>NW_020954569.1:46420176-46522923 GCF_900497805.2 Vombatus ursinus | reverse complement strand
GTTCAGTCATTTTTGTGTTCCTTTATTAAATTTAATTTAGTTCTTAAATAGCCTAATTATTTCATGTGTAGAAATGTTTGCTATCTTTTATAAGACTGTGAGCTCCTTGAGGGAAGGTACCAAGTGACATACTTCTTGCAAAACCTTCAGGTACCTTGGACAGGGTTAAGCACACAAGAGACAGTACTGTATTTGGAGACAGAAGAACTAGCTTTGAGATCCCACTCCAGCAATATCACACATGTAATTGGGAACATATCACTTAAGTTCTTTCAGGCTTAAATTCTTCATTCGTGGTGTTCTGTGTTTTGCTTTTGCTTTGTTTTCTTAGGAAGAGGTATCCATTGAGGGGAAAATCTGCAATTCCACTGGGTTAGGGAACTTTAGATGAAGAAAATATTATAAATCAACAATTACATATCAACCTATAGCCTTAGATAATTGCCTGGGGAACTGAGGTTAAATGACTTGCTCTGAGTCACAGAGCAAGTATGGGTCAGAGACAAGATTTGGACCCTGGTATTCCTGACCCTGATGCAGCCATCTCTATTTCACACTGCCTCTCTTATTTCTCTGCAAAATGAAAATAATGAAACTTGTACTATCTACTTGACAGGTGCAGATAGGAGTGGTTTACTTTGTGAATCACAAAGTAATATGTAAATTGAAGTAATTATTCTTAATTTAATAATGATAATATAATTAGTTTATTCAATTATTTATTGCCATTATAAACTCCTCACTACTTAAGTCCTGTAAGAGCCAAGACTAATCTTTGAAGTTTAGACTTTGGAAATCACATCACTTAACCATGTGATCTTGGGCAAATCATTTTATTTCTTTGAAGTCCAGTTTTCTCTCAACTCCTTTCCAGCTGTAATTGAGCCATATCTGTGAAAGATGCAAGAAGAAAGAATTAACCTAGGTTGCTTAGTTATACCAGCATTGCATAAGCTTTCTTACACATATATCCAAACCTCTCAGAAAGCAGATTTACAATAAAGGCAACCACTTTTTCACAAAATTTTAGTTATGGGCCACAAAGGACAAATTTCATCCTATTGCTGATAAGAGAGCCCCTGAGTTACAAATATTTTCAGACTTTCATTTAGACTTTCCTTCTCTTAACCCAACAATCATAACCAACCATGATTCCAGAAGACCAATGGTGCTACTGTCTACCTCCAGACAGAGAGAAGTGATGGGCTCAAGATTCAGAATGTGGAATATATTTTTGTATATGGCCTATGTGTGAATTATATTTATTATAAGACTTTTTTTATTTTTAATTTTTGCTGGAGGGGGATTTAGAAGAGAGACAAAATAAATTCTTGTTAATTGAAAAAATTTAAAAATATAAAATATCCATGCCATTACAAGCTATTTCTATAAATTGATGTCACCATTTCTGAGGAAACAACGAAATTTTTTCAAAATAACATGATCTTCCCTAAAAAATATTTTCATAAATAGAACAATATGCATTTTCCCTAAGTTCAAAAGATGTGTAACAAAACTACTTGACAAAAGCATATGACTTCTCTCTGAACAAAGATTTTATTCTTTGGTCAGCCCTTTACCACCTCAAAGACTTTTAAGAAGTATGATAGGTATGATTTTTCCTCCTTTGTGAACTCAGATATGTTGATAGATCTGTGATCTCATTCTTCTAGGTATCCCCTGTGTGACTCCTGTCCATGTCTTCCTATAAATGCAAAGGAAGGGAGCACCCAATATGATGGAGGCCTTCTTGTCATTCTCTTGACACTGTACAGATCCCAATGGAACATGGATAATTTTTGAAGATTTTTCAATATATTAGGGGTGGGGAGAATGTTGCAACATCTGCCCTTATAATGTTTCATCTGCCCCTTGCTCTTTGTTAAGTAACAGGGAACACACTATCTCCTAAGGAGGCTTTTTCCACATTTGGACAGCTCTAATTGTTATGAAGTTTTCCCTTAAATTAAGCTGAAATTTTCTCTGAAACCTTCATATATTGCTTCTAGTTTTGTTCTCTGGGAACAAGTAGACCTCATCTAATTCCTATTCTACATCACAACCCTTTGAATATTTGAAGACAGCTGCCATGTGCCTCCTCAAGCCTTCTCATTTCCAGACTAAATACCCTTAGTCATTTCAATTACATGAGGTATGGTCTGTGGTTCCTTCACTAGTCTGTTTATTCTCTTCTAGATATTCTCTGGTTTGTCAATATCCATCCTAAAATGTGTACCCCAGAACTGAGTACAAGAAGCTAGTTGAAATTTGACCAAGGATGAACACAGTCACCTCCCTGGTCCAACAAGTGTATCAATTCTTCAAGGAGGTATGATTTCATTAGCATGCATGTGTGCTTGCTGACATAGATTACAATACCTCCATAACTAAGTAGATGTCTTTCAAAGTTATTATGGTTAAAAAGTTCACTATCCTGCCACCATCCAAGTGATAAGTTCTAAACACTATCCCTCTACTAATGGTAACCTCAGATTGTGCTAGATTTTACAACAGCCGTATCACTCTTGATTTATCTTGAGTTTTTAATCCACTGATACTCCCAGATGTTTTTCTTACATCCCCCATCCTGTACTTTTAAAGTTGAGTTTTTTAACTCCAGTATAAGATCTGATGTTTATCCCCATTAAATTTCATCTCATTAAACTTGCTTCATTGTTCTAATCCATAAAGATCCTTTGCGATCCTTTTGGGTTCTGTAAAGATCCTTTTGGATCCTTTGGGTTCTTTATCTGTATGATCCACAAGGTGGCACTCTAAGCTGACTACACTATCTCGGTCAACTGGGCATAAGCAAGTTCACCTAGACA
This sequence comes from Vombatus ursinus, assembly GCF_900497805.2. Classification (NCBI taxonomy): domain Eukaryota; kingdom Metazoa; phylum Chordata; class Mammalia; order Diprotodontia; family Vombatidae; genus Vombatus; species Vombatus ursinus. Next base: position 46,520,095 of record NW_020954569.1, on the reverse strand, counting down.
CCCCCAAGATTGAGCTAATAGCTCACTCATGATGCACATGCATGCATACACCTGTCGCCCAAGTTCTCCTATCTCTACACAATCCCTAGTGCTTTTTGGCTTCCTATGTAGATGTAGGAATATTCCAACAATAATTCATAACTCGCCTGGATTGTAACCCCCATCCACTGGATCACAATCTTTTCTTCTTTGCATGGCCCTTAAGAATTCATTCAATTAGCATTTAGACTGAAAAATAATGAGTAGAAACAAATATAAGGCTGTAAGACAGAATTAATATATGTCTGATGTGAGTAGTCCTCTATACTTGCGGTGAAGACTAAATTTTCAATTCCTGCCATCTTTTTCTGTGTCATACCTCTTGCCTTTCCAACAGTCTAGAAACAACCATCTCAGGAGCACTGTCCAGTCACTACCACTCAGAGAAAAAAGTACAATGCAAAAGAGGTAGCCTGGCAATGAGGAAATAAGATTATCCCTTTTTGCAGGTGATATGATGGTATACTGACCTAGAAAGTCAACTAAAAAAAATTGTCAAAGCAATTAACAACTTTAGCAAAATTACAGGATAAAAAAGAAACCCACACAAATCATCAGCATTTTGAAAAAAAACTAGCAAGAAGAGATAGAAAAAGAAATTCTATTTAAAATAACTGAAGACAGTATAAAATGCCTGGGAGTCTACTTGCCAAGACACACACAGGAACTATCTGAACACAATTATAAAACACTCTTTACACAAATAAAGATAGATCTAAATAGCTGGAGAAATATCAATTGTTCATGAGTAAGCCAAACCAATGTAATAAAAATGATAATGTTATCTAAATTAATTTACTTATCCTGTACCATATGAATCAAACCACCAAAGATTTACTTCATAGAGCTAGAAAAAAATAATAATAAAATTCACCTGGAGGAACAAAAGATCAAGGTTATCAAGGGCATCAATGAAAAATATAAATAAATGTGAAGGAAGGGGACCTAGTAGTACCAGATCTTAAATTCTTTTTTTTGAAGGCAATTGGGATTAAGTGACTTTCCCAGGGTCACACAGCTAGTAAGTGTCAAGTGTTTGGTCAGAGGCCAAATTTGAACTCAGGTCTTCCTGATTTCAGGGCTGGTGTTCTATCCACTGCATCACCTAGGTGCCCACAGATCTTAAATTCTAGTATAAAGTGGTAATCATCAAAACAATTTGGATAAGAATTTAGATAAAATGATTTGGATGAGAGAGTGGTTGATTAATGGCACGTAGATACATAATATACAGAAGCAAATGAGCACAATAACAAAGTGTATGATAAATCCAAAGATCCCAGCTACTGGGGCAAGAATTCACTATTTGACAAAACCTGCTAGGAAAATTGGAAAGTAGTATGGCAAAAACTAGGCAACCAACATCTCGTACCATATACCAAGACAAGCTCAAAATGGGTAGCTGATTTAGACATGAAGCATGATATCATAAGCAAATTAGGGGAGCATGGAAGAAATTACTTATCAGATCTATGATAGGGGAAGAGTTCATGACCAAACAAGAGATAGAAAGATTCACAGAAGGTAAAATGAATAATTTTGATTTGGAAAAATTAAAAAGTTTTACAGAAATAAAACCAATGCAGTCAAAATTAGAAGACAAGCAAGCAATGCAGAAAAAAAAATTTTGAGCAAGTTGCTCTGATAAAGGTTTCACGTCTCAAATACATGGAGAATTCAGGCAATTTTATAAAAATATAAGTCATTTCCCAATTGATATATGGTCAAAGGATATGAACAGGTAGTTTTCATAGAAAGGAATCAAAGTTATCAATAGTCACATGAAAAAATGTTCTAAATCACCAATAGAGAAATGCAATTAAAACAACTCTGAGGTACCACCACATACCCATCAGATTAGCTAACATGACAGAAAAGGAAAGTAACAAATGGTGGAGGGGATATGGGAAAATAGGGGCACTAATGCATTGTTGATGGAGCTGTGAATGAATCTAAGCATTCTGGAGAACAATTTGAAACTATGCCCAAAGGACCATAAGACTGTATGTACCCTTTGACCCAGGAAATATTGCTACTAGGTCTGTATTCCTAAAGAAATACGGATTAAGTATCTCCATTAAGGAGATTAAAGAAAAAGGAAAAGAACCTATATGTGGTAGCAAAGAATAGGGAAATAAGAAGATGTCTATCAATTACAGAATGACTGAACAAGTTATGGTATATTAATGTGATGAATAAAATACTATTATCTTATTAGAAATTATAAAAGGGATGATTACAGAGAAACCCGGGAAAACTTACACAAACTGACACAAAGTGAGTTGAGCAGAACCAGGAGAACAATCTACTCAGTAACAGCAATATTGTAAAGATAATCAACTGTCAAAGACTTAGTAACTCCAATCAGTACAATTATCCACCACAACTCCAAAGGGCTCATGATGTAAAATGCTATCCATCTCTAGATGGAGAACTGGTGAACTCAGAACGCAGATTTAACTATATTTTTCCTTTATTTTTCTTGCTTTGGGGGAAAAGGCATGACTTAATATAGACAGACAGACAGAGCCTGGAGCTTAGGGTCAAGTTTCAGGCTTACTTAGACAGGCATATGTTCTCAGTGCCATGTAGCCTCTCTAGCAACAGTGATAGGTAGGAATGAAATTCCTTTAACCCCTTACTGGAAATCCAAGTTAGAGCTGGTATTAGTCATGTTCCAACAAAGAAGTCTTCTTGAAAGAGATGAGAAGCCATCTCTCCTCACTTCTAAAAACCCACAGAGGGAGTGGCTTTTACTGGCTCAGTTGCTATGACTCTGTCAGAGCCCCCTACAGCACTACAGGGACTAAAGGACTAAGATGAGGTTCTTGATCCAGCCTGTCCTTTAACAAGACTCTGGCCCATGGGAAAAGTCAGGACATAAACCCCATTCCCATGTAAAGATGGCTACCTTTACACATACATACACATGCACACACTTATATTTACCTTTATACATACACATGCACACACATATTTGTATACATGTGTATGTATATATGTTGTATGTATGTATATATACACATATCCCATGCTATATTTACTTTTAACACCATTCATGCCTTTCCATAGACAACTCTTCTCACTAAGCTCTGTTGTGGTTCAGTCATTTTTCAGTCATGTCCACCTCTTTGTCACCCCAGTTGGGGTTTCCTAAGCAAAAATACCAAAGTAGTTTGCCATTCTTTTTCCAACTCATTTTACAGATGAGGAAACTGAGGCAAACAGGATTAAGTGACTTGCCCAGCACTACACAACTAGTAAGCATCTGAGGACAGATTTGAACTCAGATTCTCTAGGCTCCAGGGCTGGTACTTTATCCACTGTGCCACCTAGGCGTACATATAAGCCCTGTACATGTAAAAACCTTTAGAATTTCTCTGTACTATGTTTAACTTTACAACTTTTAATAATGTCTTTCTTTACTATAATATTTCTTTGTTTTTCATGAGTGTACCAAAGTAAGAACTTATTTGAATGTAAGAAAAAAGGCCACCTCTCCTCCCAGAGGAAGTGTTGCAATGCTGGCAGAGACTTGGGCATTGTAATTCAGTTACAGCCCTTGTTCCCTCAGGAAAAAAAAAAATTACTCCAAAAAGGTACAATCCTTTCCCCTGGCAGACACAATACAACACAATCAAATGCCTTAATCATTTGCAGACCTAGAATTCCCACCAACACAGGTAAGTCAGCTGCATTGTGCCAACTCCATCTAAGCACTCAGTCATGTGTGCAAGTATTCCATCTCAAGGATAGCGAATGCCACCGCAACCGGTGACTTCATTTGCTGGCAAGAGAAACAATGGTGACATGAGAACTTCATTGTTAGACAGGAGTCTGAGGCTAGAAATAGTTCATCTTTGAAAGTTTCATCTGTCATTTGGTACGGAAAAATTGGCCATTCCTGTCTTTGTCCCCTTTTACTATCCCTATATCTTTTGTCCTTCTTGACACTTTTCTCTATAATGCTGCTGCCTTTTGTCATTGCCACAGCAATAGCAGGTGAGCCGTATCATGCATGTCCCCTTTCCCAGATGTTGGGGTTAAGGGTGACTATCCCATAAAACTGTGGTCAGTGGTGTCTGTGTGCAGCAGGAAGGTGATAAAGAGTCAATGAAATTAGAATAGGGAGAAATGGATACTTCAACTGTGGGATGAGAAGGGAGGAATTCAGAAAGGTTTTCAGAGACTGTCAGAAGGGAATTTTGGATGGTCTGGGGAGGAATGGTAAGATATTTGTGTTTGTTTTCTAACTTTAGATTTATGACAAGCAGAATAAAATGAAGGTGTGGTTACTTGGCCAGGCGATCAAATAGAATTCAAAGGAAATCTTCTTAAGGATAACAGGTATTGGGGTGACTTAGGGGTTAATCAGAAGAAGGATTTGTCAGAAGCTCTGAACAAGAGGAGAAGGGAGAGCTACAAAAAGAGATTAAGTTCAGAAATGGATGAATGGAACCAAATGGAAACTGGGCAGAGTTAAGATCATGCTGACCCAGTAAAAATGAGAAAGCGGAAGCTGTGATGTGGCAGAGCTACAACCTAAGTGTGATTATATGTAATGATACTTGGCTTGAATGTATGGGTAGTGGAGTCTGAGAAGAAGGTGAGGTGACTAAGAACTATAGAGGAGCAGTATTATGAACAAAAGGTGAATTATAAAGGGGAGGTATGATTTTGTAGGATGTTATTAGTTAATGGGATTGTTGCATCAAAGGAGATCATGTATGTGAAAGCATTTTTGACCTTAAAAGTCCATATTATCTTAATCTATATTTTATTACTCTGTAATAGTAAAGAAACTTCAAGTATAAATATTAATTATCCAATCAAATGGCTTGCCCTTAGTGAAAGTGATCATTATGTTGTATCCAAACTGAGATTAATATTTGGAGTAGAATTGCTGGTATCTTTTGTAACTCTGCCTCAGTTTTCTCACCTGTAAAATAATGTGGAGAAAGAAATAGCAAACTATTCCAGCATCTTTGCTAAGAAAACCCCAAATGGGGTCATAGCCAGACACGACTGAAGAACAACTGAACAATTCAATTATAAACTATTTTTTAATATTTCCTTTAAAGCTCACTCAAATACCCTCACCTACAGGAAACAGATCCTTAATGACTTCTCTCTCCTTTTGCTGTCTTCCTTCTGGAATCTACTTCTTACATATTTTGCTTTTAGTTTCCTATGAACATGTTGTTTACCCTCAATCCCAATAGAGAGAAAGCTCCTTGAGGGCAAGGACTGTTTAGTTTTTGTCTTTATATACCTAGCTCAAGGCTTAACACATAGTGTTTAATAAATATTTGTTGGTTGATTGATCTACTGGTTGTTGAATGTGAAACTGAGGCACTGAGGTATGAGAAGGGGGCCATGCAGCATTGCAGTCTCAGTCCTATCCATCCTTAAGAATTTAATAAGTCAGGGTAACCTGGAGCAATAAGGCATCACCAGCTGCATGCTTCACACCTTCACAGCAGAATCACTGAGCAGCCAAGTCTAAGCAGGGGTGGGAAACACAAGTTCCCTTTAATGGAGTAAAAGAAATAGTGGGAAGAAAGACTGAAGAGAAGCTTCTGGACTTTTTTCTAACGGCTTATAAGTGGTTTCACCTAGGGGTGGGGATTAGTAGTTTTCCTTCATGTTTTTGTGCTGGCATCCTTCCTAAAAGAGCTTCCTGTGTGTTTGCTACGCCCACAAAGCTAGCTGTACTAAATGTAGAGAATGCCCTATTGTTCACATCCTGGAGAGAAAACAGGGTTCAATTCAAAAACCATTGAAATACCTACTATGGGCAAGACACTATCTTAGCGCTGGGGATACAAAGACAGATCAGGACCAGCCCCTATTCTCAAAGATCTTACAAGCTAGTAGGGATACTGAGCTATCATACTTGAATTTCCTTCCTTCCTTCTCTTCCTTCCCTTCCTTCCTTCCATCTTTTTCTTTCTTTTTTCTTTCTTTCTTTCTTTCTTTCTTTCTTTCTTTCTTTCTTTCTTTCTTTCTTTCTTTCTTTCTTTTTCTTTTCCTCCTTTCCTTTCTTCCTTCCTTCCTCTCTGATTTCTTTTTTACTTGCTTGCTTTCTTCCTTTTTTCTTTCTTTTCCTCCCTCTCTTTCTTCCATCTTTCTCTCCTTCCATCCTTCTTCTCTCCTTACCTCTTTTTTCTTTCTTCTCTTCCTTCCTTTCTTTCCTTTTTTCTTTCTTCCTTTTTTTTTTTTTGAGGTTTTCCCTATCTCTCAAGCTGGAAGAGCAGTGGCTCCTGGGCCCAAATCCCATTGTTGATCAGGACAGAAGTTCTGACCTGTTACATTTCCACCCAGGGCTGGTTTGCTTTTCTTTAGTCAGGACAGTGCATGCCCACCCACCTCCGTCCCCTAACCCCACCATGGTCATATTAGTGCTGGACTTAGTGCAAATGCCCAGTTAGCTTTAGACCTCAGAACTCCTAAGCTGAAGCAATCCACCAGCATCAGCCTCTCCAGTAGTAGGGATTATAGGAGTTCTCTACCATGCCTAGCAAATAGCTTTCTTTCACTTTGGAATATATTACTGCTCTTCTCTGAGTCTGTTTGTCCATCTTTAAAATAAGGATAATAATAGTTGCATTCCTGATCTCATGGGGTTGTTGCTAGGAAAGCACTTAATAAATCATAAAATATTATATCCATTAAATTTTAATGTTATTATTGTCATTACTAATACTGTGAGAAAAACAAAAGAGAATTTTGATGAGGGAAGAGGTCCAAATGACACCCTGAGGTCTCCAACCCTTTAGTCTTCTTGAGCAAGGAACCAGAACAAAGGAGGGCAGGAAGGGGAGTACTATGGGGAGTAGGAAGGCAGAGTTAAGAAGTCCCCAAAATCCATATATAAGCAGCCTCCCTAGACAGTACTCACTTTGGTGCCAAAGTCCCACCTTTAGCAAGAATCTTTTCCCAATCCACCTAATATCAATGTCTGAGATTATTTCCAGTTTCTCCTGTACTGTATATGTCTTGTTGATATATAATTATTTGTATGTTATCTTTCCCATTAGATTGTAAGCTCCTTGAGAGCAGGGACTGTGTGTTTGTTTTTGTTTTCTGGGGGGTCCATTTGTTTTTTGCCTTCCTTTGTATCCCCAGAGCTTAGCATAGTGCCTGATGTGTGGTGGGTGTTTAGTAAATGCCACTTGAGCAGTTCAGTTATGTCTGGATATATCCCATTGGTCTTACACCATCTAGCCCTTTCTCTTCTTCAACAACCCACATTTTACATTTCCTTCCTAGTTACTTGCTCTAGGTTGTATTTTTGTTTGTCCTTCCTTCTCAAAGAGGATGATGACATCAGGAAGGTGCTGTCTTGATCTACAACTGAATTGGATTTAAGAGAGGCAGGGCTGTGCAAAGTCACCAGCCTCAGTCTCTCCTCCAGAGCCATCTGGGTCCAGTAGCAAGATATAGGTCAGGATGACTAGAGATGGCCCCAGATGTAGTGGGAGACCTCGGCCTTTTTAAGCTAAGGTCTTTCCCAGGTTTCAGTTTGTCTGAGGCAATACCCATTCAGTGACTAAGGGTAAGTAAGAAATGAGGCAAAAAAAAAAAGCCCCTTTTACCTACTCAAAAAATCTGGGAGGGGAAGAACCTCTGGGTTTCTGACCAGAACAGAAATAATTGCTATTTACACTCACTCTGAGCCCTCAAAATCCAAAACAATGACCAAGTGAGGCTTGGGGTGCACCAGGAAACCTCTGATGAACTCCCTGGCTCATTAGCAATCCCCTTTGTGTTCACTCAGCTATACTGATAGGAGTCTGTATCATTGCCCTCATAGGCCCACTTGAATATTTCCCTCCAGTTTTCTCCTAGATATTGTACAGTGGGTGTGAGCACCTCAGAGGTGGAATTTTTTTTTAATGATTTTTGGGGCATTTCTTTACCCTTCAGTGCATAAACATTTATTAAGTGCCTGGAGTAGAGGAAAGAGCCAGAGGATCTGAGTCAAGTTCTGACTGTACCAACTTAACTAGCTATGTGACTATTGCAAGTCACTCTCTGAGCCTTTGTTTCCTTATTTGTGAAATTATGGGGTTGGATAATTCCTTCCAGGTCTAAATGTCTGATCCTCTGTGCAAGGAATGTTGCTGAGTGTTTAGGGGAATACAAAGAAGATTTAAGATACATCCTTGTCTTCAAAATTATAATAAAAAACAATTCAAATTTATAATCTAATAGATTCAATATTTAAAAGAGTAAGTTAGGAAGCATTTTGGCAATGTACATTGCCAGGAGACGAGCATCCCTTTGAATAACATGTGACAGAAAAAAGTAAAAATAGCAATGATAATAAATATTTATATAGTACTTTAAGGCTCCTTTGATCCTCACAACTACCCTGTGCTATTATCATCCCAATTTTACAGATGAATAAACCAAGGCAGACAGAAGCTAAGTGACTTGCCCAGGGTCACAGAGATAGCAAACATCTGAAGCTGGGTTCAAACTCAAGTCTTCTTGTCTCTAAGTCCAATACTCTATCCATTATGCCACCTGATTCTACAAGATTATCCAGAGACAAAATTGGGGTGTGAGTGACATTTGTCTTTTTTTTTAACTCCCAGGTTCCCCTTTTAATTCTTTCCTTCCTCTCCTCCCCTTAAAGTATCCAATTTATTTCTGCTTTTCTACTCTCTCTCCTGTTCCACTCCATCCTCTTTGCCCTATGAAATACATCAAAGTCTCTCAGGAAAGCATCTAGTACCAGTCATGTACAGCTTAGTATGAATTTAAGGAACTATTTCTCTGTCCCATAAGAGTTTTTATGTTGAACTTTCTATCATTCAATACAAAACAAATGGTTTTCTACCATGTTTAATGAATTTCTTACATCAGAAAATGGAGGGTAGGTCTGGAAGGAAAGGTTTGGGAGGCAGAGTAGCTACCTATTTTATTTATCCACTAGACGGGCCCTACTTCTCCACTTGACTAGATAGTCAAGCTCTTATTGTGAAGTTGATAAAGATTGTTTTGCTCTCTATACTATCTCCTCTCACACTCCCTCCACCCTACCACACACACACACACACACACGTATCTCATCTCTCTCACTTCTCAAATGTATACTCTGGTGTTAGCTATACATTCATAGGAGTACTCCCTGAATCACACATATTCCTCAGATACCCCAACACCATCTGCTCTCCTGCCCATTTGACCTTCTACCCCCAGAACCTTGTGACCAGTGTACAAAACCAATCTGTGTGAATGGGAAAGGGCTAGTTACAGAAAATACTCCTGCATTTTAATAAGGCCTTTGGGAGTCAATGGCTTAGCCCCCCTGCCAAAAAAAAATTATCAAATTGTATTAATTAAAAGCACCAGAACAAGCTGGTAGGAAAGCTTGACTTCATGTTACCTTAGTATTCTCCACCCAGGGCTAACTCTGGCAACGAATGCCAACCCAATTCAGCCTCACTTACTGAACATCCCTGGGTTAAGGAAGACTCATTCCCCTGTTATAAGTGCCGTCTTTAGACTAATGCTAAAGGCAATGACATGACTTTTCCTGGCCCACTTTAATGGAAAAATAGACTTCATTTTCTTTTTTTTCCTAGCCAAAGTTCCACCTGGCTTCAGCAAAGCACGTCATGGTTGCTGTGGTTGGTCTCACATCACTGCACTGCCAAGATGTGGTTCACTAACTAGGAATACCTGAAAGGTGACCCACCCATAGAAATGTTATTCTGCCTCATCTACTTCTTTTGTTCCTTGTAGCCTGACCTTGATTCACCTGCCTCCTTATTATCACAAAATGGCATCCTCCCTCCTTTCTATATCTCTTTGGAATTTTCCTTTGTAAATATATATTCTGATACTCCAATATTCTAGTGCATCTGTGATCTAACCAATGTAGTATTCTCTCCAGTAATTCAAATTGACCCATCCTTTCCTGTCATTCCAGTGTCATCTTCATCCATGCCCTCCTATGAATTCAATATAGGGGTGCTACTCAATTTGCTGATAGCCCTTCTCATTTTCTCTTTGTATTGAATGGATAGCACTGAAACATAGCAACTTACCATCAAATATCCTTCATTTTCCCTATGTGACTGACTCAAACTTTTCCCCAGTCACCTATTTCTGAGATGATATACTTTACATCAATAGTCCTTACATGTATTCTGAGGATTTCTGGGTGTCTCTAAGACCCTTTCAGGGGGTCCACAAGATCAAAATTAGTTTCATAATAATACAAAGAAGTTATTTGCCTATGAAAATACTCCTCTCTTTTCCAACTTTGCATCTGTGAGACCAGATTTTCTTCATATACTTTAACCAAAACAACATATCACAACAGATTGAATCCAGAAGCAGATATGAGAATCCAGCTGTTTTCTATTAAGCCAGACATTAAAGAGATTTGCAAAAATATGTAAAGCAATGCCATTCTTCTCACAAATTTCTTTCATTTTGAAAAATGGAGTTATTTTTCATTAAAATATTATTTATATTAATGTGTAATGGTTTTATCATCATTATTTTAATTATAAGTCAATGTTTTAAAATTTTATCTGTTTTAATTTCCAATGTGGTAAACATCACTAGATATAATAATATTGTATATATGTAACAAACATAAGATAAAAAATTTATTTGGGGTCCTCAATAAATTTTAAGAGTTTAAAAGGGTACGGAGACCAAAAATTTTGAGAACCACTGCTTTCTGCCTGGGAATTCCTTGTTTGTAACGTGTTGCAGCCTGTTTGTGTCCAACACGAGGCTTTCCAATGTTCTGGGGCTGATCTTGAACTTCAATTCTTCAGAGATTATAATCTCTGGATTATATTCCAGGACTCCACCAAAAGTGTATTAATGTCCCAGTTTTCCTACATCCCCTCTAATATCCAACATTTTCCTTTTTTTTTTTTGTCATATTAACCATTCTAATGGGTGTGAGGTGGCACCTCAGAGTTGTTTTAATTTGCATTTCTCTGATCAATAGTGATTTAGAGCATTTTTATATGACTAAAGATAGCTTTGATTTCTTTCTCTGAAAACTATCTGTTCATATCCTTTGACCATTTATCTGTTGGGGAATGGCTTGTGTTTTTATAAATTTGACTCAGTTCTCTACATATTTGAGAAATGAGGCCTTTGTCAGAGATATTCTTTGCAAAAAAAAAAATCCCAGTTTTACTTTTTCCTTATAATTTTGGTTGGATTGGTTTTGTTTGTGCAAAACATTTTTAATTTTATGTAATCAAAATTATCTATTTTACATTTTTACATGTTCTCTACATCTTCTTTGGTCCTAAATTCTTCCCTTATCCATAAATCTGACATAAACTATTCAATGCTCTCTTAATTTGCTTAGAGTATCACCCTTTGTGTGTAAATCATGTATCCATTTTGACCTTATCTTGGTATAAAGTATGAGATGTTAGTTTTTACCTACTTTCTGCCATATTGTTTTTCCAGTTTTCCCAGTAGGTTTTGTCAAATAATGAGTTTTTGTGACAAAAGCTTGGAGTTTTGGATTTATCATATACTAGATTACTATGGTCATTTATTATAATATAATTTGTACCTAATCTATTCCACTGATCCACCACTCTATTTCTTAGTCAGTACCAGATTATTTTGATAATTACCATTTGATAATACAATTTGAGATCTGGTGTGACTAAACTACCTTTTTTCACATTTTTTTTCATTGATTCCCTTGATATCCTTGAGCTTTCGTTCTTCCAGATGAATTTTGTTATTATTTTTTCTAGCTCTATAAAATGATTTTTGATAGTTTGATTGGTTTAGCACTGAATAAATAGATTAATTTAGGTAGAATTGTCGTTTTTATTATATTGATTCAGTCTACTGATGAGCAATTAATATTTTTCCAATTGTTTAGATCTGACTTTATTTGTGTGAAAAGTATTTTATAGTTGTGTTCATGTACTTTCTGAGTTTGCCCTGGCAGTTAGACTCCCAAATATTTTATATTGTCTACAGTTATTTTAAACGGAATTTCTCTATCTCTTGCTGCTGGACTTTGTTGGTAATAAATTGAAATACTGATGATTTATGTGGGTTTATTTTATATCCTACAACTTTACTAAAGTTGTTAATAATTTCAAGCAGTTTTTTAGCTGATTTTCTAGGATTTTCTAAGTATAACATCATATCTTCTTCAAAAAATGATAGTTTTGTTTCCTCATTGACTATTCTAATTCTTTAATTTCTTAGGTTTTTTTCCCTATTGCTATTGCTAACATCTCTATTACAATGCTAAATAATAGAGGTGATAATGAGCATCGTTGCTTCACCCCTGATTGCGCTGGGAAGGGTTCTAGCTTCTCCGCATTACAGATAATGCTTGCTGATGGCTTAGGTAAATGTTACTTATCATTTTAAGTTAACTTCTATCTATTCCTATGCTCTCTAGTGTTTTTAATAGGAATGGGTTCTGTTTTTTGCCAAAGGCTTTTTCTGCATCTATGGTTTCTGTTGGTTTTGTTATTGATATGGCCAATTATACTGATAGTTTTCCTAACATTGAATCAGCTCTGCATTCCTGGTATAAATTCTACTTGGCCATAATGTATGATCTTTGTGATATATTGCTGTAATCTCTCTCCTAGCATTTTATTTAAATTGTTTACATCAATATTCATTAGGGAAATTGGTCAATAATTTTCTTTTTCTTTTTATTTCTTTTTTTTTCTAGGCAATTGGGGTTAAATGACTTGCCCAGAGTCACACAGCTAGTAAGTGCTGTGTGTCTGAGGCCAGATTTGAACTCAAGTCCTCCTGACTCTAGGGCCAGTGCTCTATCCACTGTGCCACCTAACTGCCCCAATAATTTTCTTTCTCTGTTTTTGCTCTTCCTGGTTTGGGTATAAGCACCATATTTGTGTTGTAAAAGGGATTTGCAGGACTCCTTCACCTATTTTCCCAAATAGTTTATATGGTATTGGGATTAATTGTTCTTTAAATGTTTGGTAGAATTTGCTTATGAATCCATCTGGTCCTGGGGATTTTTTCTTAGGAAGTTCATTGATGGCTTGTTCAATTTCTTTTTCTAAGATTGGGTTACTTAAGTATTTTATTTCTTCTTCTGTTAATCTGGGTAATTTATATTTTTGTAGATATTCATCTATTTCATTTAAATTGTCAAATTTATTGGCATATAATTGGGCAAAATAGCTCTTAACAGTTGTCTTAACTTCTTCTTCATTGGTGATGAATTCACCCCTTTCACTTTTGATACTAATAATTTGGTTTTCTTCTTTCCTTTTTTAAATCAAAATAGCCAATGGTTTATATATTTATGCTTTTTTATAAAACCAGCTTCTAGTTTTATTTATTATTTTAATGGTTTTTCTATTTTCAATTTTATTAATCTCTCCTTTGATTTTCAGGATTTCCAATTTGGTGTTTAATTAGGGATTTTTAATTTATTCTTTTTTTAGTTTTTTTAGTTGCATGCCCAATTCATTGATCTGCTTTTTCTCTATTTTATTGATGTAAGCAATTAGAGATATAAAGTTTCCCCTAAGTACCACTTTGGCTGAATCCCATAAATTATGGTATGTTGTCTCATTGTTGATATTTTCTTTAATGAAATTATTTATTATTTCTGTAATTTGTTCTTTGATCTACTTATTTCTTAGGATTAGATTATTTAGTTTCAATTAATTTTTAATCTCTTTTTGCATTGCCCATTACTGAATGTGATTTTTATTGCATTATGATCTGGATACATTTACTATTTTTGCTTTTCTGCATTTCGTTGTGAGGTTTTTATTTCCTCATATATAGTCAATTTTTATGTAGGTGCCGTGTACTGCTGAAAAAAAGGTATAGTCCTTCCTATTTGCATTCAGTTTAGTCCAGAGATCTATTATATCTGACTTTTCCAGATTTTATTCATTTCTTTAACTTCTTTCTTTTTTTTTTGTTAGATTTATGTAGTTCTGAGAGGGGGAAGTTGAGGTCTCCTACTAGTTAGTTTTAGTATCTATTTTGTCCTGTAAATAATTCAACTTCTTCAAAAATTTAGATGCTATACCATTTGGTGCATACACGTTTAGTATTGGTATGACTTCATTGTCTATGGTACCTTTCAGCAAAATACAGTTTCCTTCTTTATCTCTTTTAATTAAATCTATTTTTTTCTTTTGCTTTGCCTGGGATCATGATTGTTACACCTACTTTCTTTGCTTCAAGTGAAACATAATAGATTCTGTTTCAGCTCCTTACCTTTACTCTGTGTGTATCTCTCTGCTTCAAAGGTGTTTCTTGTAAACAACATATTGTAGGAGTCTGGTTTTTAATCCATTCTGCTATCCAATTCTGTTTTATGGGTGAGTTCATCCCATTCACATTTATAGTTATGATAATTTTGTATTTCCCTCCATGCTATTTTTTCTTTGTTTGTCCCTCTTTCTCTCTTACCCTCTACCCTTTCCCTCTTCACAAGTGTTTTACTTCTGATCACCACCTTCCCCAATATATGGTCCTTTTTCTCAGTCCCCCCTCCCCCTTCTATTATTCTCATCCCTTTTTATTTCCTAATGGGGTAAGATAGATTTCTATATTTAACTGAGTGTGTATGCTTGAGTCAATTTTGACAAGAGTAAGGTTTAAACTTTGCCCACCACCCACCCATCTTCCCCTCCATTATAACAGTTCTTTCATGCCTCTTTTATGTGAGGTAATTTTCCCATTCAATCTCCCCCTTCCATCTTCTTTCAGTGCAATTTTCTTTCCTACCCCTTTATTTTGTTTTGGGGAGTATCATCTCATCAAAGTCACCTTATATCCACATTCTCTATCTACATATACTCCTTCTAATTGCTCTTATAGTAATAAAGTTGTTAAGTTACAAATATTATCTTACCACATAGAAATATAAAGTTTAACTTCATTGAGTTTATGTTTTCTTTCTTATTTCTTTTTTGTGTTTCCCTTAAATCTTGTATTGGGAGGTCAAAATTTTTATTAAGCTCTAGTCTTTTAACTAGAAATGCTTGAAAGTCCTCTATTTTGTTAAATAACCACTTTTTTTCCCCTGAAAGATTATATTCAATTTTTCTGGGTAGGTGATTCTAAATGGTAATCCTAACTCCTTTGCCTTCTGGTATATCATATTCCAACCCCCACGGTTCTTTAATGTGGAAGCTGTCATATCCTGTATAATCCTTACTGTAACTTCATGATATTCGAATTGTTTCTTTTTGGCTGCTTGCAATGTTTTCTCCTTGATCTGTAAGCTCTAGAATTGGACTATGATGTTCCTGGAAGTTTTCATTTTGGGATCTCTTTCAGGTGGTGATCAGTGAATTCTTTCCATATCTATTTTGCCCTCTGGTTCTAATATATCAGAGCAGTTTTCTTTGATGATTTTTTGAAAGATGTTATCCAGTTATTATTTATGCAAATAACAAATCATTTTTGTTAACACATTCATAAAATTTTAATTTGCCCCGTTACAACTACCTAATCACATCACAGGCCTTGTCACTTAAAACAGCATTTGTGGGTAATGATCCACTTTCCCAAGTAAAAAGGCACACCATCTCTGAAACTCCTGAAATGATGTTGGAAGTGCCAGATTGATTAAAAACAGTTCAGCCATATAGAGCAGTTAGAATCCAGTGTCAGGGATCTATGCAGGAATACTTTCACGTACAAAAACACGAAGGAACTGCTTGCCTTGGTGGACTCAGGTTTCATGTGGAAAGTTGGCTAAGTAGGGTTGCCCATTGTCCTTTTCATTTGACCCTCTGTGAATGTGCCAGCTTGGACAGACATTGGAGTGTTTTGTGTTTCATCTTACCAAGGTTTTCATGTGCTTGAATACATGGTGAATCATCCAGTTTGCTTTTATATCCAAAATGGGGTTGACAGTTAATATAGGAATGAAGAAAAGTTCTGCCCCAGGGGCAGGGCTTCACTACTGGTTAGCCTCCCTGGTGGCTTGAGCTGGGGTGAGGAGGTCCCTGGGGCGGGGCCTTGCATGCTGCACAGACAGCTCAATTGCCTAGGCAGCTGCTGGTTTGCAGAAGGGCAGAGCCTCGCTGGTGGACTGCCCCAGACTTGGAGCCTTGCTGTAGGCCCCCTACTGTGAGGCTGGCTGCTGCTGCTGCTCTTGGACCTCCCACCCCAGTGAGATGGACCATTCCTGCTGTGCTGGTAAGCCGTTCCCTGCTCCTAAATCAATTCTGAGATGGTTTTCTAGTTGTTTGGAGCAGAATTTGGGAGGACTTCAGAGGTACCTTCCCCACTCCACCATCTTGGCACTGGAAGTACTCAGTGATCATTTAATAATAATGACTTCCATTTATATGGTACCCTAAGGTTTGCATAGCACTTTACAAATAGTATTTCATTTTATCCTCATAACAACCTTGGGACGTGGGTACTATTATTTCCGCCATTTTATGGATGATGAAACTGAGATTAATTACTTGCCCAAGGTCATACAGCTCTTAAGGTGGCAGGGGTTGGTGGGTAAGAGAATAGGGAGCAGCTAGGTAATGCAGCGGATAGTTCTTCAGGCCTAGAGTTAGGACATTCTGAGTTCAAATCCATCCTCAGATATTTACTAACTATATGACCCTAAGAAAATCATTTAACCTCTATTTACCCCAGTTTTCTCATCTGTTAAATGGGGATAATAATAGTACCTAGATATATAATAACTCTTAGGGATAATAATAACTCCCACAGTTGTCGTGAAGATCTCATGAGATATTTTTCGTAACAGCAGTGCTTGACACATAGTTAACACTATATAAATGTAAGCTATTAGTAGTAATAAGCTCCCAAAGCAGTATTTGAACTCAAATCGTTCTGACTCCAGGTCCAACACTCTATCCAGTGGGCCATCCCTCTGCCTACTCATTTATCTGGTCCTGCATTCAAGGTTTAGTGGGATCTGGATTCCAGAAATCCTTCCAGTTTAAAGGAACATTCTGCCTTAGCTGTTGTGGGGACAGTTTCTGGTCATCTCCTTGAATCAGTGAGATTTATTCTCTCATTGGCAGCATATTTTGGACTACAGTCCAGGGATTTTATTATCAGTTGGGTCACTTTCTGTCTTATGAAAAGCCAAACAATATTATCAACTCCTTCTGAGAAGGGATTTTCTCTGTCTCTTCAAGGACAAAAGAAACTTCCTTTCCCAAATCTCACTCCATCAATGCCATTAATCACATCACACAAGAATTTTCATGAGCTGACAGAGTTTTCTTGTAATTAATATAAAGTGGGGAATAAATTCATCAGTAGTAACAATAGAGATCAAAACTGGACCTGTGATTTTATTGGAACAGGGAACCCTCTACAAATGCAAGTCAGTATCTCAAAGACAATTTATAATCTTATAGAGATGCCTAGATTGATGGTGTCAAACTCAAATAGAAATGAAGGCCACTAAACCATGCATAACGATGCCTACAGGACAGATATTGACTACTTAGGAAACCACATGTTTATATGCATCTCTTTTTTTTTTATTAATACATGAACACATTAGAACCAAATGAAAACTACATTTTAAGCTGGTTCAGGCTCTGTTCTAGTGTTGTGAACTTAATGAGGCTCGTGGTCCATGGATTTGGCATCTCTGGTGGAGAGAGCAGAACAATTAAGTGAATTGCCCCGAGTTACATAATCAGGATACATGACAAGAAGGTGTCAAATTCATGTCTTTCTGACTACACATCTGACTCTCTACACTCTAGTTGTTGTTGCCTTTCAAAAATAGTGCTACACAATTGAAGAACAAATTGTAAGAAAACAACTATATGAGCTGCCTTCAGAGGAAAACTAAATTAACTTCTCCCCCTCATTCTGCCCTCTTCCAGGAGGGGAAAACAGAAATTGGGTAGTTCAGGCAGTTAGCAAAGGGTTGCTAACCTTCCACACACACACACACACACACACACACACACACACACAAAAATAGAAAAGGAAACTATAAGGTGTGTATGGGGGGAGGGAATATTTTCACACCAACCCATACTCTCATCCGTCAGGAGTCTCTCTGGCAAACTTCACGACTCTGAATTACTGTCTTACAAGAGTCCCAGGGCAAAGACCCACATAGGAAGGGTGTCTAATGGTGGGCCACATCCCTCCCATAAGTATTTTTCTTTTTTATTCTTCCCTAAGCTTCCCAGAAGCTTTTCTCCCAACAAATTCTACATTACCAAAATGGTGAGTTTTTGGACAAGGTTTGGTGTCTCTACGACAATGCTCAGAGCTCGGTTGATGAATATAAATATATTCATATGTACACAAACATATATGCATAGATACACATGTGGATATAATAATAGTTAGCTTTTATATAGTGCTTTAAGATTTGCAAAGTGCCTTATAAATATTATTTCATTTTATCCTCATTACAACTCTAAATTAGTTGTATCCTCATTTTAGAGATTAAAAAAATATCTAAGGTGGAGAGATATTAAGTAATTTGCCCAGAGTCACCCAGTTAGTAATTGTCTAAGGCATAAAACTTAAAAGCCTCTACAAAGATAAAATGAATGTACCTAGAATAAGAAGAGAAGTGGTCAAATGGGGAAAAATATCTTTGCATGAAGTTTCCCTGAAAAGTATGTATATCAGATGGATTATACACACACACACACACACACATACACACATACATACATATGTCTATGATGAATCGCCATTTCCAATACATAAGTAGTCAAAGGATATGAATGATTCTCAAGAGTCACAAAGTATTCACAGCTACACGAAAGAATGCTCCAGATCACTAATAATAAGAAAAATGCACAC
Organism: Vombatus ursinus; assembly: GCF_900497805.2. Taxonomy (NCBI): domain Eukaryota; kingdom Metazoa; phylum Chordata; class Mammalia; order Diprotodontia; family Vombatidae; genus Vombatus; species Vombatus ursinus. The sequence continues at coordinate 46,501,261 of NW_020954569.1, read as the reverse complement.
TACAGCAACCCAAGGTTCTACCTCATACTCTGCAACCTGGCAAAGATGACAAAAAATGGTCATGCTCAATGTGAAGGAGTTGTGAAATAATAGGCTAATACATTGTTGGTCCCATTAGATTGTGAGTTAGTTCCTTGAGGGCAAAGATCATCTTTCACCTTTTTTGCTTCCCCAGCAGTTAACACAGTACCTGGCATATAGTAGGCACTTAATACTTATTTACTGACTGACTGACTAACTGGTGGAACTGTTAGAGAGTACACCTATTTTGGAAACTGATTTGGAATTATGCAAATAAAATGACTAAAATGTCCATATCTTTTGAACCATACTAGGTATATACTTCAAGGAAGCCATCAATAAGAACAAAGTCCCCTATACTCCAAAATATTTGTAGCATTTTTTGTGTTAACTGAGAATGGGGGGTGGGGAAGAGTAGATGCCTTTTTGTTGGGAAATGGCTAAACAAATTGTGATTTATGAATGAAATGAAATATTGCTGTGCTTTAAGAAATAATGATGCATGTGATGAATATAGAGAAGCATGGAAAGATCTTCATGGGCTGATGCAGAGTAAAGTAATCAGAGCCAAGAAAACAATGTATACGGAAAGAACAACCAAATATTTTTTTTAAAGCGAAAAGGGGGGGCAGGGAGGTGGCGCAATGGATAGAGCACCGGCCCTGGACTCAGGAGGACCTGAGTTCTAATCCGGCCTCAGACACTTGAGGATTACTAGCTGTGTGACTCTGGGCAAGTCACTTAACCCCATTGCCTAGCCAAAAAAAAAAAAGGCAAAAGATAATGTAACAAAACTATAAAGATCAAGTAGAATTCAAATGAAGGCATATGAAAGGACATTCCAAACCTGCCCCTTCATGTAAGTGAGAGGTCCATAGGTATTACACATTATACATGTTTTCAGACTTCTTCAGTGTATTAATAAGTTCTTTTTTTCTCTTCTTTTGTCTTAAAAATATTATTTGTTATATGGAATGGCTCTTTGGGAGGAGAAAAAAAGGATACTGGGGATAACTATAATGATATAAAAAAATCAATAAAAATTTATTTAAAAAAAAGACACAGACCTAATAGAAAATCTTGTCTAGCTACCTCATTTTATACATAAGAAAAGTATAAGCCCAGAGAGGTTGCAATGTGGTCAGGAACCTTAGAAAGCTAGTGGCATTGTAAAAATATAAATCAAATCTCCTGATTCCCAGTCAAGTGTTCTCTTCCTCCTACCCACTCCTCTTTCCAGGCTGCTTCCCATTCATTGAACATTGCTTTTCATTGATTACTATGATAGTCTTGCAGAATGTTACGGATGAAAGGGAATCTCTAGATCATCCATCGCTTCCTTTCACAAGTGAAGACATTGAGGTGCAGGGAGAGGAAAGTCAGGACCTGATTGGTGTGAATAATGATTCCCCTGAAGTGGTTAGATGTATTCAAGAAATATGCAGTGCAAATTCAAGCAATGTGATCACTCCAGGGGATTTATAATTCTCACTAATCAAGACTTAAGTGTAAGTCCCAAGGTTAAAGAGCTGGTGACTAACAATCAGCAAGCAAGTTAAGCATTTTTCTTTTGAGGCAATGGGGTTAAGTGACTTGCCCAGGGTCACACAGCTAGTAAGTGTATGAGGCTGCATTTGAACTCAGGTCCTCTTGACTCTAGGACTATCCACGGTGCCACCTAACTGCCCCGAGTTAAGATCTTAAGAAGTTTACCAAAGAGGGAAGGAAAGGAAGGACAAAACTGGATAGCTGTACCAATTTTATATTTGATCATTTAAACTGAGGTGATGATGCAAAAAAAAAAAATGAGTGAATGCTATAGACTAATGAGAAGCATCAACTCTGAATTTATATGGCATAAAATCTGTTAATTTTTGGCCTCAGCTATAGCATATTATTGATCAAATGTAATTTTCTACATTAGGATTGGGATTCAAGGCATTTCAGTGATTCTGAGTGTATCCTTGCCAAACTATTTTACAAAGTCTTACAGCCTTAACTTGGCTATATCCAACAATAATAATAATTATTGTTATTGTAGCAGCTTGCATTTGTACTGTATTTTGTGGTTGCAAAACTCTTTCATATGGTTTTTTTAATTTTATCTTAATGACCCTGTAAAGTGGATATTCAAGTATAATTATCTCTATTTTATGAGTGAGGAAATTAAGACTTAAGAGATGTTAAGTGGCTTGTCCAGGGTCATACAACTAGGAAGTAGATAACCCAGGCTTTCTGATCCCAAAGCTAGTACTGTCTCTGCCATACCTTTCTATATTTTTCTATGAAATAGCAATAGGGAACTGGAACACCAGTGAAAGTATATGCAAATTGCTTTCTTGATGATTCTTCACTATATTTGGTGCAGGAGGGTACTTCAGACAATACCTACTCCAGTGTTATCAAACTCAAATAGAAATGGATCCCAGTGGATCTTGTATTGACTTAGAAAACCACAAATTAATTTTCTATGTATTGCATTGTATTTTTACTTATTTTGTTAAACATTTCCAGCTACATTTTTATCTGGTTCTGGAGCTGGTGAGTTCTGTAGGTGAGTTTGACACTTCTGATCTAGTCCTACCCACACCTGAACAAGAGACCCCTTTGCAACCCAGACTCCACTTGCAAGCTTCCAGTAAGCTAAAATCTTCATCCTTGTAACTTCTGCTCACTCGGGGCCAAGTAAAACATAGCTAATCCTCTTTCCTTATAATATCCCTTCAGAAACTTGAAAGTAGCCACCATGTCATCCCTAAGAAAGCTACCCAGTTCCTTTGAAAACTCTTCCTACGGCATAGTCTTTGGTCTCTTCCCCATCATCCCAGTTGCCAAACTTGAAGAAGAGGCAAGGAGTAGTAACTGTGCCTCTCCTCTGATGTACACTAAGGCAGCAATTCGATGCCATGAAAACAATAGGAAGGTCTTCAGACTTCCTGGGGCATGTTTCCAGCTTATAACAGAGAACCACCCAAAACTTACAAAACCTGATGAATGAATGCTAAGCACTTCTGATGACTCATAAAGAACAAATGATACTGCCAGAAGCAATCTAGAAAGCATTTCTAAAGATTATGAAGTCTTGGGTAAGAAACCGAACACCTTCAGGGCCTAGGTGGTGATTCCATCCCTGCTGCTGATGGAAAACAAGGCAAGAAGAGAAAGACAGATTTAGGAAGCTGAGAGCTGATTAAGAAGCTGGTATCTGAGAACCAGATTTGTTTTTCTGGACACCCCCTACTCCCATTCCAAGAAAACATATGTGCATTTTAATAGGACATTTGGGAGACAACAGCTTAACCAAAAGAAGTGAATGGCAGGCTCTTGGCCAGGATGGAATGTAGTTAAAAAGAGTTGGTAAAAATGTCTTTGCCTGGAATTTTGTAAATGTAGTCACAAGGGCCTTAAACTAAAAAAGGAGGAAAGAGAAAGCTGCCAAGTAAATCCACAAAACTAGATGCCATAGAGAGTACCTACAATGTAGAAAAAAGAGAAGCAGCAGAAGCACCCAGAATTTCACAGGAAATAAAATCCGAGAAAGGAATCCATTAAAAAAAAAACCTGACTTTGGATGCCAATACACAATTTGAACTAGATTTCCTAATACAAAGAGGTAAATATGACTTCAAAGATTATTACCGAGTCCTGATGAAATAGGAGCTATTGTGGCTCTGAAAAGTTAGACCTCATTCAAAAGAAACAACACATTTCAAAGATGGGATGGGGTAGCCTCATATATGAAAAAAAGATTCCATTCTCCAATAGATAAGCAATATCAAAGGAGATGAACATATCAAGTGATATGAATAGTTCTCAAAAGAAGAATTGAAAACTATTAACAACCACATGAAAGAAAACTCCAAATAACTAATAATAAGAGAAATACACATCAAAACAATTCCTAAGTTTTACTTTCTACTCAACAAATTGGCAAAGATGATAAAAGATAGGAACAGTAAATGTTAGAGAGATTGTGAAAAGACAGTGACATTAATGCACCATTGGTGGGGCTGTGAATGAGTTCAACCATTCTGGAAAGCAATTTGTAATTATGCAAAAAAAATGACTAAAAATGCCCATACCATTTGACCCAGAAGTGCCACTGATAAGTATATATGCCAACAAGGTCAATGACAAAAGGAAGGTACCATACACACCTATATCAGCACTTTTTTGCAGTAGCAAAGAACCAAAACCAAAGTAAATAAGCATCAATTGTAAATGAAATGAGATCTATGAATCTGTGCTGTAAGAAATATTGAATACGATGAACACAGAGAAGTATGAAAACTTTACATGAACTGATGCAAAGTGAAGTAAACAGAACCAGGAAAATAATTTACACAATTACTATAACAATGTAAATAGAAAAAAATACAGGAAAACAATTAAAATTCAATGCTGTGAAATTATAATAAAATGTGGCATCAAAGAAAGAGAGAAAATAAGGCAGTGTCTTTGAAGAGATAGGTCACTATAGGTGTGGAACACTACATATGATGATGTACTTTTTCAACATGTTGGTCAGTTTTGGTCAACTATTTTTTTCTTTTTAACAAATTATTATAATGAATTGTTTTTCAAGAAGGAAGAAAGGAGACACAATGGAAAATGTGGGTGGTATAAGAAAAAATCAATAAAATATATTTTTAAAGATACTCATTTGATGAAATTCAGGAAGGAAAGGGAGGGACAGTACAGAAAACAGTATGGAGCACACATGAGCAAAGATCAAAGGAGGCAAAAACAAAAGCTATAATGTCATCAAATTATACTACCAACCACCTGGACAGAAAGAGGAAATAGATGATGAACTCAGGAAATACATACCAAGCCTGACACAGACATTTCAATCATTTAGACATTTGTTAGAACTGTCTCTCTTGACTTAAGGTAATTCCAATTTTTGAAAGCAGAGAAATTAACAAAGGGAGCTACTGTCCTATACCAGATTCTCCTTGATGGAGACAAATGCATGAATAAAAATGATAGAAACCTTGGGATTCAGCGATACAATTTGTGAGAGAGAAGAGAACAACCTGGAATGAAGGAATAGATTGAAAAAAAAAAACATAGACAAGAGGATCAAAGAGAAGGTGATCAACAGTGTCAAAGGCCACAGAGAGGTCAAGAATGATGAAGACTGAGAAAAGACTACTGAATTTGATAATTGAGAGACAGCTTTAGGGAAAGCAGTTTTGGTTAAATAATGAGTTCAGAAACTGGACTGTAGAGACTTAAGAAGAGAGGAAGAAGAGACGCCTATTGTAAATGGCCTTCTCAAGGAGTTTAGTCATAAAAGGCAGGAAAGATATGGGGTGATAGAGGAGATAGATGGATTAAGAGGGTGTTTTTGAGGATGAGAGTGATATGGACATGTTTAGAGATAGCAGAGGGGCAGCAGCTGACAGAGAAAGATTGAAGATAAATGAGAGAATGGGAATGACAAAGGACGAAATTTGCTGGAGAAGATGGGATGGAATCAGATCACCTGTACATGCAGAGAGGTTGGCCTTAGCAAGGAAAAGGGCCACCTCATCGTGTGAGTTAAGATGAAGGGAGAGATTATGGCAGAAGACATTTGGGTGAAATGAGATAAAGAAGGGAGAAGAGGGAGCTCTTAGTGAATGGCCTCAATTTTTTCAGTAAAATGTGAGACAAGGTTTTGGGGTTTTGTTTGTTTGTTTGTTTTGATTTTGGCAGGGGGAGGAAGAGAAAGGAGCCATGGAAAATTTGAGGAGGGATAAAAAGGTTTGGAAGAGTCTTTGTGGTGAGTGGGATAGGGAGTGAATTAGGGAATTGTAAAAGAATTGTCTACAGCAGTTAGGGCCCAGTTGAAGTTACATAACATAAATTTGTAGTGGACGCAGTCAGGACAATTGCACAATTTTCTATACCTTTGTTCAGAAGCACATCCATAGGGGAAAACGCAATGGAAGGTAGGAGTGAACCAAAGCTCAGGCTTGGCAGGGCATAACTGGTGACATGATAAGGAGGTAAGGGAATCAAAAGAAGTTAGGGAATTGAGCTAGTTCACCAACAGATCAAAATGGGGAAAGGAGAGAGTCACTAGTGTAGGGGTGATGACCTGGGAGGAAACTGAAGATCCTGGGGATTGAGATCACAGTGTGAATGAAGAGCAGGTTTGGCCTGAGAAATCAGAGGGATAGGTGGAATGCCAATAGATTGTGGTCAGATAAGGGAATTTCAAAGTTTATGAACACAGAAGTGGTATATTTGTGGGTTGTGGCAAGATCAAGCGTATGACCACTTTTGTATGTTTAGCTTAGGTAGGGGTGGAGAAGTAGGTCAAGGGAAATGATTGAGTTGAAGAACTGGGAGGGTAGGGTATTTGAGCAAATGTCAAGATGTATGTTAAAGTCCCCTGAAGGAGGAGAAAATATTATGAAGCAGGTACTGAACTCATTGAGAAAGAGAAGGAAGTGTCATCAGAACCAGGAGAAAAAATTTATATGATAACAACATTCTTAAAAAAAACTTTGAAAGACTGAAGAATGTTGATCAATGTGTTGACCAACTGTAACTCCAGAGGGCTGATAAGGGATCATGCTACCCATCATGTCTGTACAGAGGCGTGGACTCAAAGGGCAAAATTAGACATACATGTTTGGACATGGCAAGTGGTATGGATTTGTTTTGCTTGTCTATGCTCATTTGTTACAGGGCTTGTATTTTTTCCCTTCTTATTGGTGGGAATTTGATGAGAGGAGTGCTAATGATAGGCTTGCCAAGGTGATGGGAAGGGAAAAAAGTCATTGGAGAATTTTTTAATGCACAAAAGTAAACAGAAGGAAGTTCAAAAGGAAACAGTACATTTTGAAAGCAACATGTTAAATTTATTAAATCTTTTTTTAAAAAGAAGATTATATGGAACAGAGATTCATTATTTTATACATAATCTATTTCCATTCTACTTTGTGTGTAGAAATGTTCTTTGGGGATGGTGTTTGTTAAATTCAGAATGAAAATGTACATTTTTAAAGAGAGTCAAGAATCACAGGATGACGAACTTTAGAGCTAGCAAAAGATCTGTAACCTGACAAATGGGCTTTTACAGATGGGCTGCTTGACACTGATGGGGGAAGTATGGATCAGAACCAAGATTTGTGAGCCCAAATCAGGTGTTGCTTCTGCAGTACCATGCTGCCCCTGAATCCTTCCTTGAGGTTTGTTGGAGGACCCCAAATGAGAAAAGGAAATTCTGTAAGGCTTTCTATGCCCTCCCAACTGGCAGGAATTAAACTCTTGTCCTTTTCTATTTGTTTAGTGCCTGTGTTATAACTAAAAAAAACTACCAGTTTAACATGAGGAAGACCTCATGTTTTGGGGTTATCTTTCCCCTTAGTTCAAAATATCCTTTAAGCCAGGGCTTACTCTCCAATAGCAAAATCTGATCCTTTCCTCCACAGTAAAACTTTCCATTGACTCATTCCTGTATATAGTGTTTTTTTTCTTCTTCTAGAAAAAAAAAATATTTGCTGATGCCCTTATAAAACTCATTGGGGTGGGGTCAGAGGATATCTGCCATGTGTAGAAAACCAGTAAACAGTTTTGAAAATGTAAAAATAATTCATCTTGAATAACTTGGAAGCCAAGGAAAATGGAAAAAGGGTTTATTTCACAGCTAATCACAAAAGACTTTACTTTAAATATACAATATATCTCTGAATTCAAACTGGCTCCTTATTTGTATTTGTTCGCTAAGCCACCTGGGAGTGATTTCAGGGTAAAGCTGAAAGGATATAGTGATTTCAGAGGGCATCTAGAAGTAGTTGGTATTAGGAAGGTATAAAAGAGACATTGTATAATGAGGTCAAGGGAAGGAGAATGGGTGTCTGAATTTCATACATCATCATATAATCTTCATCTTTGCAACCTCAATTTTGGCCTGAGGGCTGACACGTAAAATTCACCAGATGTGACTTGACATGTTTGTTGATACATATCAATTTCACCCAAATCACTGGAGTGAGGTGGGGAAAGGCATCCCTTTTCCAATGTCTTTTTTCTGCTCTTGATGATAGGGTTTTGTCTCCTCCAGGGACTGAAGACTGCTAATTAAAGTTTACTGGTAGCCCCCACTGCCTCTCAGCACTAGAACCCTAATGCATCCTGGTTGATAACAAGTTCAACATGACCCTTCTTTGTTCTGAAGTGCCATTCTCACATGGAAATATTGACTCCACTACCTTGAGTTCCTCAGGGCAGATACTTTTTCTTTGCTTTGGCAGAATCTCCACGCATTGCTGCCTATGCCAAAGGCATATTATAACCATTAAATAATAACAACAGTGTATTATACAATATTCTATTACAATTCACTTCTGTCTTGCCTTGTTGAAAATTTCCTTTCCCAGAAAAATTTCTTAGAGATGACTTTTGCCTTTTGAAATTCAGTCTAAGGCTCTGCTTTTCAGTTATAACATGCTGATTGTATGTCAGCATACAATCACACACTCCCGAATATCTGAAGAATATTGTTATTGTTTGTCCTTCATTCTCAAAGAGGGCCGTGACATCAGGAAGATGATGCCATGACTTGCAAGTGGATTGGATTTAAGTGAGGGAGGGCTGTGCAAGGTTATCAGCCTCACTTTCTCCTCTGGAGCCATCTGGGTCCAGTGGCCAGATACAGGTCAGGACGACTGGGGATGGCCACCATCTGAAGGATAAGACTTAGGGTGAAGTCAGAGTGATGCTGAGGAAAGAGGGCTGAGTTTTGAGTCACGTGACGTCTCTTTGAATCTGGTCTTTTCCACTCACTACTGACTTTGGACAGGTTCCTATAACTCCTTTGACCTCAATTTCATTGTTTACAAAATAGGAGCATTGGATTAAGTGAGCTTCAAAGTCCCTTCCAGATCTTGATCTGCCATCTTGGGTCTGGCTCCTATTTGCTTCGATCCCATCAAATTATCTTTTTCTGAGAGTAGGTTTTGAACAGATAATTTTTGGGAAGGGAGAGAACGGAAGAACAAGAATCTTTTGAGAGGGTATCACCAAGCAAGAGAAGAGGCATAGAAAAGGGAGTGGAGATCACAAGAAGACAAACTATATCTACTTGATAATTTTGCCAAAGACAATGGCAGTCTCTTGGCCCTCAAGAATTGCCACCAGGGAAACAATCAATAAGCATTTACTAAGTACTTCAGTGGGCTAGGCATTACCCAAAGTGCTAAAGATTCAGAAACAGAAATGAAATTCTTCTCTATTCAGATGATTTTCAAATCTATTCATCCAGACCTCACCTCTTTGCTGTCCTCCATTATCACATCACCAGCTGACTAGTGGACATCTCAAACTAGATATTTTATAGACATCTCATTCTAAACATGTCTAATACTGAACTCACTGACTTTATTCTCAAACCATCCTCACTTCCAAATGTCCCTCTTATGATTGAGTGTCCCGCCATCCTCCTGGTCACCTAGGCTTGCTATGTCAATGTCATCTCTGGTTCCTCACTCAAACTCACTCCATGTAGCCAATCTGTTGCCAAAGCATATCATCTCTACCTTCATAATTTCTCTCATGTCTGACTCCTTCTCTTCACTTAGAAGGCCTAAACCCTAATGAAGTCTTTCATCACCTCTTACCTAGATTATTCCAGTAGCCTCTTGGTTGATCTCCCTAAAAGTCTCTCCTCACTCCAATCCATTCTCCATGGCAGCTACCAAAATGCTTACCTCCTCCTTCCATTGATGAGCTCCTCCTGGGGTCTCTACTTTATGGAGATGTCTGAGCTCACTTTCATTCCCTCCTGACCCTCTTTCTAGCTTCTGGACTTCAAAGTTATGCCCTTTTGCTGGGTATAACCTCCCCCCTTTTCAGTTCCTTTTTGAGTGTTGTCTACTCCCTTTAGAATGTAAGCTCCTTGAGAGCAGGGAATGTCCTTCTCACTTGTATTTGTATCCTCAACACTTAGCACAGTGCCTGACGCATTGTGAGCTTAATAAATGCTTGTTTCCTTCCTCCATTCTCTCTTTAATCAAAATGGCCATAGCTAGGTCTTCTCGAGGTCATTCTAGAAAATAAGAAGCATATGGATGATCCATTGTGGAAGTGAGAAATGGGACTATATCAAGGAAGGATGGAAAGCTGATAGAATTCACTATCTTGAATTAACAGGACCTCAAGAGGAGGTAATCAGGTGACTCAAAGTAATGTCAAGGACATTAAGGATATTGTAATAATAGACATGAGTGTCCTGAGAGCTGGACCAGACTATGAGCACTTACATTTTTTCTGGCAGTTGGTCTATAGCCAAGGAGACTTGTTGAGTTGATAAGTGATATTCTTTATCTGTCTACCTCTACAAATTCAGGATCTAGACTGTCACAGAAAGTAACCTGAGGTCTGGTTAAAAAACATAGCTCTTAACATAAGAAAGTAGTAAAATTCAATCCCTAGGTGATTGGGAGGATGGGTTGGGAGGAAAGATAGGACAGATCCAGTCTGATCTATCCAGGATAAAGGAGAACCATTCTTCTTACACTAAAAGAGAATTATAGACAATCTCAAATTATGAACACTCAATTTATGAACATCTTTTTCTTTAGAATGGCTGCCATAATGAGGAAACCACTTCTGAGTAGGCATGACTGCCAGCACTCACACAGCTGAGACTGTGTTCCCCCTCACCAATGCCAGTGCTTGCACTTCCCAATCACTTCTGTTACTGCTACAGGGATTTCCCTCTGTCTTCCTCTCCTTTCCTCTTTCCTTCCTCCATTCTTCAATCCATTCCTTCCTCCCCCATCCCACCCTTCCTCCATCTCTCTCTCCCTTTCTTCCTTCCTCTGCCACTGTCCCAGTCCCATGGCTGCCACCATTATTGGAGGCTCAAACCCTTCCCAGTCACCTGCCACTGAACAGCTGCTTATACCTTCACTAAACCCAAGCCCTGTTACCAAGGTCCATACTTAGCCTTCACCCCCCACAATAAGGGGCTCTTCCCCTATACTTCGGTCCCATGTCAAAATCACTAGGAATTCCACTCAGGATGTTGTGGCCAATGTAGGTGATAGGGAGAAGGAAAAGGGGGGGGGGGGGAAGGGAGAAGCCCTGCCCCTGCTGCCTAAAGATCTAAGTTGGAACACAGAATGAATTTTTCCATGGAAACACAATTAGACATGGTGGTTATAGTCTATAGAATTCTTACTACAGAACTCTAGTTCAGCTATATTATGGGTTAAATAGGCTTTTGTGGGCTGGCATGGGAACCTAACCACCATATTTAACTTTGTTTCTGTGGGGAAAATGTGATCTGAGTTTCAAACTGATTTACAAATAACTTTAGGCAAACAATCCATCCATATAGTAAGTTAAAGACTGCCTGCATATATTAAAATAAGCTGCCTTTTGCTTGGCTTGGGAATTTTGCCATTCAAGACTCCATGAATTAGGGAAGGAGAAAGAGAGCAAAGTCATAGACTCCGATAACCATCAATACTGAGTATTCATTATGTCAATGCTTTCACTGAAGGGTATTACAAATAGGAATAGCATGGTTGGCTCTAGGTTGCCTCAGAAGCTGAGAGGTCTACCTAAAAGATAAAATCTGGAGTTTTTTTATCTATCATTTAGTACTTTCTGTTGTCTGGTCCACACCTAAATCTCCAACCATATCTTCTCTATTATTCTAAATGAACCCTGTACTCCAGACAAATGGATCTATTCATTCATTGTTTCCTGTACACAACCTAACAATGTCTACTTCACAACTCTGCTCTTAGACTCCCCTGGCCAGGACTTCCCTCTTCTTCCTCTCCACTTATCTATGTCTTAACCCTCCTTTAAGGTACATATAATACCTCTACCATACAGCCTCCCAAGACTGACAAAACTTTCCCAGATGTCCCAACCTTCAGTTGATCACCACTTCATTTGAACTTGCACACACACACACACACACACACACACACATTCTCTCAATTCAATTAATTAAATTATAAACTCTGAGAAAGCAAAAATGATTTCTTCTACATCAATATTTCCCAGCTTCCAGTTCATGGAAATCTGTGGTCAGTTTTACTGGTCCACAAATCCAGTAAAGACTAAAGGTTTTAACTTCTTAAAATAAAAAACCTTTAAAAACTGATTCATCCCTTTCCCCCTCTTTATCTCGGCATTCTTCTTCTCCCATCTGTCCCACTACCCCTCCCTAGATCAGCCACAAGAAGTACAGGTGCTAAAGCCAAAGCCAGGGAAGGCAGAGTGGTCTTTTCAAGAGAATTTAGCTCACTCTAGTTGTGTTTGAGAAATCCTGTTTTGCACCTTCCTAGCCCTAGTACCTAACACAGAGTCCTCAACAGAGCAGGAACTGGTCATAAATGTTTCTTGTTGAGAATTATGAACAGAGAAAGCCATTATCTATAGTGAAAAGGTCACTGGTCTCAGCAGGAAAAGCCCTGAGTTCAAGTTCCAGTTGTCTAACCTTGTACAAATAACTTCATTCCTCTGGGTACTAGCTTCCTCTTGTGTAAATTTGAGAGACTAGACCACATGATTTCAAAGCTTCCAGTATAGCTCCAAATCCTATATTGTTTTCTCATTAACTGTTATCTAGCCATGTCTTCTCACATTTTTTATTTATGGAGTTGATTAAAAAACTAACAAACAAAAAAACCACAAAGACAGTGGGAATCAGTATGGTTCAGACTAAAAAGAACTCAGTTTGGATTTGAATCCTGGCTCTGCTACCTATGTGACCCTAAGCCCCTCTCTTTTGCTTTTGGGGCCTCAATTTCCTTACTTGTAAATAAGGGGGTTGGCCTAGAGTACCTCTAAAGTCTAAAGTCTCTCAAATAATTCTTAACTCCTGGAAGTACCTTTGCTAGAGTCTTCCCTTTGGACATACTCTATCTCTCCAAAATGCTCATTGTCCTCCTGTGGCCAAGGCAAGGGAGATGGAAGCTGAGGATCCCATTCCAACGTGATTCCCTCTCTGAAGAAGTTTTCTCCCTGACTGCTATCCACTATATCCCACTGTCTCTCAATTGCAATGTTTAGGCATTTTTCATCCATTTAGTTTTTCCTGAGTCCTTAATGCAAGGTAACAGCCCTTTGTTAACAAGGGGTCCGGGACCTTGGAGGAGATAAAAATGTATCACTAGCCCCTGCCTAGAAGAAAGATTGAGGGTGTCAATAATTTTTAAAAAAAAAAAGAAAACATTGAAAAGCAACATGGCATAGCCATTATGTTGGACTTGAAGTCCAGAAGATCCAGATTCAAATCCTGCTCGTGATACTTAGTACCCACGGCACCCTGGAAAAGTCATTTGAACTCTCTGAGGCTCATTCTTCTCATCTGTATAATGAGGGCATTGAACTCTAAAGTCCCTCTCAACTCAAAATCTATTATCCTGTGAACAAAGAAGACCCCATTAAGCTCTGGTATTCATCTTTATCTTTATATTTCTCATAGCATAACAATATATTTCTGCATTCATTCACCACAATTTTTTATCTTCCCAAATGATGAACACCTACTCAGTTTCTAGTTCTTTGCTACCACAAAAAAAAAGTTTTGCTATAAATAGTTTGGTGTATATAAGACAATTCTATCTCAGACTTTTTGGGGGGTATATACCTACTGGTAATTTCCCTGTAACTATAACCAGTCAAATCCCTTAAAAAAAAACACTAAAAAATTGGCTGTGTACTTCCTTTAGAGGTAACAGAATCAGGGAGAAGTTGGAAAACTGCTTTCTGTGGCATGGACATCAGGAATCCCCCAATAGGCCCCAACACATACACCTTAAGTGTGGATCCCCTGTCAGGGCTATCCTTGATGGAGAAGAATGAGATCCCTTCATGATCACGTAAATTTCCCCTTGGATTTATATTGGAAGCAAATGAGGAGACATGATCTGTTTTCAGGAATACAGCCCAGACGTATACAAATGTCCACTTTTTGGAGAAGAGATGGAAAACTTCTACCACCAATACAAACTGTTCACTCATTTTTTACAGTCTTAGAAAGCTGGGGAGCAATCATGGCACAATAGGAAGATGACCGAATTTGGAACTTGAAGACATGGGTATAATTTTGTTACTGCCACTTACTACCTTAGGCAAGTCACTTAAATTCTCCAGGCCTCAGTTTCCTTATATGCAAACTGAGAACATTAGACTAGGTGATTTCTAAAGTCCCTTTCAGTTCTAAATTTATGAAACTATGATCCAGGGACCATGGAGAAGCCATGATATTCATGGTCACACAGTTAGCATTTGTCAGAGACAGAATTTGAAATCGGACTTTCTGAATGCAAGATCAGCTCTCCATCCACAAACAAGTCCGAATACTTCCCCAGTTCACTGTCCCCACAGAGGTCATTAGGGAGACAGTGTGGAATGGGGGAAAGAACTTTGGATCTAGATCCAGAAAGCCCAGTTCTAGAATCTGCTCTGCCACTATATAGCTGTGAGACTTGTACAAGTTATTTTGACCCACTGGGTCTCTACAGCCTCGTCTGTAAAATAAAGGTGTTGAACTAAGGTCCCTTCTAGTTTCAAATTTTAACCAGTAATTCTTGATCCTGACCCTAACTCAATTAAAAAATGTGTTTCACAATTAACAGGCTTAGGTTATGAGCTCAAAGCAAAGTGAGATGGTATCATAAGAACAACATAAATAAATAAATAGATAGATATACAAACAAACATTTATTAAGCATCTACTATGTGCCAGGCACTATTCTAAATGCTTTACAAATATTATCTCATTTCATCCTCATAACACTCTGGGAAGATTGGTCCTATCGTTGGCCCCCATTTTATAGTTGAGGAAGCTGAGGCAGACAGTTAAGTGACTTGCCCATGGTCACACAGCTAGGAAGTTGAACTCAGGTATTCCTGACTCCAGACCCAATGCTCTATCCATTGAAATCCTATAGATTAGGAGCACACTCTTCTCCTACATACAGCATCTGTGGGAAAAGTGGGCACATGCTTAGAATACACTAGTAAAAAGATATAGGTTGAGAATACATATGACCCAGGCCACTCACACCTCTGGGACTGAAGAATTCCAATGTCCTTTCATTTCTTATTGTATCCTAAAGACTGCTCACCTCTGAGCAGAGCATCTGTGATGGACAAGTCACTCTGCTAGGCCTCCTGAGCTTCTTCCTCTTAGAAGCTCAATTTCTGGAGATGGCCAGAGCAAACTCTCCCTAGCCTCACAAAACTCCTTTGGTTTCATGCCTTTACTGACTGGTCCTACTCCCTGCTTATGTGGTGTCTTCTACAGGGTGAATTACAAGATGCCTTAGCCAGTGTGTGTGTGTGTGTGTGTGTGTGTGTGTGTGTGTGTGCAGAAGAGGAAGAAAAGAGAGAAATCTCTCTCCTGCCCCTTCTGAATTATTTTTCAAGGGTCAGATTCTCATTCCTCTTTCTTAACTGGCTCTCTGCTTAACTTCTTCCAGCTTTTAGCACAATGCCTAAGACATAGTAGGCACTTAATAAATGTTTGTTGACTTGACTGCCAGAGCTGTCTCTGGCTCTGATTGACTCCCTAGAGAGCATACCCTACTTTTTAAAGAGCCACATTAAGGTTCTTTGGTCGTCTAAATCCATCATACTTGTTTGAACAACTTCTTAATATCTTATAAAGGGGTAACAAAGTGTAAACCTTTCTCTGTACTCCCCTTAAGATGTTAAAATTTTATTGTCTCTGTTACTTTCCATAATTTCTTCAGCTTGACTGGTGGAAGGGAGGAGAGGAAATCAATTGATCAGGGATTTCCTGATCAACTCACCACCACTGCCACACACACACACACACACACACACACACACACACACACACACCATAGGGATATCATAAATTTATGGATTTAGAGCTGAAAGGGCCCTTAGAGGTTATCCAATCCCGTTCAAACCATTCATTGTACAAATGAGGAAACTGAGGCCCAGATGGTTAAAATAAGATTCCCAAGACCTAGTAATACTATATCATTTATTTAGTGATTAGCAAGGGATTTCTTTCTGATGACATCTTTTGCACTAAGATCCCAGATTTTAAACCAGAGCTGGTAGTCAGAAAGCTTTTTAGATGCTGATTTTCCTCTTCTGTCCACTCTGGGTGAGAGCAAAAGTGTCTCCATATGTCTGCCACCTTGCCAAAATTTCTGAGAACCAGCTAATCCACTGCTTTCAGCCTTGTCTCCCTGAAGTTCCCATCTTGCTCCTCTCCTTGAGAGCGCGCAGAAATATCTTCCTTTGAAGAGCTCCCTCTCATGAAAGCTTATGGGACCCTGAATAATAGACTTCTTCATGCTTCAGCCAACAGCTTCCTGCTGAATGAGCCTAGAATGCTGCTCTTTTCCCTCATCCCAAAAGCCTTTTAAGATGTGCCATAATTAGCTTTTTAAAATGTCAGTCTTTAGCGCTGCCCTTCTTTCTTACTCCCCTTCGAGAAAAAGGAGGAGGGGGGGGGGGACCCACTTCTTTCTAAGCTCTCTTGAAAAGCTCATTAAGATAATAAGTCAGCTCCTTTAGGATTAAGCGCCAGTGGCTTCCTTTTTCTCTCCCTCACTCATTCTAACCCACAGCTGAAAAGTTGCCCTTTGTTAAAAAAAAAAACAAAAACAAAACTAAAGCATGAAAGAAACATGAATATATATTACCTTTGTACCTTCCTCCAGCAGGAAGGGTATGTGGGTGGTTTAGGGATGTGAGCTTGGGGGGTGAGTGAGGGAAAAGACAGACTTTTTTCCCCGTTTTGTTTTGTTTTTCAGGCGATTATCAGAAAGTGCTGTCAAAAGCTAAAACAGCCATTGTTTCTTTCCTGCTCAGCTGAGGTGTGATGGATGTCAGGTCTGGCTTCCTAAAACCTTTGACGAGAAAATGGACTAGTCAGGCCAATGGTCTCTACTTTGACTCCTCCTCGAGATTCCAGCTTCTAAAGAAGAAAAATTTTTAAAGTGGCTCCTTCTTTTCTCTAGCTCTTCCTACAAGTCTGGATGAAGGGCTCCTTCAGGCATGACAGCCAATCACCCCCTGCTTATTTCCTTTTCAGACTCAGTGGGGGCCCAAAAGTTGGTGGGTTTCTTTTCATAGACTTTGCAAACCTCACCAAAGGTACCAAATCAACTCCTGGAGGATTAAGCTAATATTCCTTCCTCCTAAATAAGAGTAGAAAAGTTGTCTACTCCCACTACAAAAGCCTTTGGGGAACCTAAATAATCAGTTTCTTAAGACTTCTGCCAACAGCTTTCTTTTCATTCTAAGTGAAATCAAAACAGGCCTGTTTTCCAGGCTCTTACAGAAAGCCCTTCCAAATTGTTAAGAAATCCTGCCAGTTGGAGTTCGCCCATGATTTTTTTCCCCTTCCTAAACAAGTTCTGTTGAGGTTGCTTCTGTAGCTCCTATCGCAGAACAGTTGGGAGATGAATGATCCTTTGCATGTGCATAACACCTTGCAGATTTGAAGGCATTTTCACAAATGCTAGCAGAGCTGAGCGTCATAACAACCCTTTGAGCTTGGGAAGGAAAAGTTTGTTCCCCCCATTTCACGGATGAGGAAAGAGAGGCTCAGAGATCATTTGGTTACTGAGTGTCAGAGCTGGGCCCAGCGCTCCTTTCTACCATTTCACACAGTCTCCTCTTTCTACTTCATTAGCAAAAATGTATACATTTGAACCTATCGGTCACTTCTAGTTTGTCTACATCACTTCTCTTGGGGAGAGGCAGCAGAAATATTGCCTTTGTGCCAAGTTTTCTAGGTTATGAAACTGCAAATATTTCTTCATTTTTACATGCACTTTCAAACACAATCAGGAAAATAAGTGCGTTCCAAAACTCTTTGTAATAGGCAATATTGGAAATTGAAAAGACATTAGTCCTATGGCTCAGATCTTTTAAAATGTTTATTGTCTTTCCAGTGATTCCTTTGGGGTCATGTCCTTTGATTTCCTGTAGCTGGGAACAGGATAAAAATAAATGGACCATGGTGCTGGCAATCTGGCATTTGGGGCCATTTTAATGACTGCATTATGTCACTGCTTAATCTTTTTGATTACTACAGAGCTAATGAGTATGGTGGTCCAAAAGTCTGAGTTGGTTTATACTACAAATCAGCTTCTTCCAGGTATGTGCAGGTGAACTCTGTACCTGATTCCTGGACCTCAGACTGCTGGTGGACTAGTGTTTAAGACATAGTCTCTTGCTTTCTCTCTTCTCAACTCAGTCCTTTCATACACTGTCCTGGGGGCTCTGAACCCAAAGCAGAATCCAAGGGGGCAAAAACAATAAGAGTTTATTTATGTAACACTCTAGAATTAACAGAGTGGTTTCCTCAAAACGGCCCTACAAGATAGGTACTTCAAGAATTATTATTATTCCTGCAGTGACTAGTCTTGGTTCTAGGGGGCAATTGATAAAACACACTTCCCTCTTCTCAGCAAGAAAGATTGAGGATTGGGGACATAAAATGTCGCAACTGCCCAGTAGAGCTGCTGTGTTGATCGGTTTTGCAAAAGTTTTTTTTTTTTTGTTGTCGTAATGAGGGAAGGTTCCACGATGCTTGCGTGGGAGTATACCGAGAGTATGTCATAAAGGCATACAAAATAATTATTGTCCTCATTTTACACATGAGGGAGCTAAGTCTCTGAGGACTTGTAATTTTCCTACAGCTGATAAGGAGGCAGGCACTTAAACCCAGCCTTTCTAACACAGGATGATGCTTTGTTTTGCTTTCTTCACTAAATCTGAACTCTTACAATCTGATATTGACATTACCCTGTATCATGAAGTGTCCTGTATGTGTCTTTGCTGTATGTGTAAAGTCCTTAGTAATTTACCCATTTATATCTTACGTACTCAAATGAATCCATAATATCATCAATTTGGGAGTTCCTTCCAATAATGCAAAATACAAAATGTCCATACGTAGCCATCTTGTGCAGTCCATGTCCTCACAACATAGAGGACTTCTTCACTTTCTCCCAACTTCCCAAGGATAACAGTGAAACTCTTTAGTTGTCCATCCCTCGGCCTTGCCATTATTTAACTCATTTTCTTATTCTGTTATATAATTATTTGATAACATCATTTATGCCTGTCCTTCTTTGAAGTTTCTCTCTGGTTATATGGTGCAGCCTGCTCATACCCACCTTTCCGATGCCTTTTGTGTGATGCTCATCTTCAAAATCAGTGGTGTTCCAGGTCTCACTGTCACACAGCAAAACTGGTAAGATATTTATATCAAAAAGATAGACCTTTGCTGTTATGGGAAGCTTGGGGTCAATAAAAGTGATTTGCAGTTTCCCAAAAGCAATCCAACCTTCTCTCCTTCTCTTTTTCAACTCAGGACCCAAGTCATTGTTCATCTGTAGTGTCTTCCCAGAGATTCATATTGCTACATAAATTCTATAGTTGTATCCATGGGCAATAGAAATTGGTCTTTTCTGTGTGAATGGACAAGCCAAATTTCTTTGAGTAATTATGTATCTTTCAGGAGATTCTAGAGCATCTTGGGGCTTGATGCAAATAACAAAATTTCATCTGCAAACAGGTACATCTTTACACCAATTTGTAACGCTATTCATATATACTATTGTCTTGATTCTAATTAGATTGAAATGCTCAGATCAGACAATATGAAGATACTGTATGTATACTCTTTTTCTGTCACTTTCTTTAGGTTTAGGTCTCAGCAAAATAGCGCTACCACTTCATTCACAGTTACTGAAACAGTGCCTCTTCTGCTTTTTTTTTCTTTATACTCTTTCTCCCTCCCTGAGGTCATCAGCTCCCATGGCTTCAATCATCATCTCTATGCAAACGATTCATATACAAATGCATATATATATATATATACACATATATATGTGTGTGTGTATGTGTGTGTGTTTGTATACATATATTCATATGTACACACATATATGTATACACATATACATATAGTTTTAGTCTATCTCCCGAACTCCAATCCCATATTATCAACTACCAGTTGGACATTTCCAATTGGATGTCCCATACGCATCTCAAATTCACCGTATCTGAAAAAGAATTCATTATCTTTCTATCCAAACATTCCCCTCTTCCCCACTTCCCTATTTGGGCACTACTACTGTAGGACACCCTATTCTTCTAGCAACTAAGGTTCACAGATTCAGGGCCATCCTCAGCTCTTCCCTCTCCTTCAACCCCATACCCAATCAACTTGCAAAGTCTCCACAAAATTGATTCTACTGTCTCCTATCCGTCCAATTCTTTCCATCATACATCCACGACCCTGGTTCATGCCCTTATCATCTCTTTCATAAACTATTTTAACACTCTCATAATTGATGTCTCTGCCTCAAGTTCACTCTGCCCTTTCCAGTCCATTCTCCACTTGGCCACCAAGTTCCAAAAGCCCACATCCAACTATATTATTTCCTTCCTCAAGACTCTCTAGTGGCTCATGATTGCCCCTAAGATAAAATGCGAGTTTCTCATTTTGGCATGTAAAGCACTTCACAATATCACTCCAGGTTTGTTTTCAAGCTTATTGCCCAGGATGTGCCTTTGCACACCTTCTTTCACACACCTTACATTCCAACCAAATTAGCCTATCTGTTGTTTTCTGCACATGAAATTCCATCTCTCACCTCTTTGCCCTTGCATAGGCCACCTTCCATACCTAGAATGCACATTCTCATCATCTCCAGCTTCCTTCAACACTTTGCTCAATTTGCTCAAGTGCAAATTCCTACTTTTTAAAAAAAAATCTACACTTATCTCACCTCTGATCTTTCCCTTGGTCTTCTAGATCTTTAGTTCCATGGGACCTCCTAGTACGTCAGTCCACTAGTTTTTGGAACGGCATCAACAATTGGGAATTGGTACAGAGGAGGGTGACCAAATTAGTGAAAGGGTCTGGAAACTGTATCATATGAGGAATGTTTAGACAGAAGAGAAGACAGGAGAGTTGTCTTCATCTATTTGAAAGATTTTATATGGAAAAGATGCATTTTGTACCATTCTAGAGGGAAGAAAGAAAGAAAGAAGATCATATGCATTGATCCTTTTTCCTCCCTCTAGAATGACACAAAAGGAATAATAAGGAATTGCTTTCCAACAATTAGAATAATTAAATATGGAATGGGCTGGCTTAAAAGGTAAAGATCTCCCAGTCACTCAAAGTATCAATGGCTAGATAATCATCTATCAGGGATGTTGTAGGGCAGTGGTGCTAAACTCAAACAGAAACAGAGTGACTACTCCATACATGAGGAAGCCCTGTGGGTTAAATATTGACTTAGTTTTAAAACCATCTCCAAGTCCAGACACATCCATCTCAAAATGGATATTCAGTGACCTGGGATCAGGAAAAGAAACACAAACACAGAAGCAGCCCATAACCTAGGCTTGGGCTCACCTAGGCAGAACATGTGCTTTGACTTTTGTGTGCTCAGCAGCTCATGATATCTGCAAGGTGGCAGAGAAGAATAACATGACTCTTCACAGGAAATCTAGTCACCCCATGGAGACTACAGCAAATCCTACTAAGTTAGAAAAGCTACATATACTGTTGATGTGTATGTCTATCCTTAGAACACCAGCCAAACTTAAAGATTAAGAGCTTTTTATCAGAAGGCTGGCTACCAGATAATTTTTTTTATATGTAACAACTCATCCTCAACCTTTTCATCCATCTCCCCCAGAATCTTTGGCTGATCCTATGATCACCCTGGGCTCCAATAAGTGAGCTTTCACTCTATCTTATCCTAAACTGGGTCTTTACTTCCCAAACATTTCTAAAATGTGGTACCATGTGCATACCCTCCTCTCTTCGGTCCCTTTCTAGTTCTCCCATTTGGAACATATGCTTCAGGAGGACAGGGATTCTCTTATTTTCTTGTATTTCCATCCCTACTGCTTAGCACAGCCCCTGACACATAGTAAGCACTTAATAAATTGTGTTTTATTTGTTTGTTACTTACTTTTAATTGTTTATTCTTTATCTTTTAATTATTCTAATGTTGGAAAGCAATTCCTTATATATATTTGAAATCCACCAGTATGCTTTCATTCACAAAGAAAGTTTACTAAGGCATCATGGAAGGGGTATACAATGAAGGAATACCCACCTTGTATACCAACAATGTAGAATGGAAAAATATTTCAAAAATGTTCCTGGATGAGTTATCCACACTAATGCACTACAGGTGAAAGAGCTATGAATTGTTCCAACAATTGTATCCAAAACAAACCAAAATAATGATTAAAATGTCCGTACCCTTTGACCCAGAGATTCCACTACAAGACATATGCTCCAAGGAGATCAGTGTCAAACAGAAAGGCCTATACATACTAAAATATTTATGGCAGTGTTTTTTGTAGTAACAAAGAACTGAAAACAAAGTAGATACCCTTCAGTTGGGGAATGATTAAACAAGTTGTGATACATGAATGCAATGTAATTTTCTGTGCTGTAAGAAGTGATGTATTTGATGAACACATGGGAAGCATGGGAAGTACAGAGAATCGTGGGAAGACTTACATGAATTGATTCAAAATGAAGTAAGAAGAGCCAGGAAAACAATACACACAATGACTATTAAAATGTAAACGAAAGTTCAGCAAGAACAAAACAATTGAAACTGAATGCTGCAAAATTCTGATACCCAAAATTATGATGACCTCCAAAATGAGATACAGAAAGGAATCTCCTGTTGTCTCTTTGTTGAGGCAGTAACTATGGATGTATAACACTTTATGTATTGTCAAACTTTTTTGAAATATTGGTTAGTTTTACTAAAGTTTTTTTTAATTATTCTTTCTTATAAGAGATGGCTGGCTTGCTGTAAGTGGCAGGAGATAAGAGACATTGTGAAATGGGGTAATATATGAACAAAAGATATCAATAAAAAATTTAAGCATATTATTTGAAGTTAGCGGCATGAGCTTTGTGAAAAAGGAGTACTGGACTTGGAGACAGAATATTTGAGTTTGAATCCACTCATTGACTGACTTTGGACAGAGCACTTCACATTTCTAGGCCTCAATTTCCTGATATGTAAAGGAGGTGGTTGGACTAGATGGTTTTTCTAAAGTTCCTTCTAGCTCAAAATACCAAGATTCCCAAGTCCTATTTTCCTTTTCATCATAAGAAGGCAAATTATTGTCTCCTTTAAAAACACTTCTTGGTTGGATTCTTAGAGAGGCAGTATGGTCCAGTGGAAGGGTGCCAGAAGTGGAGTTGAAAGACCTAGGTTCAAATACTGGCTCCACTAACTATTTTACTTTAGTCAAGTCACTATGTCTGAGTTCATCTTTATAATGAGGTGGTTAGGTAAAATGATTTCTGAGGTCCCTTCTAGCTCTAAATCTATGATCTTATGATAAAATAATATTATAGTGCAAGATTCTTCCTCTCCACAAAACTCATTTACATCCTTTGTCTTGTGCCTTCTGATGGCTGTGCTCTCCTCTAGATACAAAACTATGGCATGTACTCACAGACAAAAAAAAAGGGTGAAGCTTAAAGTAAAAATATAGAATTGTTTTCTTTCCCTCAAATACAAGGTTTTCTGGCAAGCATAGGGTGAAAATTTGTTGCTTATGTCAACATTTCCAATGCTATTTTTTCCTTTCTGGTCTTCCATAGAGGCCATCTTTTTACAGTGCTTTTGTGAAAAGATATTATCTCTCTCCCTCCTCTTCATCCACGTGAGAACTCAGATTGTTTTTAGAACCTTATCCAAAGCTTGAAGTGACACTAAAAAATAGCTACCAACTGATGTTTGCCAACCCTCTTTACCCTCTTCCCCCCTCTTGCCCCATCTAAATGAGGGCAGACTCTATTATGGAGCTCACATGGCAACTGAATAATTGACTTCTTTAAACTTTTGCCAACCAATCCCTTTCTCATTCTTTTCCTTCTTTAAATGGTTTTACTCCTTTTATCTTGAAATTCAAACAGTTGGAATTTGGGGGGAGGAGGGGAAGTATTGAGTGGTTTTTGTTTTTTGTTAAAGAACCCAAATGCCCACCGTCCTGTGGTTACCATCTGGTGAGCCAGTTTCTTCAATGGAACCTTGGGAGAGAAAAGATATTCCAGCAATTAGTCTACCCAGATATTTTCAGGCACCGTATCTTGCAGGAGCAGAACAATTTCTTCTAGATCTTGCTAAGGGGAGGACAGCTATTGTCATCATCTTCTCTAAGCTTTCTTTTCCCCAAGGCCTCCTGAGGAGACTGAAGATTCAACTTCTGTTTAGGACTTAAAGGAAGAGTCCCCTTTTCTATCACAGTGAAATTGAGTAGGGGAAAAAATATGTATTTTGCAGTCTCTGAAACAGACTTCTGGTAAAGTCATCAATCAGCCCCATAACTGCATAGAGGACACTGGTAATTTTTTTAAAGTTATCACTGATATAATAAACCCTTCCAAGAAATAAGAATGGTCATAAGATGAGTTCGACTAACTGGTTTGAAATTTCTTTAAAGGATAGGACTTGGTTATCAGAATCACCCTTAGGAGTACTAAAGCCAAGGGGGCGCCATTGACTGGCTCCTAAAGATAAAAGTGGCCCTAAGCAGGAAAGAATGATATTTTGTAGCTAGCCTTTTGCAAGTGGACTTCTCTATTTTGTCCTGCAAATTTTAAAGAAGGAAAACTTTTTTTTTTCTAGAGGCTTATGCAAAAGCTGCCTGGGAGACTAAAATATTAGCCTCTTCCTTTCTGTCTTCAATTTCTCTGTAGACCAAGGAACAGGAGAAAAAAAAAAACAACAACAACATAGAATTTGGAGGTTTGGGAATACCAACTAGTAAGTTCTGTTAGGCTATTTGGAGTACTCCCTCCAGAATTTTTCTCTCCCTTTCCAAAAGAACACCGGAATGAAGAGATTTAAAAAGAAAAGGTAGTTTTCATCTAATGTAACTTGTCTCTGAATATGAACAAATCCTCACTGCCTTCAGAACCCAGCCAGAAGCTCTCCACCTTCTTTCTTCTTAGTGAAAGTCGAAAATGTGCCCTCTTCCCAGCATCACTTGGAATGGAAAAATTGACATTTTTGTGCAGATTGACTTGTAAAGCCATCTTGAAAAGTGAATAAACTGCTCCTTGAAGCTGTAGCCAAGAGATCCCTCTCTTCTCCATCTGCAGTGTACTTTCCTGCCCCCTCTATTTTTAGAGGAAGTACAAAAATTACTTTTTTTCACATACTATTTGGTCACTTAACTCCTTCAGGATTCAAGGCCTAGCCACTGCAATCTTTTTCATCCCTCTTCTGAACCTTCAAACAGTGGGAGAATAAGCTATGTCTACATGATGCCAAACATCTGGATGAAAGCTTGAAGATTCCACCAGCTAAAATCCAGATGTTCACAAATATCCAGATGTACACAGATATCTAAATATCAAAAATATCAATTTCCATGTCAATTTTTGGCATTATGTGCAGTCTTGCTTTCAGGCTCCAGAAAGTATCTCTGGGTATGCTTAGTCTATTTATTTCTGCTTTTGTCTCAGTGAACTCAGTGAAAAGGAATGCAACCAATGATCCCAAAAGTCATTTGCCACAGGCTGTCCTGAAAAAAAAAAAAGGCATCACAGAAGGGCATCATTTAGCCCCCAAAGTAACTTTCCTCATTTTTCTTCTTCCACTTGGGGAGATTTTTTTTTAATATCTCAAGCAATTTCAGCAATTGTCAATATGGCTAGACATGGAGGAGAACTAAAATAACTACCATTAACCATAACTCATTGAGTTTCATATTTCTGTTAATAAAGTTATGCATTTAATCCAATTTTACAAAGACACTTAATTAGTGGGATTTGCACTAGGCTATAATCCCCTCCACCTCCCTCCCCCCCCAAAATATATATATATATATATATACATATGTTTGCACTGTTGTGTGTATGCATGGAGGTGGCTTTGTATAAAGAGAGAGAGAGAGGTAGATGATAATGATAGATAATAGAGATAGATGGTAAGAGAGTAACAAAGATAGATAATGAGAGGGAGAGAGAGAGAGATGCAGGGGAGGGGGGGGATGAACAATGCCCTCCAACCTCTATACCTCTTTTAAAAGGGA
Organism: Vombatus ursinus; assembly: GCF_900497805.2. Lineage (NCBI taxonomy): Eukaryota > Metazoa > Chordata > Mammalia > Diprotodontia > Vombatidae > Vombatus > Vombatus ursinus. The sequence goes on along the minus strand of NW_020954569.1, from coordinate 46,475,179 downwards.
AATCTCCTAGGGCTGCCTAGAATATTCTGTTTGACCAATAGAAATAACAGGTCTAAGCTGAAAGCCCAGGAATACTTTATTAAGAGGAAGCAATTGATAGCAAGCCTTGTCTCTAGAACAACTCAATCTCGTGGAGAGATCTCACCTATTGTCTTTGATCTTGACTTAGTCCCTACTTCTAGACTCATCTTCTCAGACCCTCTCCCAACCAATTGACCTCACATCTGCCTAATGCATCATTTTCCAGCATTAGTTCTCATCTTCTTGGAAGCTTGCAGGCAAACTAGGCCAGCCAACTGTCATAGTTGACAAATCGTCTCTTTGATGGGGGATAGGTAGAATCAAAGGTACTTAGATATCTCTGTTGTTGTTCAGTTGTTTCAGTCATGTCTGACTCTTCATGACTCTATTTGGGGTTTTGTTGGCAAAGATACCAGAGTTGGTTTGCCATTTCCTTCTCCAGTTCATTTTACAGATGAAGAAACTGAGGCAAATACAGTTAAGTGACTTGCCTAGGGCCAAACAGCTAGTAAGGATCTGAGGCTAGATTTGAACTCAGGAAGATGAGTCTTCAGGTCCAGCACTCTATCCGCTGTGCCACCTAGTTAAAATCAAAAGAGGAAGAAACAGAAATAATATTGTCCTGAGAATATATTACACACCACCCAGACAGAAGGAGGAAACTAATTACAAACCTGGCACAGAAAAATGGTATCATAGTCATGGGGGATTTTAATTGGTTATGCATTTGCTATTTGTAAATGTTATTTGCCAGAGCACTCTGTCAAAAGCAAAACAGTTAATACATTCTCATGTAATGCCTCCTCTAGAGGGGGAAAGAATGACCCAAACCTGTATGAATTTCTTCAATTCAGAATTTTTCCACTCATCTCCTGAGGCAAGGAAATATCCATGCTTTGGAATTCAAGTGAGACTAAAAGGAGAGTCCACAGAAAGGAAAAGGAGAGAATATACTAAGAGAAGGGTAATATCTCTTCACACTGCTGATAAAAAAAAAATGATTAAGGAAGTAGTTAAGGGTATTACTCATTTTTCTTTTCCAAAAAGACAAGTGTCTCAGAAATGGCTGAGCTTTTCTAGGATGACAAGTGACTATCAGCAGATACTAAATGTACCCCGCCCCGCAAGGAGAACTAGCACCTCTGGTGTAGGGGCTGCTGAGCCTCTTTAAGGGCTGCTCCTCCACCTTTAGTATCTACCTGGAACTCAGCTCTCACCTGAGGCTCCAAGAAGCTGTGGCTCGCCCAGTGCCCACTCCCTGGTAAACTGTCGTGGCAGACAGGCATAACCAGTTTGAGGTTGACCAGCGGACCTTAAGCACATTGGTGAGTTGAGAGGATTTCTACCTCAAGTATGTAAAGACTTCCTTCAGTGGAATGGGCAGATGAGAACAATTTGTTTCAAGGCGGCACCACGGAGCCCTTAGAGCATGATCCGACATCAAAGATGTCAAAGTCATCCACCACATCGGAGCCATTGCCAGTTGTCCTGACTTTTGTCTTGTCATTTTACTTCAATGACCCTACAACACAGAGTGAGGCTGACAACTTTGTGCAGTTCTGCCTCCCTTAAATCCAATTCACACGCAAGTCAAGATATCATCTTGTGATGTCATTGGTCCTCTTCAAAAATGAAGGACAAACGACTAAATGTGTGCATGCATACTTGATGTGTCCCTTCAAGGGAAAGGTAAAATCTTTTTAAATGATATACATATTTTTGTTTTATATCCCCTCTCTTGCCCAATATATTCTGCACAGTGAGCCAGCCATTATGACGAAGAATTAAAAAAAAAAGAAAGTCAACAAAAGTAACCAAACATCAATCAAGTGTCATAGTATACACAGCATATCATATTGTAGAAGTCAGCAATATCTGTTTTCATTCATCAATTACAAAGTACTCAAGCTTGGTGGTTAAAATGACTTAACATTGTTTCCATTTTGTTGCTCTGGTTGTTCTTTCCATTTACATAGTTGTAGTCATTGTGTATTTTGTTTTCCTGTTCTGCTTACTTCATCTGGCCTTTCAGTACCTCCCTATAGTCTTCATTCTGTTTCTTACAACATAATAGCCACCTATCACATTCATATAATGCACTCTATTCAGCTATTCCCTAATCAATGGGTATCAACTTGGTTTCCAGTTTTTTGCTTCTACAAAAAGTGCTGCTACAAATATTTTATGCATATTTAACCTTTCTCTGTATCTTTAATCTGCTTGGCAGTTTATGCCCGACATTTTAGTCAGCATCTCACCAAAATTCCAAATTGCTTTCCAGAATGATTTGTCCAGTTCACGCGTTTGTCAACAACATATTACTGCACTTCTCTTTCCACACCTCCTTCATTGTCATTGTCGATATGCTGAGCATAAAATAAAACTTCAGATTTGTTTGGATTTGTATTTCTCCTTAAGAGCAAGCTTTCATATGTCTAATACTAGTTTACAATTCTTCCTTTGAAAATTATCCGTTCATTACCTTTGACCACTTTTCTACCAAGAATGATTTTTGATATAATAGATTCACGTTTGAGGCAGCAGAAAAGAGTAGATGGAAAGTGGACCTTGGAGCCAAGAAGACCTGAGTTCAAGGACCACATCTGATACATACTGGCTGAGTGACCCTGGACAAGTCAGTGCTCTACCAACTAAGGCTAAGGGATATAGACGTGTGAACCTTCATCGGTAGTGGGAACTTCATCTAAGAAGTCTTCACACCAATGAAATCATAGACCTAGTCTCTATTCCTGTGTTTGTGTTAGTTTTTGATGGTTCTTAAATATCAAAGAATGAGAAATGAGAATGAGAAAAAAATTACCCTTTGAAACAGGACAGTGCTATAGAGATAGTGTTTGGGAATGTTTGGAAGCCATCATTATGTGACGGTTTTTGTTACCAAAAATGATATATGTGGCATCTATTAAAACTTTCATATCTGTACACTGAAATTTGGGAATGGAATTTTCTAACCTGTGTAAAAATCTTCCAAATGATTAGCTTCAGTGGGCTTAAAATCTATTTGTTGAAAATGCAATATCACTGATTAACATCAATGGAAAATGAAAGTTATTATATTTCTTTTTTATATAATTTCACGTTTTCAATTAACAAAAATCTATTTTCTCTTTCTCCCACATCCTCCCTCCATTGAGAGAAAAAAAAAATCTTATAATGAATATGTCTAGCAAAACAAAGCAAAAAGTCTGCATTTCTTTCTGTACCCTGTGTCCATTATTTCTTAATCAGGAGGTAGTTAGCATGTCTACCATTGGTCTTTACCAGCTGTATTTTAAAAAAAAAACCCTTGCATAATTCATAGATGGGAATAAAAAATGAATATCATATCATTTTTTAAGTTCAATCATTGATACACTTCCTTCATTTTGAATGATATATTTTTGGTATCTTTCTTGGCTTTGATAACCATTAAAACCATGTACATTCACGTAATTTAAAAATAAATGTTCCCATAAGTGATATGCTCAGAAATAGCATGTGCAAATGATAGGATGTGCAATCAAAAAAGTTTGTAGGTTTACAGCTTTAAACTGATGAGATTAGCCTTGATCCCCTCAAAGGGGTAGAAGAAGAGATAGTCAGCTTTTTGAGAGCCTTAGAGAGCTTGGTGTTGGCCCAGAGATCCCTTCAATGTTGGGTAGAGGGCACAATCCTGAGAGTGAGCGTGTCACTAGACCTGACCTTTTCACTGAATAGGGTGAAGCACTTGGTCAGTACTACCCATTGTTAGTTTAAAATGTTTGTTAAATAGCATGTGAAGGAATGATCTAAATGTGAGTTGTCACTGTGACCTCCACAAGGGCAGGGACTACATCTTAACTAAACTTTTTATCTACCTCCAGCACCTAGCGCCGAGTGCTACCATACGCCAAATTTACTCCATTATTGTCCAGTGATAAGGTGCTAGATTCCATAACCCTGACATATATTGGTCCATCCCTGTCAAACTTTTCTGTGATTCTGTGATTTTTTTGTCAGACTCTATTACAAACCTAAATGCTAGAGTGAACAAGAAATGAGCTTGGCAAAAAAAGGCTCTTGGCAAAACTTTCTTTTCTACGTTCCCTTGACATTCTTCTGAGGACAGGAAAACCAACTCTTTTGAGCCACCACTTGTTCCTTTTAAGTGTTGGTTGAGAAATTATCATCAGCCACAAATGTTTCCAGAAACTTAAAATAACCAGCACGTTCAAACTTTAAGCAATAACCTCCTTTCTTTCTTCAGCCTTTCATCTGCCTCTGTGCCTGGTATGGAAATGTCCTCCTTTGGGTGAGAAAATTAACCTGACCTTCAGGACTAGGTTGTGAGAGGCCCTACTGACAAAAGAATAATACCTTAAAGGCAAAAAAAAAGAAAATTATTTAACAGATGTCTTGAAATAAAAACACAGTTATGATTTCAAACATTGAAAAATAACATTTTTCATCAGTCACCAGGGAGTAACTGGGAGAAGAAAATGGGGCCAGCCATTCTAGACACAAACCAGAAAAGACAAAGATAAGAATCAGCAGACTGGGAAACTAGAAAACACCTCTTCGGTGTCCACATTCAGTGGAAATGGTGAGGACAGAAGCAAAAAGTGGGCATGTGACCCTCCATGTTCCTGATGATATCTCTCCTTCCATGAATATTCTCTAAGAAGTATACTCACCTCTTGGTATGATCACCCCTGATCTTCTATCTTACCCTTCTGCCTACTATCCGAGACTGCATCAGCTGGTATCAGATGCCGCTGCAGAAAGACATCCTAACCATCCAGAATGTATATTATATTTTTGTATTGTATTCATTATTATGTTAAAATATAGTATAGTATAGTATTATGTTACATAATATTATATCATTAATTATATTGTGCTATATCATATATCATATATCTCTATTTTAATGTTACATTAATTTACATTATGATATGTTAACTATATTACATTAATAATTTCATTTGATCTGTATAACAACTGTGTGAGATAAGTACTATTATTATTCTCATTTTACAGATAAGGAAACCGAGGTTGAGAAAAATTAAGTGTTTGGACCAGGCATCTAAAATAGGATTTGAACACTGTTTTCCTGACCTCAAGTCCAGCACTCTGTCTACTAAACCATCAGGTTGCCTTCATGACTACAATTCAATCATATATAAATTAGCCGTATTTTCTGATACAACATAATCATTTCATACACATTTGCACAGAAATAAAACAAAAGAATCTAGATTCAGTCCTTACTTTTGAGCTCAGAAACAGGCTACTTCTCCGCCATTTTCTCCATGACCTCAGACTCCCTCAGTGTCCTGAACAGTTCAAGGAGTCAGCTTTTAACTCATAATCAGACCCTCCTCTTCACTTTCTCTGCCTCTGCTCTGTCTCTTGAGTTGCTAGTGTCCCCATCCCAGAAATTACTTTGTTTATACTTTGTATTTGATTTTTTGTGTAATTTCCCAAAGAAGTTTAATTGATATAAAACAGTTGATCTAATGAGTAGAACAAAGGACTCCAAAAAAACCTCCTAGTCAGCAAACATACTTTAACTTACTTTCCAAAGTCAGAGATGTGACAGCCATGGAAACACCCGTCTAGAATATAGACCTATGTATAAAATCCTACAGAGAAAGATGATTATGAAAACTATCTGGTCATAATGTAGTGAGAAGCAGTGGAGGGTAAAGCTAATCTAAAGAAAACTTGGTTAAAGACCCAATTCAGTATAGCATCCCTTCTGAGCTCATACTCCCAATTCACACACAATGAGCAGGTTAGTTTCCCAGAGTGCAATGACTACTTCTCTTCCCAGGATTCCAAGGGTAACCCGGAAGGCAGGAATTTCTAGTGCTATAGTCCATGAGCTCCTACCTGGTATGGTCTCCAAATATCAATCAACCGGGGCAGCTAGGTGGTACAGTGGATAGAGCACCGGCCCTGAAGTCAGGAGGACCTGAGTTCAAATCCGGCCTTAGACCAAACACTTGACACGTACTAGCTGTGTGATCTTGGGCAAGTCACTTACTATTGCCTTACCAAAAAAAAAACCAAAAAACAAAAAAAACAAATATCAATCAACCAGTAGAACTCTCTTAGTTTTTGTTGTTGTTTGTTTGTTTGTTTTACAAAGGAATATTTACTGAGAAGGTATATCAAAAACAGCAGTTACAAAACAATCTCCCCAAGTTAGGGAATACACTCTCCTCTTGTGTATGGAAGGTCTCTGAAGGCATATTAAAGCTAAAATAGTCGGTATACATGTAGGGAACATATGGGATGGGACAAAGAAGTATCTTGTGACTCTGCCCTGGAAGCCCTTTTCTCTCTTCAGAGTTCCCATCAAGTTTACTTCAAGGTGAGGTACCATTTTTGGACAAGTCATTCCTCTTTCTCAGCTGGGATGACTCCTCGCAGGTCCCGTCTTTTGTCTGACACGTCAATCATTTTCTAGGCTGGACCCAAGAATTCACTCCATTGCCAAAACAACGGCGAGGCGACGAAGGTTCCTCACCAGACTCAATCAGCGCTGTTACTGACTTTATTTTCCAGTTGTTCCTCCGATGACTTTGATACCTCTTCCACTCTCATTGGTCACACGAGTACTCTCCTTTCTGAATATTCAATTGCCCAATCAGTAAAGAATAAACACAAAAGAAACAGAGATACCCTGTGTTTAGGGACACATGGAGGCCAGGTGGGAGATGGACAAGGACACTTTGACTGACATTACGGACTGAGATTCTTCATATATAATGAAGAAATGAAGGGATGTACTCAATGGCCTCTGAAGTCCCTTCTGGCTCTCACTCTATCATCTTACCCATCTGGGTCAGCCCAGATGGCTGAATGCTTCATATCATGCTCCATCTCTCAGCTCTAGTCATTTTCTCTGACTTTCTCCCATGCCTTGAACACTTTCCCTCATCAGCTCCTACTACTGACCTCCTTGACTTCCTTTAAGTCCCAACTAAAACCCCACCTTCTATAAGAAGACTTCCCCAACCTCTTTTCATTCCAATGCCTTCTCTGTATATGGTTTGCTTTGCATACATTTGTTTTCACATTGTCTCCCCCATTAGATTATAAACTCCTTGAGGGCGAGGACTATCATTTGCCTCTTTTTGTATCCCCAGTACTTCGCACAGTGCCTGGCACATAATGGGTGCTCTGCTTGGCATCCTTCATAACCTGGCCCCCTCCTGCTTTTCCGGTCTTCTTACAATTTACTCCCCAATAGGTAATCTTCAGTTCGGTGACACTGGCCTCCTGGCTGTTCCATGAACAAGACATACTCCATCCCTTGGCTCCGGGCATTCTCCCTAATTGTCCCCCAAGCCTGTAATGCTCTCCTTTCTCCACTCTGACCACTGACCTCCCTGGCTTCCTTTAAGTCCCAACTAAAATCCCACCTCCTACAGGAACCTCTCCCAATTCCTCTTAATTCCAGTGCTTTTCCTCTGTTAATTATTTCCTATTTATTCTGTATTTAGCTGACTTTGTATATATTTGTTTGCATGTTGTCTCTTCCATTAAACTGTAAGCTCCTTGAGGACAGGGATTGTCTTTTTCCTCTTTTTTTTTTATCCCCAGTGCTTAGCACAATGACTGGCACATAGGAGGTATTTAATAAATGTTAATTGATTGATATAGCACAGCTTCACAGGCAGCTAGGTGGTACAGTGAATAGAGCACTGGTCATGGAGTCAGGAAGGTAGGAGTTCTAATCCAGCCTTGGGTACTTACAAGTTATATAACCCTGAGCAAGTCACTTAAACTATCTGTGCCTCAGTTTCTTCAACTGTAAAAATGAGATAATAATAGCATCTATCTCACAGGGTTATTGTGAGGATCAAATAAGATGGTATTTGTAAAGCACTTAGCACACCTGGCACATAGTGGGCACTTAATAAATATTTGCTCCCTTCCCCCTTTCCTTGATAAGCAGGAATGGCAAAGTGTCACTTGCACATTGGGGCTACCTCTGTGAGTAGCTAAGGCACCCTCAACAGCAGAGCCCTGAAAGAATGGAAAACCAGAACAACTTCCTTGAGCCAATTTGACTATGAACCCTATTCAATTGCTCACATATTATTGCTTCAAGGTTCCCCAGAAAGTGATTTATTATGGTCAGAAAACTTCAATTAACTACAAAATAAATTCTTTTTTTTTTTAGTGAGGTAATCAGGGTTAAGTGACTTGCCCAAGGTCACACAGCTAGTACGTATCAAGTGTTTGGTCTGAGGTTGGATTTGAACTCAGGTCCTCCTGGGACCTGACTTCAGGGCCAGTGCTCTATCCACTGCACCACCTAGCTTCCCCTACAAAATAAATTCTGAACTTCTCAGCCTGGCATTCAAAGTCCTCCATGCTCTGACTCTGGCCTACCTTCTTATTCTTCCACATTTTCCACTTCTCGCATTTCTATTCCCTATACTTGGCCTCATGCACTTTTTCTGCCTCCAGTATCATCATGTTTCCCAACCCCTTCCTAGAGCCACCTGGAGCATCTTCACCACCCCTCCCCCATTTCCATCTGTCAAAATCCTACTCATCATTCAAGGCCCAGCTCTTCCATTGCCTTTTTCCATAAAGCCTTCCTGGATTCCCACCCCAGCTCCATCCAGAAGTAGTCCTCCTCCCCTCTTCCCTCTCTAGCACTTTGTATTTTGTGCATGCTTTAAAGCATTCTGCTTTGCGTTATGTTGACTTGCATATATCTTATCACCCTTACTAGACTCTAAGGTTCTTGAGCCTAGAGATTTGTCTTGTTCATTTGCCCCCTCCCCACTACACGGACACACAAGCCAAAATGCCTTGCACATTATAGTAGTCATTGTTGTTGTTCAGTCATTTCAGTTGTGTCTGACCCTCTGCAACCCCACTTGGGGTTTTCTTGGCAAAGATACTAAAGTGGTTTGCCATTTCCTTCTCCAGCTCACTTTACAGATGACAAAACTGAGGCAAACGGTTAAATGACTTGCCCAGGATCACACAACTAGTAAATATCTGAGGCCAGATTTGAACTCAAGTCTTCCTGAATCCAGGCTTGGCACTGTATCCATTGCACCACCTAGCTGCCCCAACATTAACATTATAGCTATTTAACCAATATTAACATTATAGTTACATAACGAATATTTGTTGAACTGAATTGAGCTGCACTGAGACACATTTCCTATCCCCCCATGACCCACAACTCTCTTAGCAACTAAAGTTCAGTTAGAAATAGTGATCACATCCTTCTCCAGATCAGATGCGTGGGGAGCCTTTCTTCCCTGCAACAGTCAGAAATGTATGCTATTGGCACCTCCTATTTCCTTTCAGTTCCTCAGTCTCCTGCCTTAAGCGTCTGCATCTCCTGTTTCCACAGACCACGTACAATCAGAGCATCCTACATCTAGAGCTGCAGGGAACCTAATCTAAACCCTTCATTTAACAGATCAGGAACATGAGGCCCAGGGAAGACAAGTGACTTACCCAAAGTCACATAGAAAGGAAGCATCAGAGCTGGGATTTGAACTCAGGTCCTTTGACTGCAGAGTCAATGTTTGTTCCACTGTGCCACGAACTGTACCCCACTGCTTCCCAAGACAAGGAAAAAAAGATGGCAAACTGTCCATTTTTGTTTTTATTTTTGCTAGACAATCACCATAATTATTCAAAATGAAGCCCTACCTTTTACTCACCCTTTCCCTGCCTATTTGGCACCATGCACTGTTAAATATTTTGGTCATTCGTGTGAGTTGTGTAGGGTTTCCAGTATTTCCCAGTGGGTCTGTATAACTGAAAGATAAGAACACATAGTAATTTTCTCCTCCGAAAACACACCTGGTCAAATCTCTGCTGTTTTTGTGCACCTGGAAGAATGGGATAGCTTATTACTAGTTACTTAGCTACTCTAATGCAAGGTCAGAGTTGACAGATTTTATTTTTCATTTGAAAAAGAAAATTTCAAGCCTTTATTGAGAAATCTGCCTCTCTCCTCCCCTCTCCAAAAAAGTTTTATTACACTGTCCTCTTCATTCACTTTCTCCAGATGGCACTCCACATCTGGTTCAGAACAAAGGGATAATATTGTACATTCCTTCTCTGTAAATTATGAGGTTTAAAAATGTCTCATCACAGATGTTTTCCCCAAAACTGTTTTATTTTGACACATTTTTAAAGTCCCACAAGTGAGCAGATCTGTAGCCTCAACAAGTTTACAAGCTAACATGTTCATTTGGCATCAGTAAAAGCAAAAGCCAAAGAGAAGTCTTGCTATCCTATTGATTTTATGAAACTATGGTCTCTCCTTAAAACAAGCTCCCCTCTCTCTGTAGGAGATGTGAAGACGAACCTGATTCTTGCCCCACTGGATCTGGAACGTGACATCTCTACAGACCTAGGCAGTGGAGAATTCAACTCAGTGCAACCAGCATAACAAACAGTAAGGGTCCACTGGATATCCTGCTATGTACAAGGCCACTATGAGGGGTGAGGAGTAAGAAATAAGAAACAAGGAGCTTGTGACCTGGTTGGGAAGACAAGACATACACATAAAACATAAATAAGGGACCACATAGAGCATAACAATTGATACAGGAATTCAAAAATTCCTTGAGGCTAGTGACTATGCAAGGGTAAGTCCTCCTCTCCAAGAAAAGACCAGAGCAGTTCTTTAATGAGAACTTCCTGTTTGTGTCTGAAGAGTCCATGTCAACCTATATGGGGCCAAGACCCTGGAGGGAGCAGACCTGGAAGCAGTAATAGACCATCTTCATGTCCCCACTCTGAGGTGTTCTTAAATTCAGGAACATATACCATAACTCTAGCACTGGAAGGGACCTCAGATGCCACTTGTAACATGTAGATATATACATATATGTGTATATAATGTAATATGTATGTTAATTTATAATAAGCACATGCATAATTCAAATAATCATATAATATGTGATATATATTACATATTATATGTATATTTGAAATATGCATTGATAGATGATAAATAGATAGATAGATAGATAGATTGATAATGCCCTCACAATGCAATTGAGGAAACTAAGGCCTGAAGAGGTGAGTTGTCTTTCCCAGGAAAACACAGCTTATTAACTGTCTGAGGCTGGATTTGAGCATGTCTTCCTGACTCCAAGTCCAGTGCCCTATCTCTTCATTCCTCAACAGGCTACGCTGCTGACTCATCTCCACAGGACTTTCTCTACCATGCCACAAAGGAAGGACCCTCTACCCCGGCAGCCTTTCCCTCTGATTGGATGGTTCCTCCCAGTACCTCCGTTTTAATGAGGAGGGTCCAGGCCAACCACATCTTCTTTCCTCTCCAGGCTGTATTCCAGCCTCATCTCCACAGGATTTCTCTACCATCCCCTCCCTCTACTTATAGCTCCCTTGTGTGTTTAGACTCCCACACCCATTAGAACGTAAGTTCCTTGAAGGCAGAGACTTTTTCCTTTGTTTTTCTTTTATTTAATTAACATTGATCCAGCTCTTACTATGTGCCAGGCACTGTGCTGAGGGCTTTACAAATATTTTCTCATTTGATTCTCACAACTCCCTGGGAAGGAGGTACTATTATTATCCCTGTTTTATAGATGAATAAACTGAGGCAAACAAGGTTAAGTGACTTGCCCAGGGCCACACAGCAAGTAAATGTCTGAGGCCAGATTTGAATCTGGATCTTCCTGACTCCAGGCCCAGCGTTCTATCCACTGTGGCACCTAGCTGCCCAAATGGATCATATTCAGAAACACATCCCTCCTCTAGCATGCCAATGCTTTAACAAATGTCCTCTGGTATTGATCATTAAGAGGCACTAGAGGGTATAGAAAGAGTACAGAGCAAGAGCCCAGTGTTATTATGAGACTATGATACTTATTAACCATGTGAGCACTGGTGAGCCAATCTTGCTGGAGGCTTAATTTCCCCAATTGTAAAATGGAGAGGATAATACACTTACTACCTGCATCAAAGTGTTAGTGTAAGGAAAGTACTTTGTAAACCTAAAAGAACTCTGTAAAGGATTAATAGGATGTGGTATCAAGCTATGAACTCCAGGCCTATGAGGTGACAGATGCTATAGGAGAAAAAGAGCCCATCTTGCTTTCAAGGAGATACAACCTAAATAGGGAACCAAGATGGAAAAAACAAGACAATAAGATGGCAGCAGGGGATGGAGTGTTGGACTTGAAGTCAGGAAGACTTAAATTCAAATCCTGCTTTAAATATGTAGTAGCTATGTGACCTTGGGCATTTAATTACATTATCATATATTATATTATTTAATTAATTTCTGTTTCCATTTCCATTTCCTCAGCTGTAAAATGAACATAAAATATTATTAATAATTAATCATTTAAAATTATTATTAATAATAACTTAACCTCCCAGGGTTGTTGTGAGGATCAAATAAGATCACACTTGTGCAGTGATTTGCAAACCTTCAAGTGATATGTAAATCTTACACATTATTGGTATGTAATAAAATGCTCAAACATTCAGTAAAGATAATTAGAAAGATAGGATTGGATTCTTGCAAATACAGGAAGGATTTGAGAGGGAAGGATCTGTGACTCTGTCTGCCTGCCTTAGTAGAAAATGCTACGGAGTCGCTTGAGGCACTTAGAAAAGTATTTTGCTGAAGGCCAGGGATCTAGCAAGTGTCAGATTGTTCTGTATAAACCCCAGGCCTTCGTGACTTCGTGCCCACCACTCCAAGGCAGTATATAAAAGGGTGCTCCTTCTTCTGGGTGGTCTAGAGCTGTCAGTAGAGTTTCAGGAGGAAATGAGACTGGAGCTAAACCATCAATGAGGATGGGGTGGGGGAGGACATTGCAGTGGGGAGGAGGAATGAAAACAAAAGCAGAAGTGCAAAATTATTCTGGGAAGGGAGAAAGGAGAAGAGGTCTATAAAAAGTCCATAAATCCCTGCTGTACCAGAAGATAATTCAATTCCATAAACATGTTTTAAGCGTCTACTATGGGCTAATCAAATGGGCAGCTAGGTGACCACAGTGGATAGAGTGCCAGCCCTGGGTCAAGAGATTTATCTTCCTGAGTTCAAATTTGGCCTCAGACACTTACAAGCTTTGTGACCCTGGACAAGTCACTTAACTCTGTTTGCTCATCTATAAAATGAGCTGGAGAAGGAAATGGCAAACCACTCCAGTATCTTTGCTAAGAAAACCCGCAATGGGTCACAAAGAGTCAGACATGACTAAGACAATTGAACAACAATGTGCCAATTTAAGAGGGTCCATGGAAAAAGAAGGAAAAAAAACCCTCGAAATAATGGACAAACATATACCCAAACCAGTCCTCTTCGATCTCTGTGTCAGTCTCCACATGCCAAGAACTGCTACCACTTTAGCCAAATCTAGGGAGATGCATGTGCCCAGGAAGACAGCACTGCTTCTGCCTCCTTGCAGCTCCAATACATACTTAAGTCAAAGTTGTTGCTAGGTGGAGGTGAAGGGTCGAACTGAGCCATTTGTGGGATCACGCATCTAGAAGGGGTAAAGGGTCCCAATGGGAGCCCTTTGACTGAGTAACCAAAGATCCTTCGACATTACCAGAAGAATTCAAGGAATCTCCTTCTACTTTCCCCCCAACTTTCAAAGCCTTTCTGGTCATTCCAATGGTACTTTGATGGTTCTCAGGCCCTGTGTGAGACTGGGATAAAATGGGAATCATGGAAACCCTAAGAAGCATGTGTGCAGTAGCCTGAATGGGATAGTGGAAGAGGGCAGGCAGCAGGCTTCAAGAAAGGGAGAGGAGGACTGGGAGGTGAAAAGCAATGGAAGGTGATGTTTTCATCACATGTGGAAGAATGGGGGTCACACAAATTCCCTCAGCCAAGACTCCATTGGTTATATAGTATTCCCCAAAGCAGAGACCTTTGTGAGGACACATGGGTCAGATCAAGCCAGCTGCCTGAATAAGCCAAAAAATCAAAGAGTAAAAACAAAAATAAACAAACTAATTAGTTAATTAAATGCAGTTTGGTCAACCTATACCATGCTGACTTCAGTGGTAAATTTGCTATAAACTCTTTGAGGGAAGAGATTATCTTTTCCTTGCCTTGCTTTTTTTTTTCCCTTTCCTTTCTTTTTTGATCTTTTCTAATCCACAAAAACTGACACAGTAGCTTAAACAGTCACTTGGTAAGTGTGAGAAAAAGTAATTAGATTAAGCCTTAGATTTACAGGTTTACAAAGTATTTTACTCATAAAAGCTTCATTACCTACCCCTTTCACAGATGAGGAAACTGAGGCCTGGAGAGTTTAAGCACCCTGGTCCTTCTTGTGCTATCTAGATTTACCTGAAAACAAGGTATAGTCCAATTAGAATATGAAAAATGTCAAAAAAAAAAAAAAATAACCCAAACCATTTAGTCTGCTTTGCAAGCAGAGAAACTGGGCTGTGTGCTGAAAAATAATTGCTTACTGCTACACACTAAGTCTCCTGTCTTCTAGTAGAATGATTTCCAGCAAGGTTATACTATTCACTAATATATTCAATTTGCTGACAACATAGATCAGATTTGTCTGGTTTTGTTGCTGTTCAGTCATGTTCGACTCTTTGTGACCCTGTGGACCAACTGTCCATGGGGTTTCTTGGCAAGACACTGGAGCGGTCTGCCATTTCTTTCTCCAGCTCATTTTTACAGATGATTTACAGATTTTTACTCATTTTAAGGCAAATGCGGGTAAGTGACTTGGCCACGATCACTCAGCTAGTAAGTGTCTGCGGCTGGATTTGAACTCAGGAAGATGAGTCTTCCTGACTCCCAGCCTAGCACTCTATTCACTGTGCCTTCTAGCTGTCCTTTAAATTGAAAACTACTTCACTATAAAGGAACAAGCTTTTGTGAGAACAGAGGGTCTGGGTTCTAATTCTAGCTATGCTTGCTGTTAAGCTACTGACCTCTAGAGCTAGGCCTCCATTTTCTCATCTTTAAAAGGAAGGCCTTTGAATTATCTAACTGCATTATCTAATGCTTAAGGTAGGTGACATCATAGACCTGAGGTTAGAAAGAGCTAAGTTCAAATCCAGCCTCCAACACTTACTAGCTATATAACCCCGTGCAAGCCACTTAACCTTTGTCTCCCACGGTTCCTCAGCTATAAAAATGGCTATAATAACAGCACCTACCTCCCAGGGTTTTTGAAAAGATTAAATGAGATACATGTAAAGTGCTTAGCACAATTCCTGGCACATAGCAGGTGTTTAATGAATCATTGCTCCCTTTCCCTTCCCCACTTCCAACCCTAATATAGAATTGTGTTAGATCATAGAATTTAATCTCTGATCTATCTTCATGTACAAGTAGCACGGTGTGGTGCAGGGATACTTAACTTTCTTCATGTCATGGACCCCTTTGGCAACCTGGTGAAACTTATAATGTTTTCAAGTAACTAAGGGAAATGCTGTTTCCAATAGAGGTTAATGAAAATAAAGATTTTTTTTTTTCCTTCTGAGTTCGTGGGTCACTTGAAATCTAAGAATCTCTGAGGAAGTGGTTTGGAGTGAGCAAAACCTAGGTCCAGATCCCGCCTTCAACCCTTACTAGTTGTATCACTTTGGGCAAGTTGGTTAACCTCATTGCGCCCCAGGCCAGTTCCCTAGGAATAATCTATGAAGTCATGGGGGAAATCCCCCCAGATGAAGAAACTGCAGATCATTTACTTATCTGTATTTGGTTTACAAAAATTCAATTTCCATACAATTTGGTTTTTCAGAAATGCATCTGTTAGGAAGTACGTGTTGGGATATGAGTCTTTAAAATAACTAGCTCAGGTGTCCTATTCAGAAGGAGACTGACCTTGTTCTAACACCCAGTCTTTCATGTGTAGCTTGCCATCAGTCAATAGATTTTTAAAAAAATGAAAAACACCAAGAGGTAGCATCTTACAGAGGATACTGTTGAAAACAGGCTGATCCTGTTTGGGAAAGTCCTTTATTACAATAATTCCCCATATCAAAGCAGACAGCAGAAGCTCTAGGATCAAAGCAGAGATAATTCATCTTCAGTATTTGTCCTTGACAAACTCAGATAGGTCTGTGTTTTAGCACAAGGAAAATTTACTATTTGACTGAATCAATATCCCAACATCAAAGAGGGCTTGTCTGATCATTGAAGTTGCAGATCTGCTGCTTGAAAAGGAAAAATCCCTCTGTGCTCTGAGACAAGTGGAAAAGATAAATTGCATCCTCAGCATTGTGTGTGAAACTGGGCAGCAAAATCCCATGGAGTGAGATGTTTTATCTGAGTGGTTTCTTGCAGGCATACTTAAGTAGAGCCCAATGAATGGGTTTTCCTCGAAGTAGCTTGCCAATAGGCTTCCATCTGCCTGGCAACAACTGGCTGGTCTTTCAGGTCTGAGCTTCTCCTAAGCCTTGGCTACAAATCATGCCAAATCTGGCCATTCTTGGATAATGCTCTCCAATGGGAACTTGGACTAGACAATTTTAACACATTTTCACTTGTGACCTCTACCAGATGTGGAAAGAACAAAGCATGTGGGTCCTCCCCAAAGGGTGAG
The DNA here is from genome assembly GCF_900497805.2 of Vombatus ursinus. Taxonomy (NCBI): domain Eukaryota; kingdom Metazoa; phylum Chordata; class Mammalia; order Diprotodontia; family Vombatidae; genus Vombatus; species Vombatus ursinus. Next base: position 46,458,614 of record NW_020954569.1, on the reverse strand, counting down.
CTCAGCAAAACAGTCCTGTGGATGCCAAAGGCACCAGAGTCTTCTTTTAGGCCAGCTGAGAGTGTGTGGTCCAGTCCTTTGTCCCAAGACCCTTTGCTAGAATGCAGAGACTGTCAAGAAGGGCCTTTCAAAATCATCTATTTCAAATCCCTCATTTAAAAATAAGGAACTTGAGCTCCATCCAAGGCACTTGCACAAGGTTACACAGTCTGCCCAAGGTCACTTAATGGCAAGCCTAGAATTCTTGGTTTAGTGTTAATGGGCATCAGATTTTTGCTCATGGGCATCAGACTGGAAAAAAAAAGAGTAGATGAAATTTCTGAGCTCCTATGTTTGACCTTGATGTCTACTATTACAACTAGAAGAATGTTTGCTCTCATTCAGCTTTGAAAAGACCAAACAAATAAAAAACCTCTCTGCTAAAATCTATAATACAACTTGCTGACAAATCTTTCACTTTGGTAGGTCTCAAGACATGACATTGTGTTCTGTGACAATGGGAGTTCCTTGAAGAAAGGAACCATATTTTATCTCTGCTTCTTCTACTCTACTACCTCGATTTAACACAGGAGGAAGGAAGGAAAGAAGGAAGGAAGGAAAAGAAGGAAGGAAGGAGGGAAGGAAAAGGGAAGGGAAACAAAAGGGAAACAGAAGGGAAAGGGAAGGGAAGAAAGGGAAGGAAAGGAAGGGTAGGAAATGAAGGAAAAGAAGGAAGGAGGGTAGGGAAGGAGGAACATAGCCAGAACCTCAGAACAAGGAAAGAAAAGAGCCTCTTAACCTCCATATTCCTAAAATCATCAATTTTGAGCTAGAAAAGACCTTAAAAGTCATCTGGCCCCATCCTACCATTTTACAGATGATAAAACTGAGGTACAGAAAAGCTAAATAACCTAACGTCTCATAGGGAAGAAGTGGCAGGGATAGGATTCAAACCCAGTACCTCTGACTCCATATCAAGATCTTTGATTTGGGAGGATCAAGCTCAGCTACAGGTATTACCGCTGCCCAAACAGCTTATGTAAGGTTTGCAGGTCTGGAGGCTGACACAGGAGCCATGCCTGCTGGGAGACCCTCCTCCCTACTGTTTGCACAAGGAATATTTCCAGAGCAAAGAGGAATCCTGGTAAAGTAGATAGTCTCCTTGGAAAATCTCAGAAGACATATCCTGATCATGTGACCCTGGGCAAGTCACTTAAATTCTCAGTGCTCTGGAGGCAACTCTGGTTCCACATTGCATAGAAGTCACAGGTCTGTATTGGTAGAAGAGGCTTCCTTACCAGGTGGAGAGCCCATCCCTAGCTCCAGAGAATCTAGCAAGATCTCCATTTGTCCACACACAGCATTAACTTCAGCTAAACCCTCTAAACTTTTGTGAATTTCTCCTATGATGAAGATATTATTCAGCTTGTTAAGAGTTAACTCCAAGCCAATACTTGTTTTCCAGGCCCATCCTCTCTCCCCATGGTAATGTGGGTGGAGGGATTCATCAGGGAAGTCCCAGCACATCTAACTTCCTTTTTGTTCCTTTTTTTATTGGGGAGGGGAAGGAGTGGGGGACCTGGTTTTCATCGGATGAGCAAAGCTCTTTCGGTGCTTCTTCACTCTCCTGTTGACTTGAATGAATCCCTCAGGCTAACCCATTTTTTGGCTTTAAAGGAAAGCCCTAGGTAGTCTCTACCCCACATCCTCCCAGCTCCCCTCACTGAGCCCCCGAGTTCAGCCCTATACGTGCAAAAGTACAAAAGCTCAGAAAATGCCCCAGTAAGATGATTCGTGGGCGGGTTTCATGGCTGAAGTAAGCCAGCTGACATTTCTGAACCTGCTTCCTGTGGCATTCATATTGCCAAGTAATAACAACAGCTCTAAGAGGCCAGTAGGATTTGATCCCAACATAAAAAATGGCAAACCACTTCCAAACCTGATTAGAATTGAATGGATGCTTGTTCTACCACAAAGTAGGGCTGTTTGGGAAACCAGAATCACAGAATTTGACAGTGGGAGGGGCCCTCAGAAGCTATCTGCTCCAACCCACATAGAAGTGTCAATATTTACTGTAGCAGGAGAACACCAGAGAAATCGATGACTGGATGTAACCAACCACCTCAAGGCAGCTAGGTGGTGCAGTGGATAGAGTGCCAGGGCTGGGGTCAGGAAGACCTGAGTTCAAATCTGTCCACAGACACCAGCTGTGTGACCGTGGGCAAATCATTTAACCTCTGTTTGCTCTAATCCACTGGAGAAGGAAATGGCAAACCATTCCAGTATCTTTGCCAAGAAAACTCCATGGACAGGATGGTCCATAAGGTCATGAAGAGTTGGACATGATTCAACAACAACAACAACAGCAACAAAATACCTGTTCCTCAGAATCTCTGTTGGGAAGGAAGATACTTTAACACTGAAGTGGAGCTAATTTCCTCAATGTGAACATTTCCTCCCCATTCAGATCACAACCCATATCCTCCCTTAAATTTGCCACAACAGGTCCACCCAATGTACTGGGAATATCTCTCAATTTCCATTTAAAATAAAATGAAAAAAAAGTGAAAATGCTTTGAATTCTTAAATCTTTTGTTTCTATAGCAATTTCCTTTCTGAATATATCCTTCCTTATCCATTAAACCATTGCTTGTAATAAAGATTTTAGGAGAAAAAAAAATTAATTCAGCAAAACCAACCAAACAACCAATACATCAACTATGTCCAAATGTTTCTGTGATATTCCACATCCCTGATTCCAGACCTCTGTAGAGAAAGAAAGGAACTGTAAGAAATCCTCTGAATACAAGCCATTAAACTTCATGACACAGTTGTGGAGGAGACCCAGCATAGTGCAATTCAAAGAAAGACTTCCTATAGATGTAGAGGTCCTCCAAATGCCCCTCTCCATGGATGAGATTGTCCTGATCATGTCAAGCTCCAGAATACCATGTAGCCTCTTAAATGAGATCTATGGTCACTAAAGAGTTTTCCCTAACTATGCAAGAAAAAACAAATGAAAGAAGACCTATTGTCCAAATTATGATATGCAGCTTGATGGAAAATCCACAGAGCTGGTTCATCAGTAGATTCATCATGGCAGACAAAATACATGGACAATGAGCTGGGCACAGAACTGAAAAAGAGGGAGAGTAGGCAGAAATTCCTTCAGGAAATTATTTAGTGCTTTTAATGATCCCAAGCTTCTCCTTGAAACAAAGAGTCATATTTTATGAGTCTTCACATAATCTTCCAATGATACATATTGGAGGCAATCCAAAGTATACTAGTCTTCAAATAATTAAAGTCAACCAAAGGGCAAAGGAGAGGAACATGGTAGACACTAACAGGCAGCAACATATTACAAATTAATAAAGAAAAGGTAGAGTAAAGAATGTCATCAGGAAGATGTATGACTGAAAAAAGGTAGACTGGTTGCATGGCGAGAATGAGGGTTGATGGATAGCTCCAGTTCTTTGTATTCATACAATGTTTTGACATCTAGAGGAAAACCTCTAGCACATTGAATGAACCCTCCCCCTTCCACCTGTGGAACCCTTTCATGGTTCTACCACTGGATTGTCAGTGTCCTCTGGAGATTTCACTAGGCCACTTTTGCTAGGCCTATTCCCCCTATTCCCAAATTGAGTGATGGCACATGGCATCCATTACTCTTTATTGTCTCTCCTAATCACTCCTAGCTGGTAAATTGCCTGGAAAGACACTCTCTGACAAAGATAATGTGATAGCTCTTCAGTCACTGCTGAGTTTAGCAGCTACCACACTGTGAAGGGCCAAAAGCCAGTCATTGTGCCCTTAGGCTAAGATTGTCTAATTTTTTTTAAACTTACTTCTTCCCACCTGGAGAATCCATGACCTTTTTCAAAGCCTCTGTCTGACTTAGGGTTAGAAAATCCATATAACTATTACTTAATTCCCTTATATGTATCCTATCACTACAAACCCATTTTTAGGAGACTTTGCCAAAGAAACCCCACAGAACTCTATCTCTGAGCCACTATGGTCTTTAATCATACACACACACACAAAACATTTAAATCTTGTCATGCATACTTCTCTATGCAAGCACAAACACCAAGCTTCTAGTTTCCCATAACAAAGACGACCCAACTGCAGAGCAAGGGCTCCTCTGATTATATGACATTGTCTTGCTCTGCCACATAATTCATCCACCTCAATGGTTCTGCATATGTATTTATTTTGGATTCTTCTGAACTAAAACAGCCAGTCTAAAAATCACTAGCATTGGAAGAAACATTTAATTAATCCTTTTGGTTCTATATAGGCCTGTTTTTACTCACTGGTGTTGAGAAGAGATTGGAATCAGCTGCCATTGTCACCTGACTAAACTACTGACACACCTGCAAACTGTGAAAATTTAATCTGATTTACAAATCTAATTTGTTTACAATTTTAAATATTCATAATAAAAATGACCTTGCATTGATGTATGATAAAATGTCATTGATTACAATATTAAGATGAATGTGTTTCTCCTCATATTCAATGGAAAGTATGCTTAGATTTGATAGCCTATCAGATAGAACCTGTGGCCTTGAGGCCACAGGTGGCCTTCTAGGTTCTTGGGTGCTGCCTGTTGACTGAGTCCAAGTTTTACAGAACAAATCCTTTTATTTGTTCTGTGAAGTTTGGATTCATTCAAAGGACCACACTTGAGAACCTAGAGGGCCACATGTAGCCTGGAGGCCACAGGTTCCCTACCCCTTGATCTTGTATCACAAATCTTAAAATATGTTTATTACTTTCATTTTATAATAACAATAACTCACATTTGCTTAGCAGCTTAAAATTTGCAGAGCTTATTACAAATATTATCTCATTTTACCCCCACAGCAAACTTAGAAGGTAAATGCTATTATTATCCCCATTTTACAGATGAGGAAACTGATAGAGACTAAGGTAAAGTGACTTGCTTAGGGTCACACAGCTAGTGAGTGTCTAAGGGCAGACTTGAATTTAAGTCTTTCTGATTTCAGGTCCAGTAGTGTTCCATCCACTGAGCCACCTCAATGACTCTGCTGCCATTTTGCTGATGGTAATTTCACGTGATACAGAATTCATAGGGAAAGTTTTAAAAATACATCATTCTGTTTCTATGTTGAGAGAGAACTCCCTCAACAGTGAAGTTATGTATCAGCTGGCAAAGATCAAGAGTTCTTGCTGATTCTGTGAGGCAGTAAACTTTGTGCCTGGTGCTTAAAGCTTTATACCTTTCAACAGAATTCTGCAACATCAAGACCTTTATTTTACAGCTAAACTATTGGCATCTCTTTTGAATTCACTCAGCTGCATAGCCATGAGTGAAGAAACAGAAAGTAATTCAAATTCCAACATGGGTTCTTGCAAAACTTCACTTCCCTGGCTTATGTCAGCTACAAGAAAATCGAAAATTCCTTTTGCCTGTATACAAAAATAGTGTTTCTCAGACAAAATTGAAAATCCATTGCTTGGCTTTATATTTCTTTTATCACCCCTCTTTGATGAAAATTTCCAACTTTTCTGCACTTTTTCAAGGAAAAAAAAAGAAAACATAGCAAGAACTCCTTTAGCTATGCCTTCACATGATAAGCGCAATGCCCTTTAATCTAACTAAAATCTTTGAAACTAATAAAATGATTACATTTTTAGATCACCAAGTTCTGAGATGCAGCTAATGTTATCAAAATGGTTCAGAATTTTATTTTGATTTACTAGTGTGCACTGAAATTGAAAATCCTTTTGATGGCAACAGCTTTGGTCCATGGAAATAATTCCTGGATTTGCCAACACATCTGCGGCAGTAACACTCAGCACCTGAGAAGTGTTTTTTATTTGTAAAGTTAAAGCTTTAACATCATTTGTTTTAGAAGAACCAGTATGTCCAAGTGACATTTAATAGACATCTGTGATGTGTTCATTAACCTAGCAGCTGGTAAAACACACAAAAAAAAATGTGAAAAGTCTTTGTGCTTCCTGAAAAATGCACGAGTTGCATGATTCAATGAAGCTGCTTCTACACCTGCTAGATTAAGTCTGTGCTGCACAGAGCACAAGTGTGGAAAATTCATTTTCCTAAAGAATGCATGCTCACAGCAAGCCAGATTCCAGTGAAGGATGTATCATTATCGCTACCAGCAATGGAGCACTCCAGCTAAAGATATGGAGAAGCTACTGCAGTATCTCATGAATGCTCAATTATCTGAGGAATACTGAAGTTCATCCAATGCTTTAGACCAAGGATTCTCAACCTATTTGGTGCCATGAACCTTTTCTGAGAACAATGTTTTTAAATGCATAAAACAAAATATATGATATTACAAAAGAAACAAATTATATTGAATTTAAGATGTAATTTTTTCCAAGCCAAGTTCACAGACCCTCTAAAATCAATCTATGAAGGGATCCTTGGAACCCAAGTTAAGAATTGTGACTTTAGGCTTTGAAGAAGGAAACGGCAAACCACTCCAATATCTTTGCCAAGAAAACCCCAAATGGGGTCAAGAAGAGGCAGGACATGACTGAAATGACTGAACAATAACAACAACTTTAGACTTACAGAGAATTAAAAAAAGTGAGCGTTGTAAACTAGCAACCCAACCAAACAAAAATAAAAAATCTATAAAATCAAGACATAAATTTTTAAAAAACTATAATAATATAACTTAAAGAAGTAGTTCTTAACCTGGGATAGAGGGTAAGGTATCTATGAACCTTTCCAGTCCTCTTATACCTTACTGCCCTCCACATAATCTATAACCCAGTGACACTGGCCCCCTTGCTTTTCCTCCTACAGGACACCATTACCTCCTGAGTCTGTATTTTCACTGATTTTTTCTCCCTCCTAGAACATTCATTTTTTTCCTCCTTGTTTCTGCCCCCTGACTTCCCTTCCTTTGTTGAAGTCTTGGCTCCAATCCTATCTTCTTCAAAGGACCTTTCCCAGTCCCCCTCAATACTAATGCCTTCCCTAAGAGATTACCTCTAATATATCCACTACATTTCTTGTACGCACAAAGTTGCTTTCATTTTTTCTCCCCAATAGAATATTAGGGGAGGGTGTTCAAGGAGAACTAGCACCTCCAGTGTGAGGGCTTGCTGAGCCCTTTTCAGGGCTGCTCATCTACTTTAGGTGTCCACTTGGCACTCAACTCTCTCACCTGTGGCTACAAGGAGCTGTAGCATGCACAGCAGCCACATCTCAGCAAAACCATCTTGGCAAATGGGCTAAACCAAGTTGAAGGTAACTCACAGGCCTCAAATCTGTTGCTGAGTTAAGGAGATCTCTACCTTGAGCATATGAAGACTTACCCCAATGGAATGGTGAGAACATTTATTCCAATGACCATGAAGGCAGCTGAAGAAGGTGCTGTGGAGCACTTAGAGTTTGGTCAAACATGAAAGACACCAAGGTCATCCACTGCCACCTGGACCTTCACCAGTCATTCTGACTTTTGTCCTGGCACTGGGCTTCAATGACTCTGAAAGGGAGAGTGAGACTGATGACATTGTGCAACTCTGCCTCATTTAAATCCAATTCAAGCCCAAGTCAAGACATCACTGAATGACATCATTGGTCCTCTTAGAAATAAAGAACAAATAACAAGAATGTAAGGTGCATGGAGGCAGGTGCTGTTTTTCCCTTTCCTTGTATCTCCAGTACTTAACATAGTACCTGCCACATGGCTTTCTAAGTACTTTTACTTAATAAAAGCTTGTTGACTTCTTGTTGTTGTTGTTATTGTTGTTCAGTCATTTCAGTTGTGACTAACTCTCCATGACCCCATTTGAGGTTTTCTTGGCAAAGATACAGAGGTAGTTTGCTATTTTATTTTCCAGCTCATTTTACAGATGACGAAACTGAAGCAGACAGATATATGTGACTTGCCCAGAGTCTTCCTGACTCCAAGCCTGGTGATCTATCCACTGCGGTATCACCTAGCTACCCCTTGTTGACAGCTTTTTAAAAAATGTCTGGATAACTTTATTTCAACATAACTGGTTGCCTTTGTAATCTTATGTATTTTATTTTATGTACTTAAAAACATTGTTCTCAATAAGGGACAGTAGGTTTCACCAAACTGCCAAAAGGGTCTATGACATGAAAAAGATTAGGAACCTCCACCCTAAAGGAACTAGATAACAACGAATCAATATAATTTCTGAACACATACACACCAAATGACATATCATCTAAATTCATGAAGGAATAATAAAAAGTATTTAATTGGTAACATAATGATGTCATGAGATTTTAATACTTCCTCTCAGAGCTAGACAAATCTAACCGAAAGAAGTAAAAGGGAACATACAGAATCTGAAAAATACTCTTGGAGAATTTAAAGCTGAAAGACTTATGGCATCTTTTGAAGGGAACATTTAAGATATATATTTCTCAGCACCTTATGGTACCTTTAAAAAAATACAACATGTACTTAAACATCAAGAAATTAAAAATTAATGTTAAAAGGCATAAACACTAAGTATCATTTACAGACCAATGAATATAAGATTATTTTATAAATATAAAATACCAAAGGAAATAAAATATCAAATAGAGATCTTAAATAACATAATTTCAGAAAAGGAAACTGTATTAGCTTTAAAAGAACTAACAAAAAATTCTCTTTTTTGAGGGATTTATAGGAGAATTCTATCAAACTGCCAGTCCTTTCCCTTAGATTAATTAACTCATGAACTATTAAAAAAAAATACCAGAACTTCAAATGATAATTAGTCAAAAGATAGGAAAAGGCAGTTCTCAAGGAAAGAAATACAAGCTATCTATTGCCATATGAAAAAAAAAATACTCAAAGTGGGAGAAATGTAAATTAAAGTAACTGAAGTTCCTATTCACATGCATCATATTGGCAAAGTTGAGAAAAATAGAAAATGACAAATGTTGGAAGGTCTGTGGGAAAATAGGCACATTGATACACTATGGCACATTGATAGAGACATGAATAATGATGAAATTTCTAGATCTATACCCTCAAAGAGATCAAAGAAAGGGGAAAAGATCTTACATGTACAAAAATATTTATAGTAACTCTTTTATGCAGTGACAAAAATGAAAACTAAGGAATATCCCATCAATTAAAAATGGTTGAACAAACTGTGGTACATGAACATAATGGAATACTATTGTGCTGTTAGAAATGAAGAGATTATTTCAGAGAAACTTGGAAAAAATTTTAGAAACTAATGAACAGTGAAATGGGCAGAACCGGAAGAACAATTTATACTATACTGAAAAACAATTTTTAAAGACATAAGAACTCTGATCAGTGCAATGATCAGCCATGATTATAAAAGACTGATAAGGAAGACTACTATCCACCCCCTGAAAGAAATGATAAACTCAAGATGCAAAATGAGACACACATTTTTGGACATGGTCAATATGGGGATTTGTTTTGCTTGCCTGTATATTTCCTATAAGAGTTTTCCTTTTTTTTCTTTTTTCTTCTAGTAATTGTGGATGGAAGGTGAGAGGAAGAAAAAAAAATTTGATAATTGAAAAAGTAAAACTTGATTACAAATAAAGAAAAAAAGAAGAGTATACATATGTGTGTATGAGAGAGAGAGAGAGACCCCAGAAGTGAAGCCTTTCTTCAGTCCCTCTTTCCACCATCTAAAGAGCTTTCATTTAGTGAACAGGAATTTGCCTCTCAAACCCCTATCTCTTGCTGCTCAGTGGATGCAGTCAAGGGTCCCTGAGGGGTGAGACGTGGAGCTAATGATGTTGCTGCAAAAGTAGTAAATGGTTAGCCCCACAGCATCAGTTGTTTACTCGTTCAGTTGTGTCTCACTCTTCATGACCCCATGGACCATGTTGTCCATGGGGTCTTCTTGGCAAAGATACTGGAGTGGTTTGCCGTTTCCTTCTCAGCATCAGTACCAGGATTTAGAAAGGATTTGGAGTCATAGGTAGAATCCCTCAGAGTGCAAAGTCATAAACATTCACTAACCTGAATTCAATTAGCCCCATCAAATGTGAGGTTCCCTTTCCAATATTTTATGGTGAAACAGATACTGAACAACTAAACAAAATGAACAAAACATTCTCTAGTAGAAAATGGTTAAATATAATTAGCAATAAGGTATTTATTAGTCATGGAACCAGAATAATGAGAAGGGAGGTTAAGGGCACATACTAGAAGAAAGAGATTGGTAATGGAAGCTCTAAGGAACAAACAAATGCTCCTTAAAATATCACTGTACAATTAAAAAGCTCAGGAAAAAAATTTTTTTAAAGAATCTTGGTCTAAAGGTATGATTCATTTTGCCTGCTATTACAAGAATCTTTCCATTTTAGAAATAAAAACATCATCAAATTCAGACCAACTTGGGAGACAGTGAAATTAAAGAAAGTTCTATTTTATAGAATATTCAGAAATAAACAACAATGTTATTACCTGGGCTAACAGGGGTAGTTTATGATAGTTCCCTCTGGTGCCTCCAAGAGTCAGCTGAGAAGTTGGTGATTCGACAGGTAAAATTAGGTTGAGTAGGACACACACCTGTATTGAACTCCTCCTTGATGGTGAAAGGCCAGCCAAGCCCACAGTTGGACCTGTGGTATCTCACACCTTAATTTTTTCTCTTTTGCTCAGTAACTTGACCTTGATTTCGGATTGCTCCTTTTTCTGGTGGCTTGGATTTTATATTCTTCACCCCAATTAACCCAGCCACAGATGCTAAAGGTGAGAGTTCTATATTCCAAAAGGGAATGGAATTGCCTTAGTTGACAGAAAAAATAATTAGCAATTGTTTGCTTGCACAGTTCTTTAAAAATACATCTTGAAAAAAATTCCCCTAAAGTTTGTTTAAATTATTAACTGGGAACAACTATGTGGATTAGGAAGTCCTTTACTCATACTTAATTAAATGGTAGTTAAACTCAATGACTGTCCAAATTATTACATTTCCTGAATTAACAGAGTCCAAAGTAACAAAGTTTTTTTATGTTAAATTTGCAGTTATTCCCCACATATAAAGATGTCTTTATCACATTAGGTAAAGGCATTCATGTGACATAGGATGGGTCAGGCTAATAATCAGCTGGATTCTTCATAAACCTGTGACATTTTTAAATGACCTTGGGCAAATAAAAATAGCCCAGTAAAGGCCATGTTATTTTTTCCTCATCCAATTCTCATATGCTTTTCTGAGGGGAAACAATAGTGCCACCTTGTCTTTATGCAGTAACTTTTGACTGATGAGTTCAAAACATTTTTCAAGGATAACCTTATTAATCCTCATAACATACTTTTGAGGCAAGCACTGTCTTGCCCAATTTGCAAAAGCTTAAGGAAGATAAGTGGTCATAAGGTCAGTCTGTGGGTCATCAGTGATGCCAGGAATAAGGGCCAAAGTTCCTGAACCATTTGCCAACTCTAACCACAGGATTTCACTTCATCCCTAAACTCTGGGATGGTGTTTTACAAATTGTGTAATCAGTGACATAGTTAGAAATTTTGGATGCCCAAGCAAAGAAAACACTTTAGAAAAGGACCATTTACCCTCTGTAAACCATAAAACCTGTTGACAGCCCCACAGCAGTGCCTCATGCAGTTTTTACATCCATAGCGAGAGAAAAGAAGGCAGCATACAGAATTACTCCCAGACACCTGCATCAACTGGATGCCCAATGCCGTTTGTACTTTCTTCTTGCAGACCAGAGCCACACAGGGCATTAACCCTCAACACACTGAAAAACAGTCTGTCCTTTGGCAAATGGTAACTGATAGCTTTAGAAGATTCAGTTGGAGTGGTAGGAAAGAAGAGTTTAATGAGGTCTCTACAATACTCAGGAAATGTGCCTCTTTGAAATTAGAAATAGGTAGGGGGCGGCATCTAACCCTGCTAGCCTGAATTCCTGAGGACCCAGAGGGGTTCAAAGGCTTGCCTAAGCGTCTGGCCCAAGCAGTTTGAGTAAGGTTTGAAATGCCAGAGTAGAGGACCGAAGACAGAATGCTGTACACAAGTGGAGTTCACAGAGACATAGCACAGCAAGCCAGCTTTATTAAGGGGAAGTGCTCATAATAAGAAAGGACATTCAGGGAGGATGGACACAGCTCGGTATTCTCTGGGAAAGGCAAGCACCAAAACCAATAAAGTCCAGTGGGTTTTTATATGATTCTTATCTGAGTCAAGCCAAGATCAGGCATTGGGGGGAGGGAGGAGGGAGCCTGGGGTTGGTGAACAACTCAAGGTTCTTGGGCTAATGTGGATGCCTACTGAGGAGAACCTCTAGGGAATTGGTAACTCGTTGATAGTCAGACACCCTTTGACCATTTATCAATTGGGGAATGACTCATATTCTTATAGATTTCACAAAGCTCTTTATATATTTAAGATATGAAACCCTTAGCTGAGAAACTAATTTTTTTTTCAATTTTCTGCTTTCCTTCTGATCTTGGCTACATTTGTTTTATTTGTACAAACCTTTTTAATTTAATGTAATCAAAATTATTTATTTTGCACCTTACTCTGCTCTCTATTTCTTGGGGTGGGGGGGTAGAGAAAAAAAGAAAAAAGAAATTTACATGATAACTATTATATATTTAAAAGGAATGATAAGTTGTACATAATAGATTTGTAGTTTCATGTGCAATCATCTTTTTTTCTACTATGTTATAGAAATACTTGTTTCATTTCATAAATTAAAAATAAAATAAATAAAATAAAATTTTAAAATATATAGTTAAACACTGTGCTAGCCTTGGTGAGAGAGGAGAAAGGACTTTCTACCATTACTGCTGGCTTTATTTTGAGGCTTCTTCTTAGGAGCAGAGGAGGCTACTGAGGTCCTTCCACCAAGGTCTCACAGAAAGTAAATGTCAGAGGCAGAATTCAGACCCAGGTCCTCTGACTCCAAATCTAGCACAAGTGGCCCATCTCTTAATCTCTGGAGTTTGAGATATTCACCTAACATGTCCTTTTATAGAAAGCAATTTAAAATGCTCCCCTTCTACACTTTTTCCAGTGTAAACAAGTTATTTGAACTTCCTTCTATCCATTCAATGCTCTGTTGCTGTTGTTTGTCCTTGTTTTCAACCAATAACATCAGGAAGGTGATGTTTTGACTTGCAAATGAATTGGGTTTAAGTGAGGCAGCGCTGTGCAAAGTCATTAGCTTCACTCTCTTTGCCAAGAAAACCCCAAATGGGGTTACAAAGAGTTGGGCACAACCAAAACAAGTGATCAACAACAATCTCTCTCCTGAGCTCCGGTTTCACATCACCTTTTAGAAATTTCTAACTAAATACCCCATTGCCATCACAAACTAAATATGTCTAAAACAGAACTAATTATCTAAATTAGAAATGATTCCCCAAAACACCTCCCTTTCCAGACTTTCTTGTTACTATGAAGTCACCCAGATTCACAGCTGCAGCATCATCCTTGGTTCCTCACTCTTGCTGGCCTCCCATATCCAATGCTTTGTCAGATAGAATCATTTCTACTTTCCCTTCTTCTGTAGGTATCCTCTTTTGCCCTAGTTCAGGTCCTCATGCCCTCTCTCCTGGATCTCTATGATAGCCTTCTAATTGGTCTTCCTGCCTTGTTTCTCCCCAATACAATCTACCTTCTACTCAGCAGACAAAGTGATTTTCTTGAAGTCTAGACCTAACCACATTACCACCACATGCGCACACACACACACACACACACACACACACACACACACACACAATCCAGAAATTCCAATGACTCTTTGTTACACATTTCCAGGAGCAAATATAAAGTCTGTTGCTTGCCATATGAAGTACTTCATAAACTGGCTCCTTCCTACTTTTCCAGCCTTCTCCTTTACACTATGAACTCTAAGATGTAGCTACACTGGCTTACATGTGGTTCCTTGAGCACTTCACTGCGACTCGAATCTCTCATCTCCCTGACTTTCTACTGGCTGTCTCCAGTGCCTGGAATGCTTTCTCTTTTCATCTCTGCCTCTTAGCTCCCCTGGCTTCCATCGAGACTCAACTGAAATCCAGCTTGCTATGGAAAGGGGCAATCCTCTCATTCATTGCTCCCACTCCCAGCTGCTGGAGCCTTCCCCTCAGAGATCGAGGGGAACAAGCTCACTCATTTCAGTTGTGCCTAACTTTGTGACCCCATTTGGGGGTTTCTTTGCAAAGATACTAAAGTGACTTTGCCATTCCCTTCTCCAGCTCATTTTACAGATGAAGAAACTGAGGCAGAGTGAAATGACTTGCCCAGGGTCACACAGCTAATGAGTATCTAAGGCCAGATTTGAACTCAGGAAGATGAGTCTTCCTGATTCCAAGCCTAGTCCTCTATCCACCGTACCACCTAGATGCCCTCCAGGACCCCAACATTATCTTCTACTATTCTCTGTGTACCTTCTCTGGACTTAGTAATTTAAATGCTTTCTCCCTCATTAGAATGTGAACTCCATGTGGGCAGGGATTTTTTTGTTTTGCTTTGTTTTGTTTTCCTTTTTTTTTTTAATCCCCAGCGTTTAACACAATGTTAGGGACAAGCTCTTAATAAATGTTTGTTGACTGACTGACAGATTGAAGTATTGCTTAGTATATGCTAAGAATCTAAAAGAATAGATAACAGTACATTCCCAGGTAAAACCCTAAATAGATTGCAACACAGAATGAAAGGAATCTGTCCTTGGCCAGAGAAAAGGGGAAGGATTTTGCCAAGCCAAACCACAAGAAAGAGAACAGGTTCCCCATGAAATCTGGGGCACAGGACACTCCTTTCATCTGAATCGGCTTGCTTAGCTCTATCTAGAAACAGCCAGTGACTCAGCCACAACTTTTTGGCAGCTTCTCAGCAGGTCACCCCAAGGCACTTGGCAGCCAGGTCTAGTGGACAGTCACTACAGTTAGTGGCCTAAACCCTCCTTCTAGGGGACTAGGAGTAGAAATTGGGGGGGGGGGGTCATCTTCCATATGACCAGGTTTACTGGTGACATGTCTACTTTGGGATACGTAGGTCCTCTCTTTCCCCCCTCTGCCCTCCTCCTTTCCATTCATCTTCAACACATAAAACATGTTCATAGAGTGGAAGGCAAAATCAAAATACCTCTTCCCACACTGTGCCCCACTGGCCTCCTGGGAATTCTTAAAAATGAAATCAGCTGCAACCATAATCCTCATTTACGATTCAAAAGTTTCCAAGCGGGTTTCTAAGGAAGCCAGCTGACTCTGTGTGTATGTGGGGGCAGGGAAGAGAGAGGCACACAGGGAACGGATCTCTTCGCTTCAGGGGAATTTTTAAGGCTGCTGGAACCTGGACTGGGCTGTCTGGGAAAGGGCCCCCTCCAGCTACACCGGAAAGATACTCCCGTCTGGCATTTCACTTGAGGGGGACTCTTCAGGAATGAATGCTGCTTCCTGCTATTCCCCTCTTTGTTCTGGACCACTTCATTTAGCCCAGATTGGCCCAGCCTCTCCTTGCTCTTTGGCCTTTTCGGGGAAACTGCTATTGTCAGAAATTGACTTTCCGGTGAGAAGCACTTTCTTTTTCCATCTCTCCGGCGTGTTGTGTTTACTCACCTGCATCTGTGGTGATGGCTCTCACTGGGGCTAAGGTAATCACTGGGGAGGCCCCAGGGGGAGCAGGGCAGCCATAAAACCCACCCGGTCGCATGCTAGCACACAAGCTAGTCCCGGGATTGTCTCTGAGGCAGCCCACGGCTCCTGCACGTGTTATCCCAGCCATCTCACAAGTGAGCTGGGAAGTGGAGGTAGCGAACTTTTTACATGGAGTCAAATAGGACTGTTATCCTTAGGTTCTCTCGGCAGGGTTGGGATGGGGTGTCACAGAAGGGTTGGAGCAGATTGGGTGAGTTCCGCTTGCAGAGTAAGGAAACTGGCTTTCTCCCTCTCTTCCACCAGCTTCCTATCTGAAGGCTGAGGCCTGGAGTAATTAGTCCGATCTTAGTTTCTTGGAGCAGGAGTGGGGAAAGGGGGTTTGGGATGGAGAAAGAGAGCTTCTGCCTTGGAGGGAGAGGGCTGCCCTATCCTAGCCCCACTGAGGCTGAGCACCGCACCCCACCTCAGCCCCCAGGGTCTGTTCTGACTCCCAGCACCTGGTGCCAAAACCACCAACAGTCTCTACTAGAGACAATTAGAAGATCATAGACTTTAAGCGGGAAGTCATCTAATCTAATCCACTCATTTTTACAATGAGGAACTGAGGCCCCTTGAGGTTAAGTGACACCCAAGATTGCAGCTGCCTGGACTCCAGACCACCTCAGAGCATCTTCCCGCTCCCCACCCCCCTTACCCTTCCCAGTTTCTTCTGGATTTACTCTAGAAATGCTTGATTTGGCTATTTGAAAGTTATAGACAGAGTCGTCGGTTGGAAGGGACCTTAGAGATGAACGAATCCAATTCCCTCATTTTGCAGATGAGAAAACTGAGAAAACACAAGAAGTAATGCGCAGAACCAGGATTTGAACCCGGGTCCTCTGATTATCTCCAGCCTCCGTCATTTATATGAAATGCATATTGTTGTTGTTCAGTCACGTCCAGCTCTTCATCACCCCGTGGACCGTAGCACACCAATGGTGGCCATAGGGTTTTCTTGGCAAAGAGCAGTTTGCCAGTTTCTTCTCCAGTGGATTAAGGCAAACAGAGGTTAAGTGACACGTCCAGGGTTGCGCAATTAGTGAGCATCTGAGACTGGCTTTGAACTCAAGTCTTTCTGACCCAAGGTCCAGTGCTCTATCCACTGAACCACATAGCTGCCTCGAAATGCAAACTGCTTCTACTCAATTACTATGGAAAATGAGAGGCAACTGAGTTCAAGTCCTACCTCTGACACATTTTGACCCTGGGCAATTCACCAAGTCTTCATGTTAAGACTAAATTATAGAATAGTTGCTTTGATGGTGGGATTTCTACATGGTGATTTCCACAAATGAATGAAATTAAAGATTTTGACCAAAAAAAGCAACTCTGTGCCAATAATGATCACTCTATGCCTCAGTTGCCTCATCTATAAAAGGAAGAGGGGTGAACTAAATGATCTCTAAAGTTTCTTTTCTCTGTAAGGTGCCATGCATCACATTGATTTAGTTATAAATTAATTTGGTTATAACACTAACCTCTGTTTTTACTCAGTCTTCATAGTTTTTGCTCATGTACAATGATTGTCTTCTCATCACCTAAAAGCATCAAACAACATTGGTCATGACATCCTTATTTTTCCTAGTTGAGCTTTATTTAGCCTACTAACTCTCAGACTAATTGCAGGTTCCTTATAAACTTATTGGCTGAGTTTTCATAACAGAACTGGGTCTCCATGGACCTCATCCCCAGACTCTCAGTAATCAATATTGTGACATGAAGTGACCTGAATCACTCCTAGTCTTCTTCTGATTTAATTGTTGACTGTTAAACAACAGCTCTTTATTGAATATGCAAGATTCTATGTTAGATATTGCCAGTGATACAAAACAATGGTAGATTCTCTCAAGTTTCCCTGGGGATATTAGGCATGTTCAATGTGTAAAAATAATGAACAATTCTAGTCAGTAGATGATAAATGCCAAATGAGTGATAATTAAAAAAGAGGAAGAGAGAGAGAGAGAGAGAGAGGTGATTTGGAGTTGTCAGAGGAGACTTCATGGAGGAGATAGAACCTGATTTGGGTCTTAAAGGACAGGTAGGATTTAGAAGGGCTAAGAGAAATAGAGAAGGCATTTTAATTGGGGATCAGGGTGGGAGGGGGTAGGGGAACAACAGAAGCAAAAGCACAGAATCAGAAACCTGAAAGATTTTGTCCAAGGAAAAGAGTATAAGAAAAAAGAAAAAGTACATTCTTGTGAGGGAGTTGTGAGTGACTTGGAAGGAAAGACTGGGGCCAAATTGTGGATGACCTTGAATGTCAGACTAAGGATCTGGGACTCTATACTATAATTGAAAATCATTTCAGGTTTGAGGGCAAGGGTATCACATGGTAAAAGTGGTATTTTAGGAAGATGAATCATGTTCAGGATGGCTAAAGTACAGACTAGAAGCCAGAGGAACACAGGATAGCAGCATCTCAGAGTTAAAAGAGCTCAGCTAGTACAACCTGTTAAGAAATCCCCTCTACAATGTCTACAAGTGATTACCCGAGGAGGCTACTTAGAAAACTATTGCAATTGTATAGACATGAGAAGATGGCAGTGGGATTTCAAAGGGAAAGACAGATGGGAGACATTGTTTTTTAAAAAAAAAAAGGTAAATAGAGTCTAGATATCAATAACATATAGGAGAACCTATAAAGAATCCCAGAACTTTAGAGTTGGATAGGGCCTTCAGAATTTATCTATTCCAACCTTATATTCAGCATTGCTCCAGGCTCTGCTTAGACTGTCCTGTGATAGCTCCATCCTTTCTAAAAAGATCCATTCCATCTGAGAACAGTTCTAACCAGAATAGGAGTTTTTAACCTTCTTTGTGCCATGGACCCTTTTGACAGTCTGATGAAAGCCTGTGGACCCTTTCTCAGAATAATATTTGTTACCTGTGTCCACAATTGAAGAAGGAAATGTTATTTTTAGTAAGAGATTAGCATATTCCTTAAAATCTATCCGTAAGTGACAAGTTAAGAACTTCTAAACTAAAAGAAAGTTCTTTCTCATTAAATGAAAATCTTTTTCCTTATAATTTAAACCCATTGATCCTATTCTCTGAATTTACACAGAAGTTTAATCCCTCTTTCCACTTGACTTTCCCTCAAATATTGGAAAACAGCTTTCCTTTATCACCACCATTCTTCCTCCAATTTCTCATAACAAATTCTTCACCCGTTCTTCATACGACATGATTTCTATATCTGTTGTCATCTTGACCACCCTCTTCTAGATGGGCTCCAATTTGTAAGTTCTTAAAATAGGGCACCAGAACTGAACACAGGACTCAAGGTGTGGTTTGACCAGGGCAGAGTGCTGAGGAACTTGTTAGTATCCAGACCCAGGATATCTAAAAGTGAGTGACTACAACCTCCACTGGGACCAGAAGAGGGCGATAAAATCATTGCTGACTGAGAGCCCCAAGGAGCCATTCAGGACAACAGCTGAGGAAATGATGATGATGATGGCTGGCTTTTATATAGTCATTGTTGTCATTGTTACTGTGGTTACAATTTGCCAAGTCCTTGGCATATATTATGCCATTTGATTTTTACAATATCTCTGTGAGGTCAGTGCTACAGGTATTTTACAGATGAGAAAACTCAGGCTGCAAGAGGAAAAGCAACTTGTCCAGGGTCACTTGGCTAGTAGATGTTTACGGTTGGATTTGAACCCAGGTCTTCCTGACTTCAAGTCCAGCACTCTCTCCACTAAGCCACTTAGAAATGCAAAAGCAGCTATAAAGTCAAATTCATTAATGGAGATAGTAGAAGTTCGTTGGGACGGTGTTTCCTTTTTGTGTATATGTACGTGTGTATGTGTGTCCCTAAGATCTAGCATAATGCCATATTCACCTTAAGCACTTCATGAATGTCTAATTTAATTTAATTGCAGCGTATGTGTGCGTTTATGTGCCTGACTGAGTATGGGAGGGGGGGAGCAAAGAGGAGAAAAAGAATAAGGAAATGAATATGGAAAGGAACAAGGGTACAAAGGGTATAGGAAAAACTAGAATACTTGACCATGAAACCCATGTGTGATGCTTAGCTGACTAAGCCAAATGTATGAGAGGGAAAGCTGGGAATTGAAGGAATCCTTCATTGAAATCTTAGTGGAGCTAAATAGGGATTTGAAGGGTGGGTCTCCACTGGGACAAATCTCCGAACCATGAGGCTGTATGGTTTATGGCCTCTTTCTGATCTAGCGTGCCTAAAATGGGTACCACATTTTAAGAATGACATTGACAGCTGGGAGTACATCCAGAGGTAGGTGGCCAGGATAACAAAGACACTGTATTCCTTTCCACTCCAGTAACTAAAAGGACAGTTACTGCCCTTGATCCAGACAGAAATGACTGAGGTTTCAAGCCTAGGGGACTGGGAGAATAATGGTATTCACTGACAGTTAGGAGGGTTAGATGAGAAAGGTAGTTTGGGTGTGTGGGGAGTAAAAGATGATTATAATTTATGTTGCATGATTAGGGCTGATCTGCCATATGGCTACCATATTTTTCTTGATAGCATCTCCAAATTGCTTACAAAACTTGAATACAATGAGAGTGGTTTAGGCAGCTATTACACTCAAACCTGGCTATAACTTATTGAGTGGAACTCATTATGGGGCATAAGGCTGAGCTCTGACTTGGATACCAAAGAAAACTCATAATTAGAATACAGTCTGTCCCCCTACTAATAACTAAAAGAGTGTGACATTCAAATATACTTGTGAAAATTCAGACACATTATGGAAAGGAACAAATGCATTTTAAAAAGACAAGTCATTTGAGTTAAAAACAATGGCAATAAAAACATATTTCACGGATCTGTTCATTGTTATTTCTTGCTTCAAACAGCCAGATTCCAGTCAATAGCTGTGGCATCCAGGCATTAGACAATACACACAATTCAAAAATTCATATATCAGGGATCTCATGGGGGTGGGCATATTGGCCACCAATGCAAATTGGAACTGACCCATATCCTCTCATTTTGCGTGATTCTTGCCACGTAGATATGTTCTGTCATTTTGTAAACTGGCAATGGAGGATGCACCTAGCGTGCTTAAGGCTTTCCTCTCATCTTCTATTATTTTGTGACTCACAATACAATGCTTAACTCTCCATCTGCTCTCCCTCACTCTCACATCCTGACCAGCTCCCTTCCTTTGTAAATTCTTGATTTTGAAATCCATTTCAAGCAAATCACTGCTGAGAGTGTGTGTGCAGCAGTCCTATATCCACCATCCATCTTTCCATCACTTTTGGAACCCCTGAAATCATAATGTTCCATAATTAGCAGCATTTTTGTATCACTAGTTGAACATTGACATTAAAAAGATGGTTTTTGGACAGTCTGGGATCTTTGAAAGTGGTGCATATTATACAAATGCCCTCATATATGTGTTGTCTCCTCCATTAGAGTGTGAACTCTCTGAGAATCTTGTTTTTCTATTTCTTCTCCTTAGGAGAATAAGCACTTAGTACTGGGCTTTGTACATAGTAAGAAGTTAACAAATACTTTTTTTCCCCCTTCATTCATTCATTCATTCAAATGTAATTCAGCTTAGTCTCTTCTCCCTATTAATTTTGGGGACCCAGTTCATGGTAGGTCTGTAGTGCCTGTTTAACTTGCACACACACATATACACCTACATATATATATACATATATTATAATTATATATTATTATATATTATGTATTATAATTATTATATATTATATAATATATTATTTTATTATTATAACTTTATATTATATATTACATATTATAATCTGCGCAGCATGTATTTCTTTGGGGCAGCTAGGTGGCACAGTGGGTAGAGCACCAGGCCTAGAGTCAGGAAGACTCATTTTTCTGAGTTCAAATCTGACCTCAGACATTTACTAGCTGTGTGACCCTGGGAAAGTCACTTAATCCTGTTTGCCCCAGTCTCCTCATCTGTAAAATGAGCTGGAGAAGGAAATGGCAAACCCCTCCAGCATCTTTGCCAAGAAAACCCCAAATGAGATCACAAAGAGTTGGATATGACTGGAAAAACAAGTGAACGTGTATTACTTTATCAGTAATGAGTCATTTGAGTCAGTCAGGCAGACTAAAACATTTATTAAGTACTTACTATATGCCAAGAACTGTGCTAAGCCCTGGAGATATGAAGAAAGGCAAAACAAAACAAACAAACAAAAAACCCAGTCTTTATCCCTCAAGAAATGTGCATTTTTGTTTCTTAATAATAATAGCTAGCATTTATATAGCTTTTTAAGGTTCACAAAAAATACTTTACAAATATTATTTTATTCTCACAAAAAAACTCTAAGAGGTAATGTTGATTGCTATCCCCATTTTTATAGATGAGGAAATTGAGGCAAACAGAGGTTAAGTAACTTGCCCAGGTCACACAGCTAGTAAGTGTCTGAGGCCAGATTTGAACACAGATCTTCCTGACTCTAAGAACAATGCTCTATCCATGGCACCACTTGGCTGCTTGTTGAGATACGCTCAGTTTTATCATTTGGATGCATTTCATGTTGCAAATATCTTTACGACAAACTCTTTTTTGGCTAAGATTCCTAAAATCTAGCCACTGTTTAGATTCTTAAAATCTAGCCAATAGCTAACTAATGTTCAGACTCCTTAAGAGCCTGCCCAATATGATGGATGTTCTAATAAACCTTGTCTCTGGTTGAAAGAAGGCTTGGGTCAAATTCTTTTGGGCAGGACCCGCATGTTGTGATTTTGGGGTCCCTGAACCGCATCACCAGCTATACCATGACAGCCCTTGCTACACGTGGGCCTCACAATGTGAGGGGCTCATATTACATACACAATGACTACAATAATGTAAACAGAAAGAACACAATCACAAAACAATCAAAAAAAAAACTCTTTTCACCATCAAGGACAGTGGAGCCGCCACATTTAGACTGTAACATCACAGTCCCAGATGTACTTCTTGAGGACATAAAAATGACTCTGAAGAAAACACAAATGGGAAAAGCAGATGAACATGGCCAAGTACAAGCACAGGGGAGGTTCATACTGTAGGCAATATACTTTTGAGGATATTGAAGGACTGATTCTCCAAGTATCTGAAGGAAGAGAAAGATATCAAAGGCATTGAAAAAATTTTCATATAGTTAATACTCCCAAAAAAGATAAACTATAAATTATTAATACTTTTGATTTGTGTTCCTATTTTCCAGATAGATAACATTTTTATGAGAGGGCATCTTTGATGAGGATATTGAAAGAATGTTTTTAAAAGGTATTCCACAGTAGAGCACATTTTTGCCATTCCATAACTAACTAGGAGGTGTAGAGAATACAAGATCAAATTTTGTCTATTTTTTGATTATGAAAAAGTATTCGATTCAATTCAGTCAAACAATGACTTAAAGTCTCCCTTCCAACAAAGTGTCTCCTTTCCATATGTCAAAAATATACAGGAATTTTTAAAAGATGTAACAACAGATATAACTGTTCAATAACTCTCTACTAATTAATTTCAAAGGAAACAAAAATTAAAAAAAAAAACTGGGAGGTGCATCTTCATGGAGCTCAAGTGCAGAGTCCAAGCCAAAGAGACTTACAAATGAGGAAGCTTTCCAGATGCTTTTGGTTGCAAATTACCTCATGCTGATTGCATTAAGCTCTGACACACTACAGAGCATCTAAATGAGATTGGGAATCACCCATAAGTGTTTGGTCTAACCATCCACACAGGAAAAACCAAGTGTATGAAAAATATTCTTTGTCCAGATTGTTATGTGTAAATGCCTAGAAAAACCTAGAAAATCTAAGCTCATGAATGCATGTGTGTGTGTGTGTGTGTGTGTGTGTGTGTGTGTGTGTGTATTGGACAAACGCTGCAGATGGACAATGAGTTTGTTCCAAAATGAATGGAGCTGACCACATTATCTTTATGAAATTTGCAAAGTTCTTTTAATGACCTCAACCTTCTCCCTGAAACAAAGAGCCATCATTTTAATACTAAGGTGTTTGTGTGTGTGGAGAGAGAAAGAGAGAGAGAAGGAATGAACAATTATTAAGTTCCTACTACAAGTTAAACACTGTGCTAAGCTGTATAAATATTAACTCAGTTGATCCTTACAACAATCCTGGGAAATGGGTGCTATTGTTATCCTCATTTTATAGTTAAGGAAACTGAGGCAGGCAGAAGTTAAGTGACTTGCCCAAGGTCACAGAAATAGTGTCTTGAGGCTGGATTTAAACTCAACTCTTCCTGACTCCAGTCTCAGCCGTGCCTCCTGCCTGACAATATTCTTCCAATGATGGTGCATGCCTGAAAGTCAAGGAATACGTCTCCAAAAATGGATTTTGAGAATCACCCAAAAGGGCAAATGAGAGGCACATAATAGGTAGGAAGAGATGCATTGTAAATAAAGAATAACAAAGTAGAAGTGGTGCAAAGGATACATCAAAGAAGTTTGTGATTAGAATGAGCTTATCCCAAGGTCAGGAGAATTAAGAAGGACCTCTCCCCCACCCCATACAATGGACAGATCCCTGTGGTGATCTTATGGGATGTAGGGCATAGATATTTAGAGTAAATGTTTGGGCAGTGAGGTGGTGCAGTGGATAGAGTGTGGAGCCTAGAGTCAGGAAGATTCATCTTCTGAGTTCAAATCCGGGTTCAGACATTTACTAGCTGTGTGACTCTGGGCAAGTCACTTAACCTCATTCCCTCAGTCCCTCATCCATAAAATGAGCTGGAGAAGAAAATGGCAAACCACTTCAGTGTCTTTTCCAAAAAAAAACCCAAGTTGGGTCATGAGGAGTTGGACACAACTGAAAATGACTGAACAACAAAAGAGGTAAGAAGAGACTTACAGGCACAGATGGGCTAAGGTCTTCATTACTAAAAATAACACTCACATGTATGAGATCTGAGTTATAATGGTGCATTTAAATATTGTTCCATGCTCAATATATCTAGTGCTTTCCAACTCTCTTCTTGAAGAAAATATTTTTATATCCATGTAATGGGGGTCTGCAAGGCAGCCGGGTGGCACAGTGGATAGAATGCTAGGCCTAGAGTCAGGAAGACTCATTTTCTTGAGTTCAAATCTGGCCTCAGACACTTACTAGCTATGTGACCCTGGGCAAGTAACTGAACCCTGTTTATCTTAGTTTCCTCATCTGTAAAATAAGCTAGAAAGGGAAATGACAAATCACTTCAGTATCTTTGCCAAGAAAACTCCAGATGGGGGTGACAAAGAGTTGAACACAACTGAAATGACAACAATGAAGTTCTAATGCATGCCAAGAACACCTGAAATGTCATTTCTCCATGCAGAGAAGCTTAGCTTCAGACCCCCATTACTTACAAGGATGAGGTTTTGCAATAGTCTACAAACCTTTCAATCCTATTATTTCTTGATTCAAAAAAATATTTTCCAACATCCTTTTTGCCATTTTCCTGAGACAGATGGAAGGCAGAGTAGATAAAGCCCTGGACTGATAGTCAAGAAGACCTGAATTCAAATCCTGTCAAATACTAGATGCATGACTCTAAGCAAATCACTTAATTTCTTTCAGCCTCAGTTTCTCCATCTGCAAAAATGGGAAGAATAATAATCACAGGATTGTTTCAAGATCAGATGATATAATGTGTTTAAAGTGCTGTGCAAACTTTAAAGCACTACATAAATGTTAGTTGTTCTTATTGTTATTGAAGAAATTAAATATCAATATCAATTTAGTTTAGAAGAGCATGTCAGGATCTCCATGGAATTTTTTTATTTCTTCATCCTCTGCAAAATAAACTGTGCTGAACTTCCTAGTGTTGTCTTTTTACCATAAGCTCTGCAAAGTAAGATGGCTAACTAGCAATCCCATTAAAAAATGTTTCTTGTTGCTTTGAAGAAATATTAAAATCAACTCCTTTATTTGCCTGATTAGAAACTCTGAGATATCCTTCCAGCTAATCACAATTTTTTTATGTCCCTGGCATGCAATTTACTCAGCTCCATCACCCCCGGTTACGTATAAACATGTTTAAATTTCACAAGCATTCTATTTCAAACACCTGTGAATGAGGCTCTGTAGACACATGTGTTAACGCTTTTAATCAGGACAAAAGGTTTAAACATGAAAACAAATGATAAGCTTTGAAAGTAGAAGCATAAGCTAAATGATGATAAATTTGTTCATTGTAATTCCCTTCTTTGGAAATCATTATACATGAGATCTTTTGTAATGTATGTACTCTCAAAAGTCCTGCTCTGGTGTGTCATCATGATGCAGAAGCGATGCTGGTTTTCAGAGCCTACATCAGTGGAGCTCTGATGGGGTATGATGTTATTGTTCAGTCGTGTCTGACTCTTTGTGACCCCATTTGAGGTTTTCTTGGCAAAGATAGTGAAGTGATTTGCCATTTCCTCCTCCAGCTCATTTTACAGGTGAGGAAACTGAGGCAAACAGAGTTAAGTGACTTGCCCAGGGTCACACAGATAGTGAGTGTCTGAGGCCAGATTTGAACTCAGGAAGATGAATCTTCCTGACTCCAGGCCTGGCACTCTATCCATGGCACCACCTAGTTGCCCCCCCCTTTTTTTTGGTAGAGTATATCCAGCTGAAAAGGACTGCAAGTATGGCCCACTAAGGACTAGCCTTGATCAGTGCAGAGAAGCTTATCTCCAAAAGGTTGGTCACCAGGTGATGAAGAGTTTTGGCCACATCAGCTCATGAATCAGTTAAAAATTTGAATAAAAAAAATCCCTTAGTGCAATAGAACCCCTTCATACTTCTGTAGTACCAGTGTTGGAATGGTGGAAAAGGGAGAAGAGGGTGCTAAGAATCAGCTATTAATATTAATATTAACTTAATTGTTGTTTCTCCAAATACTTAATCATTATCCAATGACCAAATATGGATGACCATTTTGAGGTTTGCAAAGTGCTTTACAAATATTTTCTTTTTATACTCACAACAATCCTAGGAGGTAGATGCTATTATTATCCTTGTTTTGAAGATGAGGAAACTGAAGTAGAAAGAGGTTAAGCAACTTGCCCAGGGTCACAAAGCTAGTAAATGTCTGAGAATGGTTTTCAACTCAGGTCTTCCTGATTCCAGGTCTGTCACTCTATCCTTTGTACCACCTAGCTGTTTTATTATTGATTTAGCGCTGCAAGGTGACCTAGGCTTCATCTAGTCAAATCCCTTCACTTTAAAGAGGAAGAACCCTTGGCTCATAGAGATTAAGAGACTTACCCAAAGTCACACAGGAAAGAAGAAGCCAAGGTCACCGAGCATTAGGGGCAAGTGTGGATAAAAGCAGGCATGGAGTCTTCCCCAGTCCTTATCACACCCCCAGTAGCTCCTACCATGGCAATGGAGACTCAGTTGAACCCCGCACCCCTCTACAACCTCTGAATAGCTTTCTGCTTACCTGTGTGAGATGCTCTCATCTTTGACTTCTGGTCAGTGACCCAGACAGCTTATAGATTGGCCATCTTTAGATTATCTCTGGCCTATACCCTTTGCCCTTCTGTGAGATTATAATACTAAAGGGAAACACAATTCATGAACCTGCCATAATTACAAAAGAATAAAATAATGAATTATTTCCCTATTTCAAAAAAGGTGGAATTGTGTATGAGTTATTCTGAGATTTTTGTCTCTAAATCTTTCATCTCAAGTAGAGACTAGATATGCACTCATCGAATATGTTATGGTGGTGATTCCTTCCGTGTATGGGTGGAACTAGGTGGGCACTGAGGTCCCTTCCCATTCTTAAATTCTACATTTCTGAGATTCTATGGAAATAGAGCATGTCCCAAAAATCTTAGTGCAGTCTTAATAACCTCAGAAGTACAAATGTGACAAACTTACAAAAAAATTTGAAAGATTAATTATTTAAATTTAAAAATATATATAGAGATATAGGCAGTGAATTTCCAAGCTTTAAAGAAACTTTCCACGGGGCAGCTGGGTGGTGCAGTAGATAGAGCACCGGCCCTGAAGTCGGGAGGACCTGAGTTCAAATCCGGCCTCAGACCGAACATTCGACACTTACTAGCTGTGTGACCCTGGGCAAGTCACTTAACCCCAATTGCCTAAAAATAAAAAAAAAAAATTAAAATTAAAAAAAAAAGAAACTTTCCTTAGCTGCTGTTCAGTGATCGAACGGATTGCATTTATAATTCTAGCCTTACAATCATCCAAAGAACAGGGTTTTGATGCATACATGACAGTTTTGATGTGTCCTCACAAGAAAGTATAATGGAGATAGATCAGGGGAATGAGGTGGCCAAGAAAAAGAACCTCCTTTATGGATCCATCAGTTTGAGAAAGTGTCACCCAGAAATTGCCACACATGCAATGCATAATGACAGTTCTAATTAGAATTAATATTAAAAATTATTATTTAAAATCCATAAAACCAAATGAGTTTTTAAAAATTTAAATAATCAAGCTTTAAACTTAATAATTAACAATTGAAGTATTCAATTTGCAGAAGTTTGTGCCACCTATATCTCTAAAATTATTAAAACTTAAAATTGCACTAAGACTTTTGGGACATTCTGCATTTATTTTGAGGGTGGGATAAAGGTGAGCCAGGACAGTTTACACACCTTTGATAGAATGACCTAAGCTGCTTCTCCCAGGACTCCCTCATAGTTACTTACTTGCACTTTTATTATTTTTGTTGCACAGTAGTCTCTGCCTACATTCAAGAAAGTAATTAACAAAGAGTCCCTGCTATTAGAGCTTACATCATGACTGAGATACAAACTGAACTTCTATACATAAACAATCTCTCATTAAATACTCCAAAAGTAAAAATGCCTTGGGGAGGCAGGGGAGTAGGGGTGGGGATGGGGGTGGACAAGAGAATCTGTTGTGGGTGGGACTATTGCCGGTTAGAAGACTAGCTCCTGAGCCTAGAAGAGCCTACTTCAAAGTAGCCACCATCCATAGTGGGAGCACCAGAGAGTGGGGACCACAATATACACACACCTTGAACACTTCTGCATTCCAGAGAGAGGGACGCAGGAAAGACACGTTTTTGCCCTCCATGCCCTAATTGAAAGAAGAATAAGCATACATATGTATGTATATGTATGTATGTATGTATTATGTATGTATGTATATGTATATGTATGCATGTGTGTATGTGTTTTCCCCAGGAACCTAAGGAAAGGCATCATGATAAAAAGAGGGAGTGTTAAATTTTAGAGTCAAAGAGCATAGGTCAGAATTCAGATTCTTTAAAAAAGTTATTTAACTTCTACAGAACTCAGTTTCATCTTCTGTAAAATAAGAGGCTTAAACTAGGTGATTTATGATGCTCCTTCAAGCTCTAAATCTATGATTCTATGAGTCTGGAAATTCATCACTTCCTTATGTTGGAAGGGCAGGGAGAAATGGACAGATCTGGCTCAGTTACCTACCATGCACAAGTGTTGGTCTCTATGCAACAAGGGAAGTTAGTTGGGAGTTGTCTCCCAGTTGATGTCATGCTTAAGGGACTCTACTGGACCCTACTGTAGCTAAAGCAACCCTTCTCACTCATGCCCAAGCACATGCACACACACACACACATACACACACACACACACACACACATACACACACATACACACACACGCACACACTTCCTCAAATGGCCCAAAATGATACCAGCTCCTTCTGTCCCTTCCAGAGTAGTAATTAATCAAATTGATTCTGGTATATAAGTCTCTCCTTACCTTTAAATGATTGGCATTTTCAAGGATAACCACAACTTTGATTCCTAGAGAATGCGTTCTCTGCCTAAATCTGCCCATTCAACCTTCATAAAACTACAGACTCTAATGGTTAGAAGAGGCCTTAGAGACCACATTAATCCAAATCCCTCATTTTACAGATGAGGAAACCCTTGTCTCCTAGAAGTTCTCACCTAGAATCTCAGGCCAAAAGGAGAATATTTAAAAATTGCACAGAGTTCCTGTCAGTCATTTAGTTATTCAGACAGTCAGCCAACAAAAATTTATTAAGTCCTAATGTTGTGCTAAATTCTGAGGATGCAAAGAAAGGAAAAAAAGAAGTCCCTGCTCTCTTAGAGTTCACTTTCTATTGGGAGAGACAATATGTAAACTGCTTATGTCTACACGAGATATATATAGGATAAATTGGAGGTATTAACAGAAAGAAGCCATTGGCATTATAAGAAGGATTGAAAAAGGCTTGTTTTATGTGGGATTTCATCTGGGACTTGAAGGAAACCAAGAAAGCCAGGAGGTGGAGATGATGAGGTAGAGCATTCTAGGCATGGGGGACAGGCAGGGAAAATATTTGAGAAGCATCAAGGAAAGAAGAGGAAGGAGTCAGGAGAAAGCAAGACTGTCAAACTGTGAAGAATGATTAATAAATAATGATTATGAATGGAGACCTCAAAACAAAAAAAAAGTACTAACAGAGAGAGAAACCCTGATAGCATCTTTCTTGGCCAAGGAAGCCACTCATCAGCCTTCTCTGTAGTTTCATAGATGAACCTTAGTTCATTGCAAACTCTCAGAGATCCTTCTGTTCAAACACCTAACTCCCTGCCCAGATCCCCAGGATGCTCAATGAATGCTTTGTTGGCTGAAGAACTAATTCTACCCAGTGAAGTAATGAAGGGAGAGGCTACAGCACGATACCTATGTGAAACAAGGCAGATAGCCAGGAAAGATAGCATGAGCTATGTGCTTTATATGTTTCAGAAAGAGGGGAGGGAAAGACACAGAGAAAGAGATTTAGTCATGTTTCTTCTTCAATAATTCAAAGCTCTGTGAGTTCATCAGTGTGACTACATCCTCTATCATCGCAGATCATAACCATGGTTCGTGAATGGCTAGGGTCAAAAAAATTCATCACCCAGATGGTGGCCAACATTCTGGTGATGAGCTTAACTTAAGCTACACTTAACATAGATACTCATATGACAGATGCACAGTACATCGCCCATTATGTTCCTGAAGTCTTTCCCACTTAGTAAGATCTGACAAGAGTTTGCACTCCTCTGACCTAGCTTTCAAGAAACCAGGGTCACCCTAATTCCATGAAGGAGAGGCCAGGATTATATTCTGGTAGAGGATTTAGACCTTGTTTATCTAATTGGGTTGGCTGGTCATTGTCCTTTGTTCTCAAAGAGGACCAAATCTAATTGAGTAATGAATGAAAAAGAGGTTTATGTGAATGATTGAATATTTTGCAGACAATGCAGGAAAAAATACTTTTACAAGTGAAGGTGGGAGGATGGGGGGATTCAGAGCCTGGAAAGGCTTTGCTGGAGTATACACATTTGAAAGGCCAGAAATATGAGTAGATAGAAGTGAAACAATGGTCTTGACCCCTGGAATGGGATTACTTGTGTTCCATCACCTTTCTGTCTCCCACTCATCTGCATTGTAGAACAAAAATTTTGGAATGGAGAAACTTGAAGACTCTAGTCC
This sequence comes from Vombatus ursinus, assembly GCF_900497805.2. Lineage (NCBI taxonomy): Eukaryota > Metazoa > Chordata > Mammalia > Diprotodontia > Vombatidae > Vombatus > Vombatus ursinus. The sequence goes on along the minus strand of NW_020954569.1, from coordinate 46,427,568 downwards.
CCAAGAACCTTTGGAGATTTTCTGGAAGACTACCAACTTTTCTGAGACCTACATACAGGGAGCAAGATTCACAGAGACATAAAGTAGAGACTATCTCTCTATCAAAGACTATAAGTCATATGAGACCAGCAAGGACAAAGCCCAATGAAAATGAGCTAATGACATCACTAGAAGACATCAATAACCCTGAAACATCAGAGGTATGAGTTGCCTCCATGTGCATGCCCTAGCCATGTGTTACTTGCTTGTATGCTTCTCTATATGTGCCCCCAGACCAGATGTCTCTTCATGTGCCAATGTGTCAATACATATGCCTCTTCATGTGGGTTCCCTACATGTGTCCATTTCTCCCAACAGTGGTGTGGAGCAGTGTTTCTCCCAGACTCACAAAGAAAATGTTTTACTATCACGCTTCTTATTATTTTATTGAATTACTTTACTTTTAATTAATGGTGTCCTTTAACTAATCATAGAAAGGACCTTGGTGGTTGCTGGTAAGCTATATGGAATTTTGAAAGGCTGTGGACCCATAGAGTACCATGAGCTTGGGCTAGCATTCTCTTAGGGACCCAAGTAGTAAAAATTAAGATAGTTTTCCCCACCCGCTTTAACTAGGTCCATCATATTATTCCTCTGTCCTCAATAATTCCATTTTCCAGTATCCAGATCCTTTATTCTATTCCTAAACTGCTTGGGTTTCTCCACTGGGTCCCAGTATTTGGGTCTGGCCTCCACAGGTGCTACCACATTTTTTCAAACTATGTCTCACTTCTTCCACATTGATGCATTCATGTTCCATGTTCCATTCCATACATCTCAGATCTCCCTTACAGGGGGGAGGAAGACATTGAAAAAGAAGGTAGAGCTATGAAGTGATACTACCATGCTGGAAAACAATTCGGAGCTATACTCATAAAGTCACTAAATTGTGCATACCTTTTGACTCTCCATTCTTCATCTGCTGCCTGCCTGGTTTCATCTCTATGAAACAAGATGCCTCTTCCAGGTTAAACTTATCACTTCTAAACTCCTCTCCACTGCTGATACCACCCTCCCTCAGCCTCCTCTATCCTCTAATTTGAGAACTGGAAGGTAGTGCATCAAATTCCTCCCAATGCCTTCCTTAATAGAAGGCAGAAACTGGACTTTTCAAGGACCAGATGTCTCTGCAGGAGGTACGCCCCCAGTCTCTCCAAACTACATTTTTCTGCCTCCTTTTGTGTGTTGTCTTCTCCCATTAGACTATAAGCTCCTTGAGGACAGAGGTTGTCTTTCTTTTTATTAATTGCATAGTGATTAGCACAGTGCCTAATACATTTTGTTGTTGTTGTTCAATCATTTCAGTTGTATCCAACTCTTCATGCCCCATTTGAGCTTTTCTTGGCAAAGACACTAGAGTGGCTTGCCATTTCCTTCTCCAGCTCATTTTACAAATGAGAAAGTGAGGCAAGCAGGGTTCAGTGACTTGCCCAGGGTCATATAGCTAGTGTCTGAGGCCAGATTTGAACTCAGGAAAATGAGTCTTCCTGACTCTAGGTCTGGCACTATATCTACTGTACTATCTAGCTGAACTTAATAAATGTTTATTGGATTGGATTGGATTGGATCCAGTGATAGCATTACTAGGCTTAAGGGGAAAAGGACCCATATTATACAAATATGTATACCATAACAGCATTTTTCTTTGTGGTAGCAAAGAAATTAAAACAAAGCAAATGCCCATCAAATGGAGAATGGCTTGCTAAATTATTGCAAATGAATGTGATTGAATGTTATTGCATTGTAAAAAATTACAAAAAGGACAAATTCAGAGAAATCTGAAAGACTTGTATGAACTGATACAGAGTAGAGTAAGCAGAACCAGGAGAACCATTGTTACAATGACAACAACATTGTAAAGAAAGTAACTGAAGGGCTTAAGAACTATGATCAACACAATGACCAACCATGACTCCAAAGGATTGAAAATGAGTCATGCTTCCTACCTCTTGGCACAGAGATCATGAAGTAAAGGTCCAGAGTGAGATATACATTTTCAGAAACAGTGAGAGAATTTATTTTGTGCAACTGTACTTGTTTGTTACAAAGGAAGGCTTTTTTTTTTCTTTTTTAAAGGAATAGAAGTTATGGGGTCATAGGGGAGTAGTGATAATGATAATAAGGAAGGGGAAAAAAAGAACATCAATAAATCATTAAAAAATAAACAGAAGGCAGCAGAAGGAAATTCAGAAGGAATGAGGCAAGTAGGATAGTGTTGGAACTACCATTATTAAATTTGAATTGTGCCCCAAAACAGCAGTATGTAGTAGGAAAGAAACACCAAATTCCATAACAAAAGTTTACATTTCATATTCAATTCTGCCTTTTGTTTTTCCCTATATATCAAAAGATATATGTTTATTGATATTTATTAAGTTAAAAAAAATTTTAATTATAAAGGAAAAAGGATAGGTCATATTGGTAAAGACAGGGTCAGTGACTAGGTCAAAAAAAGCAAACCATCTACTTTACCATTTTGTAGGATTTGGACCCAGGTTTTCTGATTCTGGAGCCAGCGTACCTTCCATTGTGTAAAAGGGAGATTAAACCTTATTCTACTTAATCCCAGAGGGCAAAACTGAGAGCTATGAATGGAAGTTACATCACTTTAACTGCAGGAAGAGAAATGATTTTGTTGCTGGCAGAAATACATAACAAGGGCAGTGATATAAAGGGGGAAGGAAATAACCATTTATAGAGCCCTTGCTATGAGCCACACCCAATTTGATCCTTACAACAATCTACAAGGTAAGTGCTGTCATTATCCCCCTTTTGCAGTTGAAGAAACTGAGGCAAACACAGATTTAAATCACCCAGGATAGAAGTGTTTGAAGCCAGATTTGAACTCAAGTCTTCCTGAGTCTGGGCCTGACATGCTACCTGCTGAGCCACCTAAATGTGGGATCAAGGAATTGCTTTTATTATCCACAATAATCCATAATTCTACTCTCTGTGCTGCTTCTGTAGAGTATTAACCTAGCTATTCACCAAATGGATGAAAATAAAGAGGGATCAGGGTTGTCAATTCTGCCCAGTCTTTCAGTTTTGCCCCAAGCTGATCTGTGGAGCAATAAGGTCATTATTAGGTTGAAAAGAAACTTTGCACCCCTGCTTTCTCACAGGTCTTTTACAGGTCTGTGATGTGGAATCCCCAGGATGCAGATTATTGACCAGATTATTACAGGGTTTGAAGGGAATTTATTAACAATAAGTCAGTTAGGAAACTAGGATCAGAAAGGCCAATTCTAGGAAGAGATATTCAGATACTAAATTTTCTAATTAATTTTAGTTTAAAGAATTCTGCTTCCTGCAATTACAAACTTTCTTTGGCAGAGGGCAGGGTGGAGTATTATGAGGGGGTCTGAACTAGTGATTTTACTTATATAGGGAACTCGTATTATTTAATCTCCCTCCACCTAATAAATATCAACTGTCAGGGGAGCAGCTAGGTGGCTCAGTAGATAGAGCATCAGCCCTGGTGTCAGGAGGACTGAGTTCAAATCCAGCCTCAGACAGATAACACTCACTAGCTGTGTGACTCTGGGCAAGTCACTTAACCTCATTTGCCTCACCCCAAAATATATACATATATATCAACTGACTGTATCATATAGTCTTTGAGAGTTGTCCAAGGAAGAGGCATCAAGAGGTTAAGTGAGTTCCCCTTGGTCCCATAGCAAGTCCCACAGCTGATATAACAGCTACACCATGGCAGAGAGTGGCAGAGAGCAGTGGAGACCCTAAGGGTCTAGATAGCTGAAGACCACCACACTATGTTGTCCAACAGTGAGCAGCATGGTCGAGAATGTGCAGCAAAGGATCCTAGCTCAATGGAGAAAATGTCTCACCTAAAGGCACCACCACAAGGCATGAATGGCTCTTCAAAATGGGGGTTCAAATTGCCTTAGACTCACATGTGCTCTATATATGTCTTCCTAATGAGGCTTACCATGCATTTTACCTGGTCACATATATTCCCTGCATATTTCCCCTCCCATACTGCAAGTGAGTGAGAGAGTACCTTTGTGTGTAGGAAGTGGAGAAAAGGGGAAATCTTTCCTGTTATTTACCATTTTAAATAAATGTTTTCTGCTTTAAACTGAAGAAAAGTCTTCTTGTTGGAGAAAGAAAGGAAGAAAGGAAGGAAGGAAGGAAGAAAGAAAGAAAGAAAGAAAGAAAGAAAGAAAGAAAGAAAGAAAGAAAAAGAAAGAAAAAGAAAGAAAAATGGGTGCTTATTGACTCTAGTTTTAAGTACACCCTGACACATTCCTTCTGCCTTGGTTCTAAGCTCATGACTGCAAAACCCTACACAAGGTAGAATTCCTAACAGTGAAAGACCATTTGGATACCAGAACTGGAATGAGCTCTCTTTCTTCTGAAATTGGGTTAGTGGCTATCCCATCCCTGGAGCTACTTAGTCAAATGCTGGTCTTATACTTGACAGAGATACTGCAGAGGGTAAGTTGGGAGAAGGTGATCATTGAGGTCCCTTCCAATCCTAAAATCATATGATTCTAAAATGATTAAAATAACTATGCTATATGGTTGATTCAAACATCCTCCACATAGCACAGTAGTCTTCCAGCTCAAAGTATTCTTTGTGTTGTGAATAAATATCATCTGCTTTTTTTTTTGGTCACTGGGTATCCTTAACCCCAAAGGTATTTATCCTACCCTTTAGAAGAGTAATATTAAATTTGGCCATGTCTTCTGTAGTCAGTCTCCTGTGTCTGTGCCTATTATTGAAAAGAAGCATAGTAGTATCTTTTTTTTAATTGCAAACTATTTCATTGGCTCCTTTTCATTCTGTTCTGTTGCAATCTTATCATCACTGTTTTATCTATCCTTAACATATACCAGGCTCTCAGCATTTTAGCCAGAGGCACTGTGAAAATCCAGCAGGCAAGTCTATTGTCTTGGCAGAAGCCACTGTCGATTTCAAACCAATCCAAGTTTCCTAAATTAATTTTCCAGAACATCTGAAGCTATCACAGAGATAAAAAGGGAGAGGGTCACTGGGAATATTCCACCCTGACAGGTGGTGGAAATTGTTAACTGCTCCAGCAAAGTGTGGGAAATCAATCTGGGCTCTAACAATGATAGAGGGCTCCGTTCATAAAAATAATCTTCTAAAGTAAACAACCCAGCGTCCATGGGCTCCTGATTAAATGAGTCCTCACCTCCTCCTCTGTTTTAACATGAAGGAAGGCCCGCAGTAACTAGCCATCTGACATTCTGGGCTCACTGTTCTTGCCTTCAAGTATCACAGAAGATACTGTGGACATACTTCTACAGTGGGAGGGGTAGAAGAAGCTTAGAGCAATTCTCTCTTTTTACATGATGCAACAGGTACTTTTGCATTAGTGAGCAGATTGATAGACTGGATAGAGCACTGTATTTGGAATCATAGGACTGGATTCAAATCCTGCTTCTGATGCTAAGTCAGTTCATCTTTCTGAGCCTCAGTTTCCTTAATTGGTCCAACTAGATGGCCTTGGAGACCCTTCCAGCTCTAAATCCTACAATTTATGGTCTCTAATACGAGGGTGTCCAAGGCTGGCTAATAATGAGATGACAAATACAATATATCATTATAGATGAAGAAACAAAAAGATATTCAAAGTAACCTACTGAGACAGCACAAAATGAAGCAGGGTCTAATATTTTCTTTACCTCTGTGACTTTGATCAAGAAGTGTTGCTAATAGTGATACAGGTTACCTTACAAAAACCTGTTGCTCTCTGTTTTGGGCATATAATAGATGGGAATTTAGCACAGCCTAGAATAATGATTGCATATTTCCCTCTTTATTATATGGATGTTGTCTTTTGGTACCTTTACATTGTACAATGGAAGGATCAGAGCACATGGTTTCGTATTTCTACTCTACTGTTTTATTACCTTTGTGACCCTTAGAAAAAGTTACAACTTTGCTCAGCTTCTAAAATTAGGAGGCTGGCCAAGGTTAACCTCTGAGGTATTATCCAGCTCAAAATCAACAATCCTTGAATTTCTGGTCTTTAGTTCCCTAATTTGTAAAAATAAGAGGTTTGGACTTTTGTTGTTTAGTCATTTTTCAGTTGTGTCCAACTCTTCATGATCCCATTTGGAGTTTTCTTGGCAAAGATACTAGAGTGGTTTTCCATTTTTTCCTCCAGTTCATTGTACAGATGAGGAACTGAGGCATACAGGGTTAAGTGACTTGCCCAGAGTCACACAGCTAATAAGTGTCTGAAGGCAGATTTGAACTCAAGAAGTTAAGTCTTCGTTATTCCAGGCCCAGCACTCAATCCACTGCACCACCTAGTTTCCCCTAGTTGGCATTTGGATTAGATGATCTTTGAGGAAGCATTTTCCAACCATCTTTAATAATGCTGTTTGTACTTGGCTGGGGTCATACCTCTGAATCTGTCTGGGCTTTGATAGACCAGGTTTGTCTTTATCTTGCTTAGTTCCAAGCTGCTACCCATACTTCTTTGACATCTCAAGTCATGATAACCTCTCCTCCCCTCCACACTCTAACCTTTCCAGCTTCCCTTTATGTGCAGTCTTCTCTCACTAGAATGTAAGCTCCTTGAGGGCAGAGGCTATCTTCATCTTTGCTTGTATTTGTGCCCTCGGAGTTTAGCACAGTGCTTGTTCACATAGTATGAGCTTAATAAATGATTTATCTTTCTATTATCTATCATCATCCATCTATTTCTATCTTCCAGCTTTAAATTTCCTAATCCTAGTTTTTCCTATTTTTTTTCCTTTTTTCTCTGGAGAAGGACCTAATAGTCTAATCATAACATACTTCTTTGTGTCTACAGGCAAGGATACTAACTTATAGTTATTGCTTTATGTTAGTTTTCTAGCAGAAAAGATAGGTCATTATCTTTAAAATAATTTCTTTAAAAGAAGGTACCTCAGAGGCCATCTAGACTATTTCACAAATGAGGAAACTGAGGCCCAAGGAGATTAGGGGACTCTGCCCAAGGTCATACAGGTGTCAGAGGTGGGTTTTGAACCCGGGTCCTCTGACCCTTCCTTCCCCATTCCCCAATCATTGCTGTTTTCACTGCCCCTAGCTGTCTCTCATGTGGACGGATACATCCATACTCTCTCACCTTAATCCCCTTGGTTGCCAACAGCTGATCAGGAGCCAGGACTCATTTGTAGCCATCCAGAGGAAAGTCAAATGACTCCTTGTGAGGTCTCTTGACATCAATAGCACTGGGTACTAACCAATTCAACTATCAGCTACCAAATACTTCCACTTGAGGCAGCTAGGTGGCAAAGTGGGTAGCACTTTGGACTTGGCATCAGGAAGTCTTGAATTCAAATCCAGCCTCAACACTTCCTAGCTATATC
>NW_020954569.1:46414833-46420166 GCF_900497805.2 Vombatus ursinus | reverse complement strand
GCAAATTTGACATGCTACTAAATGCTAGTTATTATTAATTATTATTACTACCTCATTGCAAAACCACCAATAAAAGAAAATTACTAAGACTTTTTAGAGGGTGTGAAGAGAGTGAGGGGCAGGGCACTTTCAACACAGTTACAGTATCTACGTATAAGACATAAAGAGTTTCCAATACTTAGGAAGTTTATCCTATAATGGAACCAGATTCAAATATTCTCTTCCTCTTCAGTGCCCACGAATTTACCCACTGACAGGGACTTTCAGGGCACTAAGGAAACATTGCCTGCCTTTTTCCTTCCCTCACACTGTAGTGATCTTTGTGTGGGTAAATTCTCTTTAACATAGTGATGTCCAAGTCTTTGGCAAGACTCATTTTGCAGATGAAGTAAGAAAAACAGAGAAAGGGAATGGTTTCCTTGGGATACTGTCATGACAGATGACCTGAACACACAACGTTTAGGACCATGCTTAGTGCACAGACACTTAGCAAATGTTTGCTGGATTGGATTTAATTGAATTAAATGTGATTCAGTCAAAAGAATACTAGCTCTCTGGTCAAGAAGATCTGAGTTTAAATCTCATCTCTGATACTATCTGTGTTAATATCGAACAAGATAGTCTACTTTTTTAGGTTTCTATTTCTTTATCTGTAAAACAAAAAGGTTCCACTATATCAGGACATGTGTGAACTTATGTACGTTCTCAATATTTCAATAACTTGAATAATTAATAATTATTTTGTCAACAATTTCAATACAGTTATCCCTTCCACATTGTAAGGGTGAGGGGGAAGCACCCTGGCAATCTGAAAAATCTGCATAAAATTTTTTGACCCTCCATTCATACAAGAGAAGAAATCTGAATTTTTTCTTTTTCCTTTTTGGAGTGTTTACAGTATCTTATTATAAAATTTGTGCTAAGTATTTGGTCATAGGCTATATGTAGGTCAATGTTAAGTAAAAATACTGAATGAAAAATAAATTCAAAAATACAAACTAACTTTTTACTTATTTTTTAACTTTAAAAAGAAATTATGTATATTTATGGTATTAAAAGATGAAATATATTGATATTATACAATACTATACACATATTTTATGCATTTCTGAGTTTCTAAATTTTTTTCTGTGTTATCTGCTGGCCTTGTTTGTCATCTGTGGCTTCTGCAAAACCCCTCCAAAATTCCCATTTACAGTAATTTCTTATGCCGACCCATGACATATCGAAACCACAATGGGGAAGGTTGTGATGTGGAAGGGATAACTGTATAGTTGGTTTCTTTAATGTTATGTATTTTATTTCATGCATTTAAAAATATTATTCTGAGAAGAGATCCATAGGCTTTACCTGACTGCCAATGGGATCCATAGCCCTAGAAAGGTTAAGAATGCTTGGGCTGAATGATTTTTGAGGTTCCTTCTAGCTCCAGATCTATGAATCTTTGAATTGAATTGAATTGGTCTGGTTACACTTTTTGTTTTTTAAATTTCCAATCACATAAGGGCAGAGGTTTGTTTTCTAAGGTTGCAAAGGACATCTTGGCTGTGAAGGCTTAGAGCTGCAGGAATGAACTCCCGGTCGAAGAAATAACAAGGTTTTTCCCAAGTGGGCTTTAATGGGTTGTTAGAAGAGGAAATCCCCTCAGTTAGAGTTAGAAAAGGCATCTGGGGAAAACAGCTTTGTCAACTCACTCTTTTTAATAGCCCAACAATCTTACTGAAATTATGCAGAGGTGAGTGACAATGTAAACTACAGCCTAGGGACTGAGCTCTTTGGGATAATCAGGACAGGAAGCAGCTGGGGAGTGGAGGGGATCATTGGCTTAGGAACACAGGAGGTAAGCTCCCCAGTCAGAAGGTGACCAGGGGCACACAGGCTTGACCAGCACAGGCATGGACAATCCATCCTGTCTAGGGCTCGCTTGTACTGATGGCTTTTCCAGAACTTCTCCCCATAGAAAACTCACTGGGCAGCAAGGGCAAAGGAGAGCAGGAACTGAAAATCACTGATGGACACAGGGGAACATAGCAGAAACACAGTGTGGAGTGTCTACATGGGAAAGAGCAGGGGGATAAAAGGAAAAGAAGTGAGAGGGCATAGGAAGGAGGCAAGAAGAACAAAAAGACCTGTTTGGTACCTGTTACACAAGTTTGCCCAGAGTTGGCTCTGGCCACTGGTCTTCAGATCTAAATTTCTAAGAAACTGCAGAATTACATACGGTATGACTGGAGCCAAATGTAGACCGATAGCAGTGTGGTGAATTACAATGGAAAGTCAATGAATTTGGAGAGAGAAGGCTAAGTTTAAATCCCACTTCCATAGCTATGAGACCTTAGGCAAATCACTTTAACTTCTCATCACTAAAATGAGCAATTGGATTAAATGATCTCTAAAGTCTCCTCCAACTCAAACAACCTAAGAAACCAGACATGGTTGTGGCATTTTAAGGACCTAGGACTCGGAAATTTTAAGGAAACCTAAGAAACACCTAGGACCAATGATGAAATATGCTATCCATTACAGAGACATGACAGATTTAGGATACAGAATGATATGAAAATATATGTGCGTATATTATAATATAGAGAGGATATATGTGTGTTTATATATATATCTTAGTGTGCCTATATGTATGTATTTATGTATACACACATAATACACATAATACACATATGTATTATGTGTATATATACATACACACACACACACATATATATATACATATATATAAAAGCTGGGGTTCTCTGGGTATGCTCAGTTCCCCTAAGAATGGCAGTGCCCTTGAAGGGCCTTTGGAGCACGTCCAAATTGGGTAACAGAGGCCTCTATCCCCTACCACGTGAGTGGAGGTAGCCTGCTTCAGCTGGTTGCCTTCTTCATTAAAACTGTTGAAATTGAGTCATTTTCTCTCTCCCTTTTCCACCACTCTTTTTCACCTGAGCTGTTTTTCAACTTTTTTTCTGGTCACTCTTAATCTGCTGCATCCAGAGGGTAAAGATACCAGTTCACCCATGATGAGGACACCATGAACTGAACCAGTGAGAAGGAAAGGACTTTGTTTCTCCTGATCCCTCTTTTTTAACCCTGGTTCCAAAAATTGGTCCTGGGGGTATTTGTATCTATTCTGTATAGTTTGTCCTCCTCAGTTTCAGGAGTCAGAGGTGATCCTCCTGGGACCCAGGAGTTTGAACCATGCTGACATTAGAGCCAGCACTGCCAGCGGGATGGTGTAGTGAGCCAGTCTAGCATGGAAGCCCAGAGAACTTTTGGTGCCTCGGACTCAAGCCCAAGGGAGGTTTTGGACTTGGAACTGGGATTGTGTTCTATGGGAATTAATCCATGAGCCTAATCCCCTTCCCCTCCACAAGACTGAGGTATCCCAAGCAGGGATGATTATGCCTCCTACACATTGGGAGAATAAGTTTGTATATTTGTGATTATATCTTCTGAAATAAATATTTCTTTGTAAAAATCAGTTTAATTGTTAGTGACTGAATGGAACTGAGGTGCCGAGGACTACTACCACCACCCTACAAGTGAGGGAACACCATTGGTTGTGAGCTGGAGTCATTTACAGAGATCTAGACCCTCCAGTCCTCTTATGGGTACTGGAGAACTCTACAGAGAGAAAAAATCTCACCTACCAGACTTTCCAGTCAATGTGGGCCATGGTAGTGTTACATATATTTATATACAGTTCCTAAGGGAATTTGTTTTGCTATATATGCATATTTGTTACAAGAAATGTTCTTCTCTTTTCTTGTCTTTTTAAGGAGATAGGGAATAGAGGAAGAGAAAATAGTTTTCTGTTTAATTTTTTTAATGGGGGGAGTGTGCTACAGATGTGGAATGTTACATGCACTTTCTCTTTTTTAATGTATTTTTAATTTACAGAATAAAACAAACATTTCCATAACATAGTACAACAAAAAATATGATTGTACATGAAACTGCAAATCTACTATGTACAACTTGCTCTCTTTTCAAATATACAGCAAAATTATCATGTAGACTTCTTTTTTTCTTCCCTCTCTTCCCCTCCATTGCCCTAGAAATTGCTACCATTAAACAAATAGGTATACACACTCACACACACACACATACACACACACATACATACATACATACATACATATATATATGTAAAATTATTCTATCCATCCTTCTATTTATCAGTTCTTTCTCTGGATGAAGATAGCATCTTTTTTCATGTGTCCTTTATAGTTATTTTGGGTATTTATAGTAGTCAAAATAATTTATTCTTTCAAAGTTGTTCTTAAAACAATATTGCTGTTACTGTATACAGTGTTCTCTTGGTTCTACTCATTTTGCTCTTCATTATCTCAGGCAAGTCTTTCCATGCTTTTCTAAAATCATTAGGCTCATCATTTCTTATAGTACAGTAGTATTCCATCACAATCATATACCATGTATGCACTTTCAAATGAGGTCACTGTATTATTAGTTCTACTTAATTTTTTTACTTTGTAACAAGAGATCTCTTATGGTCTTTTAGGGGTAATCTATAAATATATATAGTATAAAAACAAAATCTATCAATAACACTTTTTTGAAAAGAGATTTAGTTTAGTATACCTCCGCACATGTATTGGGAGAGAGAGGGAGAATAATTGATGCTTGAGGATTTCAATTTGAACAACCTCCTATATATAAGTGAATTCTGTAATTGGTTAGAAAGGTCAAGGACAATTTCATATCACAGACTCATTCCCTTTATAGTCTAAAAAAAGCTAGGTCCATTCACACACACACACACACACACACACACACATACCATCATCCATGCACAGATCACATAGAACATGTTCCCACCTTTTGAGGCCATATTTCTCCTAACATGTAACACAAGAGGTAGACCCTGGGTTCAGAACTCTACAGAAGAAAATCCCAGGAAGTCGCAGATGGCTGCTAGTCACTCCCCAAGACCATTACTAGTGCAGGGGTTCCCCAGATCTAGGAATCTTTGTCATTCTAGTAAGCCATCATCATCATGGTAGTTGTAGTAGTGTAACAGCGCTACAAGTAGTAGTAGAGGATGAAGAGGAGAAATAAAAGAAGGAGGAGGAGAAGGTAAAGAAGGAGGAGGAGTGGTAGTATTAGCTGTGGTGGTGGTAGTGATGGTGGTGGTAGTAGGAGGAGAAGGAGGAGGAGGAGGAAGGAATAGTCTTAGTAGTTATGGTAGTAGTCACAGCCTTAACAGTAGTGGCGATAGTATTGGTAGTGATAGTGGCAGCAGTGGTGGTGGTGGTGGTGGTGGTGGTAGTGGTGGTGTAGTGGTCTTAGTAGTAATGGTGGAAGTGGTGGTGGTG
>NW_020954569.1:46386265-46414823 GCF_900497805.2 Vombatus ursinus | reverse complement strand
GTGGTGGTGGTGGTGTAGTGGTCTTAGTAGTAATGGTGGAAGTGGTGATGATGGTGATGGTGGTGGTGGGGACAATCTTAATAGTTATAGTAGTAGTCACAGCCTTAGCAGTAGTAGTAATAGTATCAATAGTAGTAGTAGTAGTAGTAGTGACAGCAGCCTGTGGATGTCCTTTGGTATAATGGAAGGAACATTTCAGCCCTGCCTTCTATAATAACCTTTCTTGGGGCCATCACCCTCCTCAATGCAGGCTTCCTTACACATCACTTTCTTCATACTTCTGAGACCACATCCCCTGCCATTCCTTGAGATCTGCTCCCTTCTGTCATGCCTGAGGTTTCCCTTCTCTTCCTCCCATCTTAGTAACTCCACTTCTCCCATATTGCCCTGTTAAGCTCAGGGGCCCCAGACCACTGCCTGTTGCCATCTCTTCTTGGTCACTGACAGAGAGTCAAATACAAATCTGAGGTTAAGGGTAAGGATGGAAAAGCCACTAACAGAAAAAAAAAAAAACAGGAGGAGAGACAGGTTTGGGAGTGGTAGTAGGGATGAGTTCAGCTTTGCATAAATGAGTTTATATTTCTGTATGCAGTTTTGTTTTGTATTTTTACTTTTTGGGGAGGCCATCTGGGTTAAGTGACTTGCCCAGGGTCACACAGCTAGTAAGTGTCAAATGTCTGAGGTCAGATTTGAACTCAGGTCCTCCGGACTCCAAGGCTGGAGCTTTATCCACATCTAGCTGCCCCTGCATTTCTACTTCTAAATTTAATTGTTGGTTTAAGTCAGGGATTATAAACCTTAGGTCTATGAACTTTTAAAAAATATACCTTTAGAACTATCTTTTAACATAATTTCCTTTATAATACTGTGTATTTTATTTTATGCATATAAAATGTTCCAAGAAGGGGACCAGAGGTTTTACAAGGCTACCAATGGGGTCCATGACATAAAAAAGGTTAAGATCCCCTGGTTAAGTTTATAAATCCTTCACTAATTAAGACACAGCTTTTGTAGCAATTGGTCATTGAAACTACATTTGGTTTTCACAAGTATGTTCAAAATTCACAAGTCTTATATTTTCTCAGCAAGTAGCCAGCCTCTCATGTGGTAAAACATTCTCATCCATAAAAACCCATGTGCAAAATCCTTTGATGGAGAAAGAAGGCAATACTTAAACCAACAATTCACTTTGCAACTAAACGAGTAAATAGGAATGAAACTCAATAACTTGATTATTCTCTATATAGGTCATCTACAAAAAGTGAATACACATTTGGGGAAGAATTTAGCTATGTCCATTATAAAAGCTGTTAAATTCTTACTAAGAAAACCATTTTTTTCCCTTTTTAACAGTTTCCAGCATAACATCGGATGGCCTTGGGGCACCCAAAGAGTGACTCAGAAACCACAGCTAGGCCCCAGATTCAATCCACTTCCTTAGGGATTCTCTGAAACATTAGGGATGGGTCTGAGTCTTGGAGTGGCCCACTCCCAGTGGCTGTGGCTAGAGCACAGCTTCCTTGGGCTTACTCTGGGGAAGCTGTGGGCTAAAGCACAGCTTCCCGAGGCTTACTCTGGGGAAGCTGTGGGCTAGAGCACAGCTTCCCCAGGCTTACTCTGGGCTCTGGCTCTGAATCCACAGAGCCCCCAAAGTCACCCTGAGCAGTGTAGCCAGTGGCCTAAAAACAGCCACTTGTTAAGAAAATACTTAGGGTGAGCCAGCTTGTGGCTTATCACAAGACAGTAATGAGAGCCTGTGAGTAGCTACTCAGTGTCTAGTAGACAGAGCCAAGAGAGTACTGGGATAGGAGCCATTGGTTGGCATGTGGGTAAAGGAATACAGGACCTTCCATTTTAGCTACAAAGCCCAGAAACCTCTCCTCCTCTAGACTAATGATAGCCATGGAGTGATCACATGAAATGACTAGCATGGTTCTTTAAGGTTAGATGGAAGTGGGGTAAGAGGGTTGGGAGAAAAGAAAAGTGAGGGATATTTAATTTTGACCTTAATGTTTTAACAGGCCACTCCTGACAGTTATTTTTGGTATGAGAATTCCCATCACCAGAAGTGCTTTTAAAATGGTCACAGGCAGTGTTTTTATTCCTCTAAAAATCAAGTTTGCTGGTATTGACCAAAAAACGTTTTTAAAGAAATCAAAATACCAAAAGACTTTTATGAATTAAAGCAAAGTAAAGAAATTAGAAACGGGAGAACAACCTTTGTTCTAGGTCAAGGGACCAATGAGATGAAGGACTAGACAATTCCCTACAGCCTCTCAAATCACTCCAAAATGGAAATTATATGCATGAGAAAAAGCAATTTCAGCTATATCCATAGACTCAGATATCAAGAACCTTAATGAGGCAAAAACCTGATCAGCTAACAGGAAAAAAGGATAACCCCTAAGTCCTAAGATATACTCTCAGTATCCCATCCCTTCCCACACCATAGGTTTGCAACATAACTCAATTCTATGTGACCATTCCTCCATGGGCTTTGGAAAACTGAAAGATGGAAGCTTACAATAATTGGGAGAGCAACATGGCAGAACTCTATAGTGTAACAGAGCTCACCTAGAGAATTGAGGGCCAGAGGGAAGTGAAGGAGGATATGGGTGTGGCTGTGTGACATTCTACTAAGCCTGAAGGAAAAAGACCAGCAACCATTTAGGGCAAGTTCTGTGCCCCAGAAGTCACTTTGGGAAGAGACTGAGGTACATGAAATATGAATTGCCCAACATGGGAATAGGCTGAGACAGTTTTGAGGTTCAGCCCCCAAGGAAACCACCATCAAAAGGAAAGGAGTCAGAAAGTGAGCAATAGGAAAATATGAGAAGAAAAGACTAAAAATGTCAAAGATCTCAAGAAAAAGAAAACTCAATTAAAGATCTTGAATATAAGCACATAAACCAATAGGGAAGGGAACAAATGGGAATGTGGCAACCAGCTCAGGTAAAAGAATCCAGATATCTATGAATAAATATTGCAAGACAAAAACAAAAATCAGTATTGATGAGGCAGAAGGCCTTGTAAATTTCCAAGAGAAAACAGAACCAATGGAAGATGTTCCTGAATTGTTTAAAGAAGTAAGAATTGTAAAAATGAACTTCATAACCTAAACAGCAGGAAAAAAATGGCAGAATTGAATAATATGAATCCACAGTGATATCTCACCAAAAAACCGAAAAAGATGATAACTGATTGGCCATACATGGCAGTGAAGGACAATCTGGAAGAAGAAGAAAAGCAAAAAATAATGGTAAAAAATATATAATCTCTATGCCAGTAGAACATATGAATCTTGAATTTGAGGATTATATTATATGTAAATATACTATACATATGATATATACATACATGCTCTTCCAATTCAGGATTATAGGCCTTCTAGAAGAACTCAACAAGTCAAGAAATCTGAATATGATAGTGGATCACTTCAGAAAAAAAAAGGGAAAACTCAACGCTGAACACTCCAAGACACATAGTAGTTAAATCTTAAGAATTCCAATGACAAAAAAATTCTTCAGGTGACAGGGAGAAAAACCTTGAAATATAAAAGAAATTTGAATAACATGAAACTATTCTGAATTTATCAGAAGGGAGGGAATGGAATAATGTGTTCCAAAGAGCAAAAGAGCTCAAGATGAAATGCTAGATGACCCTCACTGCAAAGATAAGTTTAATCATTACTGAAAAAAAAAAAATGTTCAATTAAAAAAAAAAAAAGACATTCAAAGCAATCCTAGAAAGAAAACCAGACCTAAACAAATTATTTTCTTTTTAGATATGTCAGACAGTAAAAATACAAGAAATTAAGTGAATATAGAAACCAAGGACAACAACAACAAAATAACAATGGAGAGACCATTAAGAGGTTTCTTTACAAAAGTACACAAGGGAGAGAAGGGTGAAAACAGAAGTTAAATAGAAATGATGGTGGAGAAACAGGATGAAACATCATGGACTAAACCTACTGGTGAATCAATGTTGGGCTGTTGTTGGGTTGTTGTTTTTTTTTTTCCTGGCTCTAAATTACAAAATAGAAGGGTGCATAAAAGGGAAGATGGAAGAAAGAAGATAAAGAGGACTATGTGATATACTCTAATCAAGTCAAAAGTTAAAAATGAAGGGAAAATAACTCCTACAGCATTTTGGAAAGAAGAGAGCCTGGAGGAGAATGGGCTAGGAGGCAAACACCTTGCTGATTATTTCCATTTTACTTTTATTTTGTTTTTTAAAATACTATTTGTTACATGGGATAGTTCTAAGGGAGAGGGACAGGTAGCAATACTGGGGGAAATTATGATGATATAAAAAAGTCCAAAAAACCTTATTTTTTTATTAATTTATTTTGATTTATCAATAATCACTTCCATATGCTTTTGAGTTTAAATTTTTTCTCCCCCTTCTTTCCCACCACCCTCCCCAAGATGGTGCACAATCTGATATAGGCCATACATTTACATTCATATTAAACATATTTTCACATTAGTGATGTTGTAAGTAGAAATTAAAACCAATAGGAGGAACCATCAGAAAGAGGAAACAAAACTCAACAGAAGAGGAAAAAAAATAACAATTCGGCTTCCATAGTTCTTTCTTTGGGTGTGGATAGCATTTTCCATCACAAGGCCTCTGGAGATGTCTTAGATCCTTGTATTGCCAGGAAGGGTTAAGTTTATCAACATTAATCATCACACAACGTGGCTGTTATTGTGTGCAACTTTCTCTTGAAAAACCTTATTTTTTTAAATCCCAAAAACAAACAAATTGTAAAGACTTAAGAAATCTAATCAACAGAATGTACAACCAGAGAAAAACACTACCTACTTCCTGACAGAGAAGTGATGGATTAACATGCAGAATAATACATAGATTTTCAGGCACAGTTAATGTAGGAATTTCTTTTGCTTAATGCCAAAAATTTCTTTTTCCAGTGGTGTTGGGGGAGGTGAGAGGAAGAGAAAATAAATACTTGTTAAAAGAAAAAATAAAGTAAAATTTAATTTGAAAAGTTAAAAAACAGAGCAGAAACAGGAAAAATATATGCAGTGATTATACTAAGGCAATTGGAGGAAGTACCAAATGACAACAGAACTCATAAAATAGGCTCATAGAAAATACAAATATTTTGGAATATGTCCCAAAAATCTTAGTGCAGTTTTAATTAGTTAAAGCTTATTCTTCCCTCTTAGTAAAGATGAGGTAGATTATAGTGTAAAATATTACATTTAGTGATAGTTGTAATCACTCATTTATACACTGAGTAGGTGTTTATTAAGCATCTATTATTACATGCCAGGAATCTAGTGGTAAGGATAGGAATCATACCTGAGATTTCACTGGTATTGGTAATTCGCAAGTAAGAAAATTCACTCTACCAACACGTATTAGTCAGAGTCTTCTCATCTCAGAGAGTTGTTTAGAGGTTAAGTGACTTGTTCAGAGTCACACAGCCAGCATGGATCTGTGGTGAGACTAGAATCCAGTTCTTACCAACTTCAAGACTCTATGCCAGGCTCTGTGTTAAGGGCTTTGGATACCAAAAGAGGCAAAAGACAATCCTTGCCCCCGACAAATATATACAAAATAAACCATATACAGGATAAATAAGAGATAATTAACAGAAGGTTGGAGAAGTCTTCCTGTAGAAGGTGGGCTTTTAGTTGGGAATAAAAGGAAGCCAGGATATGTAGTAGGGAGAGAAGAGGAGGAAGTTTGTTATTGTTTGATTTCACTTCTTGTTGTTGTGATGGAGGGTAATAATTGAGAGGATTATTAGGATATGACTCAGGTTTAATAAAGCAAAAAGAAAGAAACAGGAGATTAATTGGCAGAGGTTAGGAAAAATCTCAAAATAATTTACTTTAAAATGACTTTGAATCAAGAAATCAAAATAATTTAAATTACTTTGGAAGTCAAGAAAAGAGAGGGGGAAACATGGGAGTTTCTATGTCTCAGAATAGGTAACCATGGAATCTTCAGCAAAGAGTAAAGCTCTACCATATTAGATCAGGTGAGATTGCTCATGCTCTATCTAGCCATCCAGCTGGAATACCAATTGACCACTGAAACAGATGGGGAAGAAAGCTAATTTTGCAGATAAGGAAACTGAGGCCTGGAGAAGTAAGATGACTTCACAGAAAAATAGAGCTGGAAGGAGACCTCAGAGGTCACCTAGTTCAACTTCATCATTTTACAGATGAGGAACCTGAGGCCAAGGAGAGTGACTTGCCCAACATCACACAGTTACTAAGTGGCAGAGACAGTATTTTAAATCTTGTCCTCTGACCCCAAATCTAGCTCTTTTCTCATTGTCCAAAGTCTAGTTAGTGATGGAACCAGTTCTTACACCCAGGTTTCCAGAGCTCCTTCTGGCTGCACCAAAGCTGTGTTGCTTCCATTTAGTTGGAAAAGCTCCACTAGGGAATTGGGCTAATGAGATGGAATAAAAAGGCAAGTATATGCCTAGAAAATTGAACTTAATGGAGATAGCAGCTAGAATGAAATGAAACCAGTCATAGAAGTGAGCACGTGGTATTGCCAAGGCCAGGACCAAGCTTTGGGAGACACCCACAGGATTCAGGACATGCTGAAGGCCCATCAGAGGACACCAAGAAGGAACAGTCATACAAGTAGGATAACCAGGATGAAAATTGTGTCACAAAAATCTAAGAAAGAGGAAGTATCCAGAAAGGACCATCAACTGTGATAAATGCTGCAGTGATGTCAAGAAGACTGAGAACGGATCAAAAGCCAGCAAATTTAGCAAGAAGGAACTGGCAATCTTGAAGAGAGTAGTCTCAGGAGAGTAGTTGAGTTGGAAGTCAGGTTGCCAGGGGCTGAGAAAGGCGTGGGATGTGAGAAAGAGGAGGCGACAAGTATAGGCAGCTTTTTCCTAAAGTTTGGCTGTGAAAGGGAGGAGAGATACAAGATATTGGCTGGAGGGGTTGGCAAGGTCAATTTGAGGTGTTTTTTTGGATGAGGAAATCTGGATCCATTTGTAGGCAGCAGAGAAAAAGTCAGTATATAAAGAGAGACTGAAGATTAGGAGGGAGGAGATGATTAAAAGTAAAAGCTTCCAGAGGGAATGGTGGGTAGGTATGGGGGGCGGGTCAGAAATCAAGGGTAGGTGAAGGGGCCTAACTTTGGTAAGGACAACTACCTCTTTCCTCAATACTGGAGCAAAGAATAAAGGACTAGAAAATTATGTTGAAGGAATTTGAGGCATAGATTTAGGAAGAAGGAGGAACTAGGGACATTAGGCCTCCATTTCCTAAGTAAAGTATGAGTCAAGAGTCTCTGTTGGGAAGGGTTCTTTGTTGGGGGAGGGGAGTCCTGGTTAGCATAGGCAGTTTGAGAGAAGGGAAATGGGGAGTCAATCAGGGACAGTAAAGGGATTGGTGGACAACAGTTAGGGCCCAGTTGGAATTAGATAACAAAAATGCATCATTAACCCAATCAGAACAGTTGATTGACTTCTCACAGTTCTCAGTAGTTAAAAGCAAAGAAGGCAGATGATAGGGTAGTTCAAAACTATGGTTCAGAAAGGAATAGGACAAGGGGCATGTAAGCCTGGGGTAGAGAACAATAAACAGTTAAACTGATTAGCTGTAACATCAAGATTTAGAAAGGAAAAAAGGAGGCCAGAGCAACGATGGAAGACTAGGAAATCAATGAAGGGGGAAGTGACTCCCTGGCAAGGATAGAGAATAGGGTTAGGAGACGACCCAGGAAAAGATAGAAGAAGAGGATGGGATGGCCAAATAAAGAGATTCCAGAGTTCTGGATCACAGAGGTGGAATATATGGGCGTGGAGGTGAGGTCCAGAGGATGACCATCTCTGGGTGCGCCTGAGATAAAATGAAAAAGAAAGTCATGAGAGTAAAGGATGAAGACCTTGGAAGGCAGAGGATGACATCAACATGTATATTGAAGTTCTTGTTCAGTCCTGTCCAACTCTTCAAGACCCCATTGGGGGTTTTCTTGGCAAAGACACTGGAGTGGTTTGCCATTTCCTTCTCCAGCTCATTTAACAGATGAAGAAACTGAGACAAACAGGGCTAAGTGACTTGCCCAGAGTCACACAGCTAGTAAGACACTTACTAGTGTCTGAGGCCAGATTTAAACTCATAATGAGTCTTCCTGACTCCAGACCAGGCACTCTATCCGCTGTGCAACCTAGCTGCCTGTATATTGAAGTACTCTAAAATAAAGGCAGGGATTGAAGGAAGAGGAAGACTAAACCAGTTACCTAATTCCTAGAGAAAAGAGAGAATAGGACCTAAGGGTCAGCAGATAAATATCACCTGAATCTGGATGAACCAGAAGGAAGGAAATAGGCATTCTTTAAGCATTTACTATGTGCTAGGCACAGTGGGAAGTGCTGGGAAGTACAATAAAAGTCAAAAGAAAGACAGTCCCTGCCCTCGAAGAGGGCTCCTCTATGGGAGGAGACAAGATACAAAAAGTAGCTGTTAAATGGGGAAGGAGTTGGGGGACGGGCTCAAGGAGAGAGAGATGAAGGTAAACTGTAGCATGTTTTTGAATTCTGAAAATCAGGAGCAGAGCCTGGAGGGCAATGAAGGCCAATATAGTCACCTCTTCCACAATATAGAGACACCAAGATGAAATAAACAATGGGGGGGGGGGGGGAGGCTTTGCAGAGGGATGTTCCAGGTTAAGGAAGCCCCGTGCTTTAAGGAAAGTTCCAGAATGAGACAGCAGCAGCAGAAGCATGATTCTGAAGTCCAGAAATCAGGAGCAAGGCCAGGGAAGGGAATGAAGATCTGTCCCAGGCTTCTCCACAAAGTGGAAACCCCAAGAGGAAATGAACAATGGGAGAAGAGGGCAGGCTTTGCAGACAGATGTATTCCAGATTGAGAAGGATGCAGGAATGCTTATAAGTTTCAAGGTAAGGAGGACCCAGGACCTGAGGGCACAGAGTTCCTTGGGAGTGAAGGAGGGTAGAGAGAGAATTTCACACTCCAAAGACACAAGGGAAAGGGCTACCTTGAGTTTCTAATGGAACACTCCTAGCCTCTGTGATAGAAGGTTGATTTTAGAAAAACATAGAAAGGCTTGCATGAAATAATGAAGAGTGAAATGAGCAGAACCAAAAGAACATTGTATACTGTAACAGCAATATTGTTTAATAACTAACTGTGAAAGACTAAGCTATTCTGAGAATTATAAGTATTTAAATCAACTGCAAAGGACCTACAGGGGAAGATGCTATCTACCTGCAGAGAAAGAACTGATAAATAGAAGTATGCATACTATGGTTTCGCATACACGTATACATATCTATACATTCGTGTGTGTGTGTGTGTGTGTGTGTGTGTGTGTGTGTGTGGAATGATAGCTTTCTCTAGTGTGAAGTGGGGAGGGAGGGAGATAGTTCAGAACTTAAAATGTAAACAAAAATTTTTAATTTAATTTTTTTAAAAAAGGAAACTCCTGGCCTTCTCAGCTGTTGCTCTTGTCAGTCGCAGACAGTACTACCTCAGCTATGGACTTGGCCGGCTAGTTCTATTTCTGCAGCCCTTACTCTGTCCATGTCTATGCTCTAATTACCAAACTTCTACCTGAGGAGTCATCACTCTGCCCCATCATTCACAGCCTCCCAGGAATATAGATTTAGATGTGGAAGGGACCCGAGCACTCATGGAGTCCAACCTCATTTTACAGATGAGGAAACTGAGTGGTTAACCTGCTTCTCTTAATATTCTTCTAGATTCAGCTTCTCCCAGATACCTCCCAGGCCTCACACCTGGAAGCTATTCATAATCTTCTTTAGTCTGTGTTTTTCACCTGCCTCACAGCATCATCTAGGAAGCTGCCCAGAAGAGCCTCACAGACTCAGCTATTTCTTCCCTCCTCTCCCCAGAGTGCCCAGCCCAGACTCTTACGGGTTTGGAGCTTTCTGCTTAACATTTCTCTATGCAAACAACAACATCCATAACAATAACAACAACAACGACTACAACATAACCACCCAGTGGCTAATCTCCTGGCGTGAGCCTCTTGGAATGCAGTTAGACTGGTGCAATGACCATTGGAAGAGATCATTTGCAGACCACCTGGAAAACCCTCTCACACCACACTTGGAGACACTTGTATCTAGAGTAAACAATTAAAAATAATGAAGGTATAATGATGGCAGAAAGTAAAAACCGAACAGAAATTGTCCCAGCTTCTGTGTCACGGTCCCTGGGCTTAAGTAGATAGAAAGAAAGAAATAGGCCTCCTCAATGTTCTTTAGTATTCCAGAATAAATTCACTTGATGTTCTAAACAAACCGGAATGCCCTCTCATTCCTCCCTCTTTAAGCATCTCCACATGCAACCCCCTATACATGAAACAGACTCCCCACCAGCTTCTCCATCTGTTAAAATCCTTCATTTTCTTTAGAGCTCAGTTTAAGTGGCCAGTGTGCCCTGAAACCTTGCCTAACCAGGCCCTTCCTCTAGTTAGAGGTGATTTCTCCCCTCCCAAATCTCTCAGGCCTATCCATTTGAGCTCTCCAATTCACTTATCTCCTCTTAATTGGTGTTACAGCTAGTTGCCTTATAACCTCTCTAGGGTATAATCTCCTTAAGGCCAAACACTATTATTTTTCATCTTTGTATCTCTAGTGCCTATCAAAGTACCCTACACATGATAGTCTGTTTAATAAATACTTGAAGGGTGAATGAATCCATGGAAATACCCATGGGTTGCTGAAATTCTCAACAACAAAAGGATGAGAAACCCCCACAAAAAGAATAATTTCATTTTGGGTGAGTCATAACTAAAGATTAGGTGTTTGGTGCACTATACCAACTCTGGAATGTACATGATGGATGGCATCTGGGAATAATTAATTTGCAATATGTTGCCGAATGAAACACACAGCAAATTAGTGCCAATGAACTTTGGTAATAATGTTTGAGTGTGTTTACTGTTTGTATTTTCAGTCTTTCAGAAACAAACTGTGCCTTTCTATAAACTTATAAAAAATGGAATTTGACATGTATGACCCATCGTGCATCATTCTCCTCCACTGGTCACAAAAGTTTCCATATAGCCATGTGTTCCTGGGCAAACTTTTGTCTGGGTAATCAAGCAGTTATCCAAGGAAAATTTGTCTCTAGCTACAGCAAATGACAGATTCTTTGCTTAACGGCCCTAGGCAAAACTCACAAGCACATTACTCATGGATGATTGTTGGGCCCAATTAAAAAGGGATTATTCCTATATAAACTGTAATCACTTAAGAACAATATTGAATTTACAAACGAACAGCGAAAACATATTGGCTGTCAACTGAGGGGCTGCATTGTTTCTTGGCAAGATGTGTCCTGACAGGTTTACAATATGTAATACTAACATTCGCTCTACTGGAAGCCGACCTCATTAATTTTGATGCCAAGTCTATGTATGACTAATTTTCTAATAAATTACAAAGACTATGGGCAAAAATCTAAAAAGAAAATAAAAAAGAAACTTCTTTCATTACTTGAATTTTAGTCCCTTGGTTGATTAAATCCAGGACTTTCTCACTGACATTGCTGCTCCTAGCAGTGGTAAGGTTAACAGACACCCACAGCCTCTCCTTCTCTTTCCTTTGCTGCAGGCAATATTATAAGACCACAGCCCAGTAAGAGGGCACTGGTCATTTTTAATAAAACATTTGGACCATTCATTCACTGAAAGTTCATCTTCATGGTAGGGCTAAAGAGATGACATCCTGGAATAGGAATTATGCCATCCATTAAAATGGACCCCTATAAATAGTTGGTTCTTGAATTAATTTGGCTATGGTCCCACAGATGGCTGAAGATGAACACCAGCAAATGTCTGTAAGAGGGAAGAGCAATTAGCAAATTCTTGAACTTAGGTTCTGTTTATACTTCTACTATGAAGGACAATCATTTATTAGTTTGGAACCTTGTGGACTGATTAAAGATGTTAACTTAAAAAACTGCAGGCTGAATCCACAAAAATGAAACACATTTTCATTTACTTATGGATACTAGGGGTTTTAATCAAAGAAAAATATCCATTTTTGAACTTTATTCCTCTTGACAATTCTTGTGTAATTAATTACCCTAATTAATTAATTTGGTGATAGCTCCCTGTTATGGATATCAGTAAGTTTTTCATTCAATTAAACAAATATTTATTAAACTGGCATTCTGATGCCAAGGAAGGAATAGCAGATTTGGAGTCAGAGCACATGGGTTGAATCCCAACTCAGCCACTTACTGCCTGTGAGACCTCAGGCAAATCATTTAACCTCTTTTGGCCTTATCATTTGTAAAGTAAGGAAATTGTTTTAGATGAAAATAGAGAGTCTGCTCTAGTCCTAAATCTATGATCCTTTGTGCACAGCACTACACTTAGTGAATACAAACTAGGGACACAAATGATATCCACATAGCATTAATGATTTTTAAAACTGAATTGACCATTGGTAACTCTTGAGAAAATAATTTCAGTAGAACAGTGGGGTCAGAAGTCAAATTGTAGGAGGGGGTGGGATAGGATTAAGGGAAATAGAGTTAGTTTTTCACAGCATGTCTACTATGGAAGTGTTTTGCATAACTGCACAAGTATAGCCTATATTGAGTTGCTTGCCTTTTCAATGAGGGTGGGTAGGGAGGGAGGAAGGGAGAAAATTTGGAACCCAAAGTTTAAAAAAACACATTTAAAAAAATGTTTTCACATGCAACTGGGAAATAAGAAATACAGCAAATGGGGTACAGAAATCTATCCTGTCCTACAGGAAAATAGAAGGGGAAGGGGGATGGGATAGCAGGGAAAGCAGACTAGGGGAAGGGGTATTTAGAATGCATGCCATCTTGGGGTGGGGGGAGAGGCGATATGGGGTGAAAATTTGGAACTCAAAATCTTGTGGAAGTAAATGTTGAAAACTAAAAATAAATAAATAAATAATTTTTTAAAAAGTCAAATTGTAAGAGGTTGAGGAGTTTAGGGCTAGTGAAGATGTGGAAGGAAAGAAAGCAAATGACAGTTTCTAGGAATATGGAAGTGAAAGGGAGATGAGGCATAAGACGGTTATTTGAGGGAACCACAGGATCAGATTGGGGTGGGGGAGGCATTTATATATTGCCAGCTATGTGTCAGGCATTGTACTAAGTGTTTCACAAATATCTCATTTGATCCTCAACAACTTTGCAAGGGAGTTACTATTATGACCCCCATTTTATAGTTGAGAAAACTGAAGTAAACAGAGACTAAGTCAGGGATGGCGAACCTGCAGCCTTGAGAACAAACCTCTGTTTGTTCCGTGAAGTTTGGATTCAGTCAAGCGCTGCACTTTAGGACCTAGAGGCCCACCTGTGGCCTCAAGGATGTAGGTTCCCCACCCATGGGCTCAGTGATTTGCCTAAAATCGGTGGCCACATGTGAACTCAGGTCTTCCTGACTCTAGGCCCAGTGCTCTATCCACTGAGTTGTCTCTGTGAAGTGAAGTTTTTTTTTTAAAGATAGAGGAAAACTGAGCAGGTATGCAGATAGTAATAATAATAATAATAATAATAATAAATATAGCTAATATTTATAAAGCTCTGAAGGTTGACAAAACACGATGTGTGTATGTATGTATGTACACAAACACACATATACATATATGTGTGTGTATACATGCTCTGTACATGCATGTATTCATGTACACATGTATGCGGTACATATACCTATTTATACACTCATACATATAATCACTCACTTACTTGATCTTCACAGCAACCCTGTGAGATAGGTGCTATTATTGACCCCCTTTTACAAATGAGCAAACTGAAGCCAAAAGAGGTGAATCATAGTATAAGGAACGATTTGAACTGAGTTAATAGTGCCACTCATTGAGGGAGTAAGAGACAGAGATGGAGACAGAAAGAAAGAGTCAGAGAGAGACAGAGACAGAGAGAGAGACAGACAGACACAGAGAGAGAGAGAGAGACAAAGAGAGATGTGGAGAGAGAGACAGAGAGAGATGTGGAGAGACAGAGATGGAGGGGGGAAAGAGAGGTGGAAAGAGAGAGGTGGAGAGAGAGAGAAAGAGGTGGAGAGAGAGAGAGAAAGAGAGAGAGAGAGAGATGGAGAGGGGGGGAAAGAGAAAGAGAGAGAGAGAGAGAGAGGGAGAGAGAGAGATCAATGTTATCAATGGAACAAATTTCTTACCTTTTAGAGGAAATAGGAGGAGATGGCATGAGAAGTATGAGGCAGTTAACCTTGGCAAGGAGAAAAGCCCCTGGATCCTCTGAACCTGGAGCAAAGGAGAATAATGGCAATGTGGGCAAAGTTATGAAAAAGGCCCAAGATCTAGGGTGGTTCTGAGTGTGGAAGAAAGGCGATGAGGGAGATCCCAGTGAATGCCCTTGATTTTCTTAGTAAAATGGGAGACAAACCTGTCTGCTGAGAGAATAGTTGGAAGTGGCTTAAAGGGCCAGAGAAGAGAGACTGAGCTTTGGAATAGTGGTTGAAGAGAGTGTGAAATTGTCAATCAATCTTGACACACAGTTTTACATTTATTTTATAGGTGAAGAAACTATAGGCCAGAGAGGAAGTCATATAACCCAAATCTCATGTTAATGTTGTGTTTCAGGTTTTATATTGCACTTCAAGTTCAGTGGGTTTACTTACTGCTATTCATGTCTAAAAATCATGGAGGTGAAGCATATGTGTGACTGAGAAATCTGGTCACTGGCACTTTGCAGTCACATAGACAGGATAATACAATGGAAAAGATCACTGAATCTGAAGCTACCTGTGATGCATAAATTCTCAACTTATATTATGAAAAATTGCAGTGACTTCAGCTGCTGTTCATCCAGACTGGGCTGACATACATCAACCAAATCCCAAACATAGGGGCATGCCACCAGTTCAGTGTCTAGAATGACAGCCATGATATGGCTAGCATCTCTGGGATACTGCCCAGGAAATTAACGCCTCCTCTGAAACAGCATAGCCTCAACGCTGGCCAACACACTGAGAATATTAGTCACTCCTACAACATTTAGAACAACATCAAAGCATCCTGTTCTGTTCCTTTCATTCTTAGAGATTGTAAGATGATCCAGAAAATAAAAACAGCTGTAATAAAATATCTGTACACCCGAGAAGAGTTGGTATGACAATGGGTCCATCCACCTGGGTAATAAAGGTTAGAGAGAGAAAAAAAAAGAGCAGTCCGAATGGAGACCCTGCTCAGTAGAGATGAGGATAAAAGACAAGAGCCTTTTAATTTCAGGTATAAACATCAGATAAGAGAGGGGCTTCCACTCCAAGCGATTCCAAGTGTGTAAGGATTTTCATTCTTTTCTTGGTTTCTCCCTTAGGACAATAATGCCTAAATAAACATTTGTCTCATTGTGGTCTTTATCTATCATCTATGAGGAAATTCTTGCTATCTCCAAATGTTTGGGGTGGGAGGGGAGGAGTGCTTAAAAAATTAAAAAAAAAAAAACTTGGCTAGTCCTTCCCCAGGAGTTCCTAAGCCCTGAGGAGTTTTAAATCTGTTTGGGTGTGTAAGGGGGTGGAGTGGAGGTGGGGAGTGGGGAGGAAGCAGTTGTTGCCCCATAGTTAAAAAGCTTTGTTTCTAGATGTTATCTAAACCTTACCACAGATTTTTCTTTTTTCTTCCCTTCTCTTCTTCTTTCCTTCCTCCCTCCTTTCCTTCCTTCATGTTTTCTTCCTTTCTTTCTTGCTTTTTTACTTTTTTTTCTTTTTCTTTTTTTTTTTGCTTTCTTCTTGCTCATTTCATAAAGAATTAGAGAGGATTACCTGGGCTCCTATGCTGCCCTGCCATTAAAAGCGTTAGGGGGTGTGCAGAAAATGCAGCCTACATTAAGAAATAGCCTGGCCCCATTCCAGAATGGGGAGGGGGGTGATGGAGGAGGAAGGAGGGAGAAGGTGCAGACCTGTGATTTCATGGATATAGGGAATCTCTTAGATGAGGAAGCTCCCTGTCCTAATATGTATCTATGCTGCAACTTATACTCTTAAAGAATTCCCTGGGGCAGTGAAAGATATGTCACGTCAACAAGCATTTATTAAGCACTTACTATTTGCCAGGCACTGTGCTAAGCCCTGGATTTGCCCAGGAGCATATAACCAGTATGTATCAGAGGTAGGATATGAACCTAAGTTTTCTGGACTCCAACACCATCTCTCTATCCACTGTGCAACACTGCTGTTAGGGTAACCTAAGATTCTCAAACATACACACATACACATATACACACACACACAAGGGGGGGGAGTGTATACATGTGTATATATGTATATTTGTGTGTATGTATATTATTGTGCAATTTCACCCTTCAGATTTTGCTGGGAGTTATAATTTTGGCTTTGTGGTGCTTTCAGACTACTCTTGAAAGCTAATCGGTGTTGAAAAGATTCTAAATAAAATAGATGTCTCAAGATCTAAAGATTTTTTAATTTGAATTGCCCTTAGGGTCAAAAGGCAATTGGGCTTTTTTTTTTTTAACTTAGTGACTGCTACATACATTTCTGCACACATTTTTTTTGAGGAGGGAGAGGGTAAGCAAAAAGAAAAGGTTGCAAAAGGGAGAAACAACAGTGACTTGCTGCCCTTGGAAAACCTGCCTAGCAGCCCAGCCTGCTTTGCAGAGGTCTTCAGACCATGGGTTCTGCTATTGCATCCAGCTTGTAATCAGGTGGAATGCCAAGGCCAGCCTTCTTATCAGTGGTAAGCTTCCTTTATAAGACAGGCTTTTAACAATTTGTGTGTGTGTGTGTGTGTGTGATGACCCCTTTTGGAAGTCTGGCGAAGTTGATGAACCCCTTCTCAGAATAATGTTATTATATAATTGACTGAAATTCTAAATTTCAGTTAGAGGTTAATGAAAGCATAATGAAGCCTTTGGTACATGCCAAGAACCATCTCGGATGGCAAGGTGATCTAGGTGTGTGCCAAAGCCCCAACAGAAAAATAAAGATGTAATTGTTTTTTTCCCATCCCAGTTCACAGACCTCACAGAGCAAAGGTCTATGAACTCCAGGTTAAGAACCCCTGCTTGAGAAAAACATGATGGGGATGATTAGAAATTATCTAGAAAAACTTAGACTGGACTCTCCCCCTGAGAGACTGATGACCATCCAATCCCCTCATTTTGTAAATGAGAAGAAAGTCCCAGAGCATTGAAGTGATCTACCCATTGGTAGATGTGTGTGTAAGGGGGTGGAGTGAAGGTGGGGAGTGGGGGGGAAGCAGTTGTTGCCCCATAGTTAAAAAGCTTTGTTTCTAGATGTTATCTAAACCTTACCATAGATTTTTCTTTTCTCTTCTCTTCTTCTTTCCTTCCTCCCTCCTTTCCTTCCTTCATGTTTTTTTCCTTCCTTTCTTTGTTGGGTTAAACACCCAACACTCAATAAGTCAGAGAGCTAGAACAAGAATTTGAACCTAGAAGTCTTCATGTTTTATTGTTATTTTTTATTTTTCCATCTCACCACACAAGGAGGAGACCGTGGCTAAAGATGGCTTAATAGGCTAGCTCCATGATATACTAGGACATTCTCAGAGGACATTGATACTTTACAAAGGACCTTTCAGAGACAGAGTCCTGATTCAAAGGAATGGCTCTCTACTGGTAGGGAGGGGATGGTGTTGTTTAGGAGGCAGAGGAGGGAAAGTTTTTTTTAGCAAATTACACTCTGTAATTAGTCACTCTGGTTTTATGTGACACCAACACATTGGGGGGAGAGAGTGCCCCCAAATTCTGGCCCCCAAATTAAGAGTCCTTTATTCTGGTTCTGTAAGCCACTAACTACGTTTTGTTGTTGTAGTTAAGTCATTTTTAGAGGTGTTCAACTCTCCATGACCCTATTTGGGGTTTTCTTGGCAGAGATACTGGAGTGGTTTGCCATTTCCCTCTGCAGCTCATTTCCCAGATGAGGAAACTGAGGCAAACAGGGTTAAATGACTTGCCCAGGGTCACCCAGTTAGTAAGTGTCTGTGGCCAGATTTGAACTCATGAAAGTGAGTCTTTCTGGTTCCAAACCCAGTGCTCTAGCCACTGTACCACCTAGCTGCCCTACTAACTACTTATAGGATCCCATGTAGTCATTCCAACTGTCTGCCCCCTTTACCATCATTCTTCCAGAATCATGAATGGTCGGGCTGATGAGAGTTCTCACGACTTTCAAAGTGTTTTGGGTTTGTTTGGTTTTTTTTTACAATGTTGTTGTTATATAAATTGTTCTTCTGGTTCATTTCATTTCATTCCTCATCAGTTTAATCAAGTCTTCAACATTATTCATTTTTATAATATTGATGTTGTAGAGCCAATTACTGGGCAGTTAGGTGGCTCAGTGGATAGAGTGCTAGACCTGAAGTCAGAAAGATTCATCTTCCCAAGTTCAAATCTGGCCTCAGTTATTTACTAGCTGTGTGACCCTGGGCAGGTCACTTAACCCTGTTTGCCTCAATTTCCTCATCTGGGAAATGAGCTGCAGAGGGAAATGGCAAACGATCTTTGCCAAGAAAACTCCAAATGGGGTCATGAAGAGTCAGACACAACTGAATAACAAGAAGGACAAAATGAGGATAATAATAGAACCTTCATCCTAGGGTTGCTGTGAGGATCAAACGAGATGATATTGGTGAAGAGCTTAGTACAGTGGCAGGCACATACATCATAGGTGCGTAATAAATGCTCTCCCCTCCTCTCTGTTTCCCTAGTGTAAATTATTCTTCGGGCTCTGCTTTCTTCACTCTGCATTAGTTCATACAAGTCTCACCACGTGTCTTCGAATAATCTTTTTCCTCATTTCTTATAGCATAGTTATAGTACTCCACACTCATCCATCACAGTTTCTTCAGGAATGCCCCATCAGTTAGCACCTTTGACTTCCAAGATACCATCATCTGATTGATTCTTTTGTCTCCTTCAATGGCTTCTCATCATCTTTCTGTCTCTCAAGGTTCCCTCAGACCACTCTTCTGTTCTCTCTCTGCTCTCTCCTTTGGCAATCTCATCCAGTCCTATAGCTTCAGTGATCCTCTCTATACAAATGACTTCCAAATCTGTCTCTAATCTTATCTCTAATCTCCCTCATCTCTAATCTCCAGATCTGTATTTCCAACTACCCACAAGCCACCTCTACCTGAGTATATGGCACCATCAGCACCTCAAACCCAACCATACCAAGCAGCTTCTAAAACTTTCTCCTCCTTTGGACATTCCTATTTCTGTCTTTGGACATCTCCATTCACGCATTTTCCTATCTTTGAAAACTTTAGGGGTATTTTTGACTCTTCCTTCTTCCCTCACCCTCCGCATCAAATCAAACACCAAATCCTGTTGTCCCTAATAGCTCTTATCTTTAACCTCTTGCCTCTATTGCCCACTGACCTGATAGAGGCTCTCATTGCCATCCACCTGCATTACAGCAAACCTCCTAAATGTTCTTTACATTTCCTTTCTCTTCCCTCATCATCGTCACATCCCTTCCAGTCTTTACCTTCTAAATCCACAGGTCTGCTCAGTTGTTCCTCTGCTCAAAGCCTTCGATCGCCACTGAATGTCTACCAGAGTAGACATCCTCCTCAGTCTGATAATGACAGAATATGAAATCAGATGAATTTGCTTTGCAAACCTTAAAACACTATATAAAACAGTAGCTTTTGTTATTAGTCTCGCACCACTCCACTGTTCCAGCCTTATCCCATATTCCTTCTCCTCTGTATGCTCTACACTCCAACCACCACAGCTGCTCTTATTCCGTGTTTTCTTGCCCCCATGCCAAATACCCTTCCTCATGAATCATTAGAGGTTCACCTCTAATACTGCCTCCTCCAGGGGTCCTTCCCTGACCCCTCAGTTAGTAGTTCATCTTTCCCACCTTGCACCTCAAACAATAACTTGTTTCCACCTCTCTTATCCTCTTCAATATCATTTTATGTTATAATACATTTGACACATTCTTCTGTTGTTATTCAGTCGTTTCAGTCGTGTCTGACTCTTCATGACCCGATTTGGGGTTTTTTTGGCAAAGATACTGGAATGGCTTGCCATTTCCTTCTCCAGCTCATTTTCCAGATGAAGAAACTGAGGCAAAAAGGGTTAAGTGACTTGCCCAGGGTCACACAGCTAAGAAGTGTCTGAGGCCAGATTTGAACTCAGGAAGATGAGTCTTCCTGATTCCAGGCCTGGAACTGTATGCAATATGGTGCCACCTAGCTGATTTCCCTACTAGAATATTAGTTCCATAAAGGCAGGGACAGTGTTATCTAAACTGTATTTTTCACCCACTACCTAGAAAAATTATATGTATATATGTGCAAATATAGGTATGTGTATGTGTGTATATATAAATATATGCATACAAACATGCATGTATATATAATGATGTCTGATTGTATATAGTTCTATATAGAAACTCTATAAGTTTCCAAAGAGCTTTACTGACATCATTTTTTATTCTCGTAACAAACCTCTGAGGTAAATACCATTTCACAGATGAGGTTAAGTGATTGGCTGTGGAAACATAATAAATGTATCAGAGGCCATGTTTGAAACTAGATTCCTCTTCACTGCAAGTGCAACACTGTCTCCATTATATTACAAGTCACTTAACCTCTTGGGGCCTTAATTTTTCATCTGTAAAATGAAGGCATCAGACCAGGTGGCTTTCCAGCTCTAAATCCATAATCCTATGATTTAATGTAATTAAGTCCTTAATAAATATTTATTGAATTCAATTAACTGTAATCTCCTTTCCAATTCCAACATTTAGAGATCATTTAGTCTAATCCCTTTGTTTTACAGAAGAGGAAACTGAGGCAGGAAGAGGTGTAGTAACTTGACCAAGGTCCCAGAGTTAATGAGTCTCAGGGTTCAGACTGAAAACAAAGCTCCTGACATTCCAGTCCAGGGTTAGCCACACTGAAGCGTGATTAATGACTTTCACATTATAGGAAATTATAGGCACTTTACACAAGATTCCCTTTGCTTTGGTCCATCAGCTTCTATAATCTTTATCAAGTCTGCTTATCTGCCAACTTGTTAGCATGCAGCAGTGGCATTGTGGCTAAAGAGGTTTAGAGCTAATTTCCTACTGGAGACAAAAGTGACTATAATTAAACTCCAGGACAGCAAAAAACAAAACAAAAAACAAACAAAAAAAAACAGAGAGGACAAAGGGGATAAAGAGAATATAATATCCTTGGAGATCGAACCTTGCAATGGGTCAGTTTCAAAACAAAATAATGCTGCTGGAGTCTAGCAATAGAAAGTGGCTGGAAGAAGATGAGCAGACCTTTGGTGGTGTTTTGTTTGTTGTTTTGTTTTTTGTTTTTAAAAAAAAGCTCTCCTGATTTATGGAAACAACCTCATTTATCATTGGTTAGGCATTTATTGTATTTATGTTTCCTTTTCTGTTTACATGTTCTCATTAATGCTTGTACATAGGGCTTCATTATGGAGAATTTTACTTAAGCTTCTAAATAATAGTTATACTTTCTTATTCCTCTTGGAACCCATGCAGGGATATTGTTTTGTTTCAGTCATGTCTGAATTTTTATGACCCCATTTGGGGTTTTCTTGGAAAAGATAACGAAGTGGTTTCCCATTTCCTTTTCCGGCTCATTTTACAAATGAGGAAACGGAGGCAAACAGTGTTAAGTAACCTGCCCGGGGTCACTTAGTGTCTGAGGCCAGATTTGAACTCACAAAGAGGAGTCCTCCTGATTCTGGGGCCAGTTCTCTATCCACTACACCAGCTAGCTAGCCCACAATATGTGAAATTGAGACTCTTAAAAACATGGGATGGTAGTCCGAGTCTGATAAACTCAGTTGTCTTAGAACCTGGTTGTTTTGAACCTTTCT
Source organism: Vombatus ursinus (assembly GCF_900497805.2). Classification (NCBI taxonomy): domain Eukaryota; kingdom Metazoa; phylum Chordata; class Mammalia; order Diprotodontia; family Vombatidae; genus Vombatus; species Vombatus ursinus. The sequence continues at coordinate 46,392,963 of NW_020954569.1, read as the reverse complement.
AAGATGATAATTTGTAGAGTAGATACAACTCTGCAATGGTAGAGGGAGTTTTCTCACTGGGAGTTCTTTAGAAATTATAAAGCCAGGGCAGCTAGGTGGCACAGTGGATAGAGCACCGGCCCTGAAGTCAGGAGGACCTGAGTTCAAATCTCAGCCTCAGACCAAACACTTGACACTTACTAGCTGTGTGACCCTGGGCAAGTCACTTAACCCCAATTGCCTAAAAATTAAAAAAAAAATTTTTTTTAAAAAGAAGTTATAAAGCCAAATCATAACCATCATACCAAGACCATAAGTCTGTACCAATTGCTCCCTTTCCTGATTTGCTATTTCTAATCTGCCATTGGCTTGGAAACCAGATCATGAAATTTACTAAAATTTCATCTCAATACAAGTAAACTGAGACCAAGGAAAGCTCCGAGGGGCTCTCTCAGAAGTAAATTGGATGGGCTTCAGATATTTCTGACAACTATTTTCACTGCTCAAAGGACGTTTTTTGCTTCTTCCTGGTGTTTAGTCATTTTTGTGATGTGTGAGGTTGTTGCGTGACTGAGTTTCTAATAGTTGAAATAATCTACTGTACTCCACTCACTGTTTTTGCCTGCGAAAAGGGTACAATCCTTTCAGAAATGAATTCCACTCCTCCTCCCCTCTCCTAATTCCAAATCTTTCACAATTCATTAAATTTCTCTGGGCCTTTTCTTCAAAATAAAAATAGGAAAGCATACCTTTTTGGCTTTCCTCTTGATATTCTCATCAGGGAAGGACTCTCTTAGTATCCAGGGGCCGGGGTGGGGAACCTGAAGCCTCAAGCCCCTTTGAAAAGGGCCACACTTGAGAACCTAGAGGGCCACATGTGGCCTCGAGGCCGCAGATTCCCCACCCCTGGTTCAGAGTTTAGGTAACTGATAACCCTGGCAGAGAGATCTCCTGTAAACCAATCCTGCTGACAGCCTCATTTTTTTTTTCAAGTTGGGATAATTCCTGCCTCATGATGTTAGGCTGCTTTGGGAAATCATCTGCAACTTCTTAATCATCTGTTCTTGCACATTCCTAGATGAGGAAAGGGGATGGTCATTTCAGATAATGAATGAACTGAGTGAGTGAATTCTTAATCTGTTAAGTAGTCAGAGGAAAACCTGGGGTGTTGTCTACTATGCAAACACCCAAATTAATAATTTATCAACAAATAGCTGAGGCATCTCAAGGCCACCATTACCTCAGCCAATTAGGCAGGTAGACCGCCACAATTACTGAAAGCAACATAGTTAATATTCTGATAATAGGAGCACTGTCTTATTTCAGGAAATAAATACACCTACTACTTGGTCCCTTTCATCTAAAGATCTTCAGCCAAGTGATGATGCCTGATGGTGCAGGGCCCTTAATAAAGGCTTTTTGGTGATAATGACAATTACCTCATAGGAGTGAAGTGTGCCAAGACAGGGAAACTGAGTAATAAGGAAATTAAGAGGTTTAGCCATACACATACAGATTTGTTGTTGTTCAGTCATTTTTCACTCATTTCCAACTCTTCATAACTCCATTTTACAGATGAGGAACTGAGGCAGACAGGGTTAAGTGACTTTGCCCAGGATCACACATCTAGTAAATGTCTAAAGCTAGATTTGAACTCGGGAAGATAAATCTTCCTGACTCCAGGCTGGCACTCTATGCACTATGGCACCACCACGCTGCCGCTACACACAGATTTAGCCACAGACCTGCATAAGGGAAGAGGACTCCAGATTATCAGATCACAAACCTATCCTTCCTTCCAACCAGGAACCACATGATACATGTATGTATGTATGTATGTATGTATGTATGTATTTATATTTTTATTTATATGTTTGTATTTATATGTGTATATACATGTGTATATATGTGAAAATGTGTATAATACACTTTAACTACATATATATGTAACTATATGGAATGTACCATAATGAACAATTTTTCTCTTCATCCTTAAAGAAAGAGGCAGCTTGACATATATCATAGAGAACCAGACTCAAAGTCAGGAAGGCCTGAATTCAAGTCATCCTTCTGACACTTAGTGACTGTGTAATGCTGGGCAAGTCACTTCACTTGTTCTCCCCTCAGGCAACTCTATGCAGTCTGTGACCTACATTAACAGAAGGTATCCCCTTCCCAGGGAATTCTCTTCCCTAAACCAATAAAATCACAGTATCAGTCCTTTTCCTCCTTAAAGAAAGAGCAAACGATAACAATGGTATACCAAAACCTCAGCAGTTTTTCCACAGTTAACCAACAATCTTCTGTTTATCTCCTGAATCTATTTTTTTTAATTTTTATTTATTCCATTTTTTATTTATGGGATAAAACAAGCATTTCGGTAACATAGTGTATTTTTAAAAAGATGATTGCACATGAAAGTGCAAATCTATTATGTATAATTTGCTATTCCTTTTGATTCTTGATCACATTCTCTACCATAGGTATTCCATACTTCTTCCCTTTCCCTCCAGACCTCCACTTTTCCTTTTCCCTTGCTCTCACAGTGAGTGACCTTGCCTTCTTCTGTCTTGATTGAATTTCCTCAACTAATAGGTGAGATAATATCCTGTACTCCTCTGAACTTCTACACCTTTATCCTACTCTTCTCCTTTCTTCTTTCTTATCTTGGAAGGACAGATATTCTTTTCTTTTTTTTTTATTCCAAAATATCTTTATGACTTATAACACTTGGAATTTCTTCACTTATGACACACATATCTGGGAGTTATTTCTTTTTTAATTTTTTATTAATTTATTTTTAGTTATCAACAATCACTTCCATAAGCTTTTGAGTTTTAAATTTTTCTCCCTCTCCCTCCCAAACTCGCTCTCCAAGGTGGTACACAATCTGATATAGGCTATACATATACATTCCTATTAAACATATTTTCACTTTAGTCATGTTGTAAGGAAGAATCAGAACCAATAGGAGAAACCACCAGAAAGAGGAAACAAAACAAAGCAGAAGGAAAAAAAAGAGCAAATAGTATGCTTCGATCTGTATTCAAACTCTATAGTTTTTTCTTTGGATGTGGATAGCATTTTCCATCAAGAGGCCTTTGGAGAGGTCTTAGACCCCTGCATTGCTGAGAAGGGCTAAGTCTATAAAGTTAGTCTTCACACAATGTGGCTGTTACTGTGTACAACAGTTTTCCTGGTTCTACTAACTTCACTCAGCATCAGTCCATACAAGTCTTTCCAGGTTTTTCTGAAGTCCACCTGCTCATCCTTTCTTATAGCACAATAGTATTCCATCACATTCATATACCACAACTTGTTCAGCCATTCCCCAATTGATGGACATCTCCTCAATTTCCAATTCTTTTGGAAAAAAAGAGCTGTTATAAATATTTTTGTACATGTGGGTCCTTTTCCCATATTTATGATCTCTTTGGGACACAACCCTAGAAGTGCTATTGCTGGGTCAAAGGGTATGCACATTTTTATAGCCCTTTGGGCATAGTTCCAAATTGTCTCCAAAATGGTTGGATCAGTTTACAACTCCACCAACAATGCATTAGTGTTCCAATTTTCCCACATCTCCAACATTTATCATTTTCCTGTTTTATCATGTTGGCCAATCTGATAGGTATGAGTTGTTTTGATTTGCATTTCTCTAATCAATAGTGATTTAGAGCATTTTTTCAGATGTTCTTTTCAAGACTGCATAAAATCTGTGTCCCAGATCCCAATTTCCTCTTAGCTCCTCCATGACCTGGCTAAATCAATCACCCTGTTTCCATCTTGTATCTTCATTTTCCCTCTCTGTTACCTTCTCAGCCATTACTTATAAACATGCTTTGATGGCCCCATTTCCTTGGTTCTCCTTTCTCCTCAGGCTCTTTCCTCTCCTTTGCTTCTAAAAAAAGGTAGCTTGCATCCACTGCTTCCACATTTTTACCATCAGCTCACTTTTCAACATTCTCTAGTCTGGTGCCTCCCCATCACCCTCCTGAAACTCTTTTCTCCAAGGTCACCAATTATCTCCTAATTGAGAAAACCAGTAGCAGTTTCTTAGTCATCACTCTTCTTAGCCTTTCTGCAGCATCTGATCCTCCCAGTCACTCCTTTCCTTCTTGTTTCTCTCTATGCCTCTGGTTTTCATGGCATTGCCTACTGTTTTGCCCCATGGGTTTGAACCCATCATCTCTAGCCAGATGGTTCTCAGAATTATATATTCTCAGAGTCCTAGTCTCCCTCCCAAGCTATAGTCACAGATCTCCAACTGCTTCTTAATTATCTCAATCTGGGTGTCTTGTAGAGGCCTCAAACTCAACATGCCCAAAACTCATTATCTTCTCCCCAAAATTCCCTTCTCTCTTCAACTTTTCTTTACTTTCCTTGATGTTACCACAGGCTCACAACCTCATTGTCATCTGTAACTTGCACTCACCACACATGTCCAACCTACTGTCAAGTCCCATTGTTTCTGCCTTTAGAACATCACTAGGACATGTTCCCTTCTCTCTCTACTCACACAGGCCTAGTTTAAGCCTTTATCAATTCTCACCTGGCTTATTGCAACAGCTTGTGATTGGTCTACCTGCTTTGCATCCCCTCTTCCTCCAATCCATCCTCCACTCACCTGCCAAGGTGATTTTTTCAAATGTAGGTCTGAAAATGTTGTCCAGTGAGCTCCAGTGACTTTTGTCACCTCTAGAATCAAATGTAAAGTCCTGTGGCATTTAAAAGCTTTTGACAACTTAATCCCTTCCTACCTTTAAAAGCTTTCATTTTATTCTACTCCATTCACTCTGGTATCTGGGGTCATCTACAGTTGTCCTGATCTATATCTGACCACTGGACCCAAATGGCTCTGCAGGAGAAAGTGAGGCTGATGACCTTGCACAGCCCCAGTTCACTTGCAAGTCAAGGCATCTCCTTCCTGATGTCATGGTCCTCTTCAAGAAGGAAGGACAAATAACATCCACACACTCTATAATCTATCTACACTGGCCTACTCAATATGCCCCAAACCTATCAGTCCATTTTCTGGCTAAAAATCAGAAATTCACAGCAAGGTGGGATTGGCAGTGGGCAAGGATGTTTCAGAAGGGAATGGTCAGTACTGGTGACAGATGACTTGAGCTAGTTAAAGAACACAGGTTCAAAGGCTTCAAGGGAATATATGAGTTTTAAGGCCCTGTCTCTTGACTCTTTCAAACCCCTATTACCTGGAGAGCTCCCCATTTCCCTACCCCTATCATTGTTTCTTATGGAATCTTTAATCTTTAAGACTGTGAACATCATTCATTCCCTTAGGGGTCTTCCTGTCCCAGAGCCTGGACCTAATGGGATGCCATTGTTGGAAGGTCTTTACGAATGGGGTTGCATGAAGGCGCCAGCTCTCAAGTAATCTCCTCTAGTCTATATCCTATCCCACCCCACCAAGTACAGGAGGTGATTCCTACACCCATGGGGTTAAGAATGTCCTTCCCTAAGGATCCTTCCTACCTTTTGATTAGTACTAGGGTAAGTCTGGGCTCAGTGGGAACAGATGGCATACGTCTGACCACTTGGGAGCTGGTGGAGTACTGGATAAATGTGCATGGATGAGGGGAATTGTATCTGGTAGGCCATTGAGCTTACTACTTAAGTAGTGAGGGAGAGACCCAGTGATGTGCTGATAAATGTTTAACAACCAGCTCTCTGAAAAAACTGTATGCAAGACAAACATTTAAGTTTCATTTGTATTATTAACATTTTCTCCATTATTTTCTTAAGTCTAGACAACAACAATACAATAAGTCAAGTCATGATTTGTAGCATTTGCTGATTTCAAAGGTGTAAACGCAGACAATGACAATTTAACAATCAGCTCTTATAAGCTGGTATGAGCTGGCTCTAGCACACCCCAGACTGAGAGTCCTGTTCCTCCATCTGCCAGTTGCTCAGAAGGTGTGTTAGCCTAGAGGGTCCCAGGGGTTCTAACGTTACCTGCTCTCTTCTTGTAGGCCTCATTGATGATATATCTATCTATATATCTATATCTATATCTATATGTATATGTATATATATATAGATATAGATATATATCTATATCTATATATATATAAAATCTCTTGCGTGCTGTCTTTTTCTACCTCTCATTCCTCCAAGGAGTCAAGTACCATTGGCACCATGGTACAGGTTAGTGATTGCAGAACAGAATCAAGTATATGTAACCCACCCCAGCAGGGAGTAAATCCAGGGGCCCCACCCACCAACCTTCTGACTGGGAATAACAGTGGAAAAAGCTTGAGGTGTAGGCTATTCAAAAGAGCATCTAAATGTAATATGAAGAGAGAGACTGAGGCAGTGGTGCCTGGTTAAGGGAGACTGTACATGCTTCCTCTTTAGCTAACTGGACAGGACTAAGAGTTGCAAGGCAATAGGGGAGGTGCCCTTCTCTCACACTTACTGGTATGGTATTAGAGGTAGAGGTACAACTAACTGAATACATGAGAAAAGAGCTGAGGATCCAGAAGTGGAAATAGGTGGTCCAGATGAGGGAATCAAAGCTGACCCATTATATCTGAAGGATCCAAACTATTATCAGAGAAAGAAAGAAACAACAAACAAATAAAGGAGGAAGGAAGGGAAAGAGAGAAAGAAAAAGAGGAAGATAAGTTGATAGGTAAGTAGGTAAATGATAGATAGATAGATAGATAGATAGATAGATAGATAGATAGATAGAT
>NW_020954569.1:46273795-46386255 GCF_900497805.2 Vombatus ursinus | reverse complement strand
GATAGATAGATAGATAGATAGATAGATAGATAGATAGATAGATAGATAGATAGATAGATAAGACAGAGCATTTATTAAGTGCATACTCTGTATCAGGCACTGTGCCAAATGCTAGAAACACAAATAAAAGTATGCTAGCAGTGTTCCTCAAGCAGCCTACGTTCTAATGGGAAAAAGCAATACATAAAGGGGAACTGGAAAAGGAAAGAGGGATAAGTTCATAGGTAGTAAAAATGGTTGGATATGTCCAGGAGGTGCTATGTAGATTTGGAACTGAGTTAGATAAGGCAAAAATTGGTCTATCAAAGCATTGTGTGGCTCCAGGAGCAGTTGAGGTGTGCAAGAACCAGATCTAACTGGTTAGAGAGATCCGAGAGCCAATTACTAAATTTTCAATGTGAGCGTTTACACCTCAGAAATAGGTAAATGCTATAAATCAGAGCTTGATTTATTGTTTTGTTGATTGTCTAGAAGTAAGAAAAAGATGGAAATGTGTCAATAATTCAGATTAAAATTAAAAGTGTGTCTTTTGGACATTTCTGTTGGAGGTGATGGCAAGAGACCAGCTAAGAGAAGAGTCCTGCATTTCTGAGTCATTTCATTGACCAGAAGCCATTTTCCAGGAGTGGAAAATCCTTAAGGTACATGCCTTATTAGCTCTCTGTGGAGCTAGTGAGTGACTGGGAGGAAGAAAGGACTTCCTGGGCTCCAGCCTAACCAAGCCTGACCAGTTGTCCTAGTGGTAAGAGGTATAATAGCACAAGCACTGCTCTTCCATCCTGTTTCCATCTCCAAGTGACCATTAGACTGGAGGTAATAGCAGAGAGATGAGCCTTAACTGTAGAAATAAACAAGGTATGTCAAAAGAGGACATACATTGAGGACGACTATCTGATATGAGGTGTGAAGGGAAGCCACATCAATGGAAATTTTTTTAATTTAATTTTTTCAGTTAACAAAACCCTGTTTTCTCTCCCTTCTACCTCCCTAGGGAGAAGAAAGCCCTTATGAAAAGCAAGCATAGTCAAGCAAAAAAAAAATTTTGCATTGGCCAAATCTGAAAATAAATGTCTTATTTAGCATCCTGAGTCCATGAGCTTTTTGTCAGAAGGCGGCTGGCGTAGTTCATCATTGATCCTCTGGAGTTGTGATTGGTTATTTTGCTGATCAAAGTCAGTTTTCGTTGTTTGTATTTACAGTGTTGTAGATGTACAAATTGTCTGCCTGGTTCTGCTCACTACATTGCACTAGTTCAGACAAGACTTCTCAGGTTTCTCTAAAATTGTTCCTTTGGTCATTTCTTATGGTACAATAGTATTCCATTACATTCATATATTATAATTTGTCTAGCCATTTGCCAATAGCTTGTCAGACACCCCCCACTTAGTTTCCATTTCTTTGCCACCACAAAAAGAACTAATATAAAAAACTTCATATGTATAGATTGTTTTCTCATTTCTTTGAACTCTTGGACCTAGTAATGGTATCTATGGGTCAGAGTGTTATACACAGCTTGATAATTTTTGGGGCATGATTGCAAATTGCTTTCCAGAACGGTTAGATCAATTCATAGCTCATAGGTGGAAAATTATCTTGAAGAAAAGTTAAATTACTTCAAGTGCCACAAAAGAACTAGTATAAGTGGTTGAAGTGGGCCATTTTTGTGAGACTTTCAGCCTCAATATGGCAGGACATCCAGATTGTCATTTGGGTGCCTAAGGCAAATTCAAATGAACTCTACCCTGGGCTGAGACCTCAAGACCCTGAGCACTGAGACCTCAAGACACAGCTGGGGGCTGACCAGAGGGAGACTGTACGTTTGACTACTTTATCACATATTTCCCCCTCCCTTAGAGGGTAGATAGCTACACCTGAATAGAGTTCCTTCACCCATTATTGTTAGACTAAATCCTGACCACAGGATTTTTTGGTTGTACCAATGTTTATATAAGTATCTGGGAAGTGAAGGAATATTCTGGCTTCCTTAACAGGACATCTGTTCATTGATTGCAATGGCCTGGAATGTGCTATAAAGTAATGACACCAACTGAAGGAAAGGGCCCACCTCATCTGGCTCTGGCTCAGTTTCTGACTGGTGCAAGATGCTCCAGGACTTTATAATCTGATTAGATTACTGGTAAGGGAAGAAGGAATATAGTGGGAGGGGATGAATAGGAAAGGGTTTCCAAACTATGGTGCCTAACCTCAAATGCTGACTTATTGGCTAGAATCTTTGTTTTCCAAAACATATTTGTTTGTTTTTCTTGTTCAATAGCAGATACCTTTTTCGAAAAATACACAGAGCTGAAGTAGTTGGGGCAAGTGGCAAGGGGAGGGTTGGAAACTATGATAGAGTAGTCTTTATTACCATTAAAGGAACCATTTCTACAATAGAGGGTTTTCTGGGTATGTCAGAAGAAGAATATGGGGAAATATCTTAATGCTCTAAAAACCTTCATTGGTAAAGATCCAATGAAATCTTTGGGTACTAGAGATAATCTTTGAAGAGTGTAGTCCAGGGAGAAAATTGTGAGGTGAAACTGTGATAGCAGTAACCTATGAATACTAGAAATCATTGCAAAGCCTTTGTGTTCCCTATTGAAGTCCCACCTACTCCATGAAAACTTCTCTACCAAAAAAAGTTCTCACTGCTAAGGTCCTTGGTACTGTCAAATGGTTCAACATCAGAAATGGTGTCATTTTATTGAGGGAAATGACTTAAAAGAGAATATATTATCATCTGTTTGATGCTACACTCTAAGGTTCACTGGCCCTTTTTACCCAACTTGTAACTAAAACTAGTCTACCTCTCTTAGAATGTGAGTTCCCTTGCCCCAATTCAGAAATGGTCAAATGATATAAACAGACAATTTTTCAGAGGAAGAAGCCCAGGCTATCAAGAGTCATATTTTTTTAATGCTTTAAATCACTAGTAATTAGAGAAATTCAAATTAAAACAACTCTGAGGTTTCAACTTATATCCATCAAATTGGTAAATTTTGACAAAAAAGGAAAATAACAAATGCTAGAGAGGCTGTGGCAAAACAAAGACTTTAATTCAAGCTTGGTGGAACTGTGAAATGTTCCAGCCATTTTGGAAAGTAATTAGGAATTATGCCCCCAAGGTTATTAAACTCTGCTTGTCCTTTGATTCAGTGATACCACTACTAGGTCTATAGCCTAAAAAGATTAAAGAAAGAGGGAAAAGACCCACAGTACAAAAACATCAGTTCTTTTTGGAGTGGCAAAGAGTTGGACAATAAGGGGGTGCCCATCATTTGGGGAATAACTGAACAAGTTATGATATATGAATGTGATGGAATACTCTTATACTACAAGACATGATGTGCGGTAAAGGCTTCAGGAAGACCTGGGAAGACGTATGAGCTGATGCAAAATGAAGCGAGTAGTACCAGAGAAACATTATTGCAGCAACAACAGCACTGAAAAGGCAAAGAACTTTGAAAAACTTAGGAACTCTGATTGATGCCATGCCCAACCATGATTCCAGAAGACTCATGATGGAACATACGATTCATCTCCTGACAGAGAGATAATGAACTCAGAGTGCAGACCAAGATATATTTTTTTTCTCGACATGGACAATTTGGGACTTTAAGTATGCATGTTTGGAACAGAGGTTTTGTTTTTTACTTTCTCAATGGCTGGCTGCAAAAAATACTGGGAGTTGTATTTCTTACCAGATTGAGAAGAGAGAAAGCTGTCAGGAAATCAGGATTAGAAGGCAATGTTTTTCTTCCGGTATAGCAGGGATTTTGAGGGCATGGAAAGGAGAATAGGGAGATACGTAGAGTAGTAGTACAACCAGAGCAGCGGGTGCAACATCTACAGTTTCACTCTTCAAACCTAAGCTTCCATGGGAGATCATGACAGTTGACTTCATAAGAACAAGCAGAGAGGTGCTTTTAATTTTTTGTTTTGTTTTGTTTTGTTTTCATGATGGACCCTCATTCCAGTAGGTGAAGCATTAAGAGAAAACAGACATGAGAAATTGGCTGTTCTTAACTTTGCCCCTTGCCTTACTTCAGCTGATGTTGCTGCTACCCATTTCTAACTGTATGCTTTTTTTTAACTCTGTTAAAAACTGCCTTTGATGGATCTAATCTTATTTCTCAGAAATGCTTGTGCTTGATCCTATCCTTGTGTTTCTTGGCATCCTTTTGTTCATGGCATGAGGGCATAGAACAGCTCTGAGAGCCTTGCAGGAAAGAATGACCTTTCCTAATTTACGGCTGGGATCTCCACACACCAACCCATTGTTACAGAGTTTTGCTCCCTAACTGGAGGTATTATTGTGAGCTCTTTCATAATTATATTTTCAAGGATAGAATTACTACAAACTTGGGCCATTTTAAAATCAGTCTCACCTGATAAAAGCCTAACATGGTGACCTACTACATTTTCCCCATTTGTATCTTGTGCTTTTTCACTCATTTATTTATACCAATTTCAGGCCAAACCTATCTCTTCTTTTTCTGAACTCCTATTGCACTTACATCACATTTTAGGATTTAATTATTTTCTAATTGCCTCATAGGATCACAGATTTAGAGCCAGAAGGGCTCTTAGAGGTTACCTGGTCCAACCCACTCATATTAGATCTGAGTGCCAGAATGATTCAGTGATTGCCCTGGGGCGCACACATGATAAGTGACGGAGCTAGGATGTTTGAGTCAGGTCCCCCAATTCCAAATCCGGCGCTCCCCCTGTATCTCTTTTAGTCTCATTTCTGCAAGTAGATTATATAGAATTACAAATTCCAAGTATTCTCTAGATGATTTTTGTGAGGGAATTTAACATTTCTGGCCTACAGAGGAATGTGATTCTGTGCTGGACTCTAACCCTTCCTTGGCATCACAATGGGGGTGGAGGAGCTTTTCCAAAATTCCACCAGCCATTGACATCATGGAATAAGGAGAATAAGGGATTATTTGTAATTAATTCATGGAGGAAAAAGGGGGAAAGTCAAGTCAAGAGATAAAGAGTTGGATTCTCCACCATCTTGTAATGTGAACTTGGCAGAGTCAAACACTCGCACCTCTCTGTTCCTCCCCATGAAGACTCTAATAGCTGCTGTTAGGAATTGCCATCTCTAGACCAGCAGATAAGATCCTCACCATGCTAAGAGTTAGTCAGAGACTGAGTGATCATGAAACTGGAGAAATAAACTCCATCCATCTCTCCTGGACTCAAGGCTCATAAGGATGCTACCTCTTTAACTAAAATATTTCTTTGAAATCACTTTGCCTTCCTCCCCACGAGAGGGAAAAAAGATAGACCAAGGGAAGCCAGTCCTCCTGCTGCAGCCAAGATCGTCTGCATCAGCTGCTGTTATTTCTAATGAACTGAACCAGTCATCTATTTCATGTCCTCCCTTCTCCTCCCACCAAGGCATCACCCACTTCCCTCTTTATAGAAGAAATGAGCAGCTGCTAAACTTTCTCTTATGTTGTATGTCAGCTGAGGTGATAGAGGTCGGGAAACTGGACAATTCAAAGTAAAAGTAGCAGAAGTCAAAGTGGATAAGCTGCAGAGCAAAGGTCATCTCACTGGTCGAATGGAATCATAACCCTGGTCGACCTGCTTTGCCAACTCACAGCGATAAGCTAGAGAAATAATGAGCGGGGAGAGATTAGGAAGCAGATCAGAATCAAAGACATTTCCTCTAGACAAGACAATGAGGTATTTTGTGATAAAGAGGACAGCTTTTTATGGAATTCTTTGTCAAGTATACAACTGGGTTCACTTCTTGCATTCTCCCTACACTTCCCCCTAATTACACTAGCAAGAAAACCTTCATTATTTCTATATTCCACATAAACTTGTTGTGCCTAAAAAATGAAATAGGCTCACAGTAGTGTCAGTGCTGCATTCAGGAATGCTCAGGAATCTATTCTGGGAAGATTTATCTCATTGCCTCCTTCCAGAAGAATGAATAGTGCCTAAGCAGATATTTGCCCATTCCTCTGACTCACACAATTCAAAGGAATGAGAATCCAATTCTCCTAAACTTAAAGTACTCCTTGGTGCCTCATATATTCGTCCCAATTTGCTTCATACTCAGTCTTCCATGCCACCCCTCTCCACCCTCAGCCTTTCCTCCATCAACCCTTCTTCCCTTCTGCTTCCCTAACCCCTACACCTAACTGGTATGGTAAGAACACCAGAAAGAAATGTGCAAGTTAGGAGCTAAGGATGGGTCAAAATGAGAGAAGAGGAAGTCTCAAATATTTAGAAACAGAAAGAAGTGAATGAATTTGAAATCAGGAAAAGAATATGTCTCCTTAGGATAATAATGGGACCAGGGAATGGACCTGTGATCTCACTGGTATGGAAAGCTCCTCCATGAGAAAACTCCCTATATCCCAGTGCAGGTCAATGCCTTCCCCATAACTTATAGCCTGGAGCTCTAACAGGTTAAACAACTTGTCCAAGGTCACAGAGCCAGTATGTGTCAGACAAGATTTTAATTCAGGTCTTCCTGCCTCCAAAACCAGCTCTTTATCCATTATACCACTTTTCTATTTTTATAGAGAGTGTTACGGTTTGTAAAAGACTTTCTTCACAACAGCCCAGAGGCTGAAATAGGTCATATAACCTAAGGCCACATAACTAATATGTCTCAAAAGGGATTTAAACCCAGATCTTCCACCTGGTAGTTTAGGACTCCTTCTATGACATCACTGCTGCTCCTAAGAGAAGTGAGATGAACACTCAGCCATAAGTTGCCAGATTTTTCTGCCAGGAGCGTTTTCTGCTTTGAAACCTGTCCAGTCCTGTCATGGCCTTGGGGGACTGGCTTAGAAATTTCTCCCTTTGTTACTATTTCTTTTTTACAGTTTAATACAAACCCAACCTACAGAATTTGGGAATTTCAAAGAAAAATCTAATAATAACAAAATCCCAGTACTATCAAAAATGTGAAGTCCTTGAAATTTACAGTAATAGAGTTTTACATATATAAATATATATATATATATATATATGTAAGATCTTCTGAGGATTTTAAAAGATTTATAGTGATGGAAGTCCCTTCATAGTCCCTCCTTAGTAGAGTCTACGCCTTAAAATGTTCCAAGCAAGATATTATTTATTCCAGATTTGCAAACAGGTTACCATTTTAAAAGCCTAAATTATGCCAAGTACAACAAGGTCTCCATATTTCTTTACTGTTAAAATTCAACTCAAGATCCTGTTTATATTATTAACTGTATTATTATATTATGTTTATAATATTAACTATAGTTACACTGCTGACTCATATTTAACTTGTACTCCACTAACCGACATGAACTTTCATTCTGTTCTCCCTCTTCCAGGCCAGTTTAAATGACAGATCATATACCTTCCTAGTCTTCCCATCCCACTTTTCTCTCCTCTTCCTGTCGCTTTTTCTCATTCTTCAGTTCAGATCAATTCCAAAAGTCTATATGAAACTTTTACAATGTTTATAGCACTATGCTAGATACTACAAGGGTTTTTTGTTTGTTTGAAGTTTTTCGACCAGGCCTATGATTTCTTGTGGTGAAGAACTCACAGTGTACGAACTATTGTATATTTACAACTTTGCTAGTTTTAAGTGATGCCCCAGATAAAGAGAAGTTAAGCAAGTTGTGCATGGGCATATAGCCAGTACATGCGTCAGAGATGAAACTCAAATAGATTCTCTAGAGCCCCTCTACAAGTGATATGAGAAGGATAAGACATAGTCTTGCCTTAACAATCTCTCTGGGAAGGAAAGATATGTGCCATGATGTAACTAGAAGATAATCCAAAATAATGTATGGTCAAGGGTCAAAAAAAAGAGAGATGTGTGTGGGCTAGTGTGGAAGAGTAAGGCTCCCTGGGGGAGAGTGAACTTGCACTGATTCTGGTCTTCCCTTTTTCCTATTCACAGCCCCCAAATGGTGCTCGGGTGGAAGTATGGTTCCAGTTATGGGTTTGGTACAGGTCAGGCAATAGAACTACAGCCAAAAAAAGATGTTTATCCATTTCAATAATCTCTTTTCCCTCTGTTCAAAGTGGGAGTGGGAGTGGGGGGAGGAGCGGGAAGGAGGGAGAGAAGGAACAATAGAGGACTTTTATTTCAGATCTTCCTAGGAAGGTTTGCATTAAATTTTACTACATATGAGTGAGTGTGAAACTTCAAAGGTATTTATAACACTTCATCGTAGGGTTTTGAGAGACAATATGGCAGAGTGGATGGAGAGCTGGCCTTGGAGTCAGAAACATCTGGGCTCAAGTTCGCTTTCCCTACCACATGTACTATTCTTATGACCCAAGGGAAAGTCACATAACTTCTAGATGCGCCGGCAAGACCTACAGATGAGTTGCTGATTTGCATTTGTGGAAAGAGGTTGCATCCTGGAATTCCCTGAAATGATGAAACGAGGAAGAAAGGAAATAAATATTTATTGAATGCCTGCTATGTGCCAGACACAATGCTAAGTGCTTTACATATGGAGATAGGTGTTATTATTATCCCCATTTTCTAATTGAGGCAAACAGAAGTTAAGTGACTTGACCAGAATCTGCAGCTGGATTTAAACTCGGGTCTTCTTGACTCCAGGCCCAACTGGGCCATGTAGCTGCCCTTCCTTGTCAGGAATACATAACAACAACAATTATTTAGAACTGAAAGGGACCACCTAATCTAGGAGATCTTCTCATCTAACCTTCTAGTTCAGGAAACTAGAGACAGAAAGAGAAATGACTTGTCCAAGGTCATATAAGTTGCAGAGTCAGGATTTAAACCTTGGTTCTCTGATTCCAAAACACTTTTTACTACACTGTTTCTTCCCATGAAGGTATGTACTTTGTTTTGTTCTCCTTCTCTTTTAAAGAAAGGCAAGAGAGGAAAGGAAGGCAAAACCATTTCTGTTCCCTTCCCTCTCACTCCAAGCACTGTTTTAGTGCCTTCTGCAGACTCTAGTGAGTGAACTATTTCTTCATCCAAACTATGGCATCTTGTATTTCACCTTACCAATGTAAAGTACACTGTCTCTTTGAAACCCTGTTTATAAGAAGTTAAGCGTTATTTTTCCCATCAACAACCAATTTTCAAAATTGGTAGTGCCCAAATGGCCAAATTCTCTTTGCTAGGACACTCCCTGGTTTCAGCATGTTGCTGCTTAAGCTCTGTTTGATGTTAAAGTACCAATTTTTGTCAGGATTCTGGGAGGTGTGTGTGTGGTGTGTTTTGGGGGGGGGTATATGTGTGTGTGTGTGTCCTTTCAAGTGTCCATGGGCATCAGAATGGATGGGTTTGCCACACTCCATCTCTGGACAACTCATCAATAAGCAGGTAGTTAGTGGCAGAGCCTGGACCAAAATCCAGCAAGGTCTCCAACTCCAATTCCAATGCATTTGTACTATAGCAAGCTGCTTCTCCCTTCGTCAGCAAGGCCTTTTATCTTAAGTTTAACTGATACTTTTCATTTTTATGCAATCTCTTCTTCCCCGTTGAACCCTCCTTTCTTTGTATATGTGTTAGGTGTGTGGTGCTGTGCATAGATGCCCATGTAAATTATGTGTGTCTACACTGGTCTGTCTAGGTGTGGCTAGAAGGGAAGTGAGAGTAGTTATCTCTAGAGTCACCTCCCCCCACCCTTTTCCTAGGGATACTTTTGTTTCCAAACAAGAGGGGAAACAGGAAGTTGGGGCTAGAGAATGGTTTTACTCAGAAAAAGAGGGTAACAGGCTTAAATATTGTTAGTCCAGGGGAAGTAATTTTTAGGTTCAAGCTGCACTCCTGGTCACTATCTCCTTAACAGGGAAGCAGCATCCAAAGCTATATATCCAAAACTTGACTTCCTTCCTATCAAATGCCAATTCCATGATGAACACATATAGCAAAGAGCAACAAAAAAGAAAAGAAAAGAAATATTTATCTAAACATATAGCAAATGAAAACCAAAAAAAGTGGAGAGAAAGAGACAGAGAGAGAGAGAGATTTATAAGAATATATAACAGATATGTAGAGTGGATGAGTTCTCCCATTGGGAGTGAGATAACTCAGCTCAACCAAAAGAGAGAGTCCCAGATCTCACCCAAGGGAAAATTTCCCAAAGTCTCTAGAATAGTAGGGGAAAGGGACATGTATGATTGCAGTGCTAGGTCCTCTGCTTCTTTCTAGAGTTTTCCTTCAGAGACCTGAAGAGAGTCTGGAACAACAGACTCCCTCTCTCCAAACTTGAAGCCAGAAGAACAGGATTATCTTGAGAAGACTTTCCAGATCTCCCCAACTCTTCCCTTCACGCAGGATCAGAACATTAAAAACTCAATCTCCACCAATGTGGTGAGTCTTATGCAAATGGTCTTTGAGCCACCTGTTGCACTTGTAACATAGAAAAATAAAAATATTTACACAAAATCAACACATCATGCTGCCTTCTGCTTCTATTGTCCCTCACCTCTTTATTGAGAGGAGGATTCATCATCAGCTCTCTATGATTAGTTATTCCAATTAATTACAGTTCAAATGACCCTAATTCACCACTTTGGTCTTCATACCTAGGAACATGTAAGGGGCACAGAATAGTATGTTTCCAGGTTAATCAACAAACAAGCATTTATTAAACACCTACTATGTGCCAGACATTGTATTAGTAAATAAGTAAGACAGCCCTTGTCCTCAAAAATCTTACATTTTCCTGGGCTACAGCATGTTCACAGTTAACTAATTATTTATCAATCATTTATTTATTAAACCAGACTCTATGCTAGGTATTGGGTTACAAGGACAAAGAATGAAACCATCTCTACCTCCAATGAGCTCTGATTATTGAAAAATGATACTTTGCATCCATTCTCTGCCCCTAGATTAAGTTTTCTCAGCTTGTTCCAAGACTGGAGCACATTTAAACAGCTTTCTCTTCTCAGGTTGGGTGAGGTCCTCTAACCCTGCACATAATTGAGTAAAATTAAAGCACTAATCATTTACTCACAGAGACTTTTATCACATTGCTATATTTTCTCTGGGGACCTCATTTTCAGGACACATGTGTATAAACTTACTGTAAGAAATTAATATATTTATCTCAACCTTGATGATCCCACAGCATAGGTTCCTCATCAAACTGCAAATATCTTGGTTGTTCTGTCTACACAATGGCTGACTTCATTGATCATAGGAAAAATCATTTGCCTTCAGATGTGTTTGCCCTTTTGTAACCTCACCTCTCTAAAAATGACAACACTGTCCTCTTGAAGAAGGCTGCAGCAGATTTTAAATGAACTGTTACATTTCTGGCATTTAAATTATAAGTTAAATAGACTGACTGTAAATTAAAACTTCAAAATGTTCGTTACTATATATTTAGGAAATCGTGGTAATTGAAAAACACTGTACTTTGTCCCAAAATATTCTCAAGGCCTCAGTCATTATTAAAGACCCTCTTGCCTCTGTGCTTACTGCAATCTTGTTATAATTGTTAAATATCTTTGTAGTAACCACAGCAATGATTAAAAGGGATATTTAGGAAAGTATGCTAAATAAGGCTTCCAGAGACTTCTTTCCCATGGAGAACCCTCTTTGTGGGAAGGGGAATGAAGACAGTAGATTACTTTTGTTTACGTACCTGAATTTATTCATTTTGCTGGCCCGTGATTTCATTTCCGCATCCCTTTAACCCAATTTTTGTAATATCCCACTGTGGGAGTTGGCTCCTCTGAAATTAGTATGATTGTATGTGCTCCAAGAGCAGAAGTAAAAGAAGAAATGGTCCTTTGCATCAGGAGATAGGTAACACACTCCCAAGGAAAGTGGAAATGGGCCACCACGAGTGGAGTTTCTTACAGACAAACATAGAATAAGATTTCACCAATTGTGTTGAGTTTTGGAAAGATTTCAGGGTGGTGATGGATGTTTATCTGTTCAAAACGTATTAACAAATGCCAGAGAAAAGAGCACCAGTTCTAGAATCAGAGGCCTTGGGTTCAAATTCTACCTCTGACCCTTTATTACCCATGTGACTCTCAAGTCATTTAACATCCATAGGCTTCAGTTTACGTATCTGAAAAATGAGAGAGTTGATATAGATAGCACTCTTCTAGTTCTAGATGTAGGAGCCTAATGACATCAGAGCCAGGAAAGCCTGTCAGACTAGGCTTTTTCTGAGTTATACATTGCCTTGGAGGGTGTGCAGTTACCTCCCTTAAATATTGCTTTGAATACCTCTGAGATTTAGGAAAGTAAGGAAACATGGGAAGGAAAGAGGAAGTAATCACCACCAGTGCTACTTCTCATCTCAGTATCCCAGTCATCCCATAGACTAGGGGTTTCCCCTTTTTATGGATGGCTTTAAAAAAGACATGTGTATATCTTTATCTATATATCATAGTAAATATCATATTATAGTATAGTATTATAGTAAATATTTTGTCATCTTATATTATAGTAAAAATAATATTAAATATTTTGTGTATAATAAATACATAACATATAAACATATATCACATTCATTTCCCACTATCTTTCTTAAATATCCCCACTACTCTCATGAACTCTGAAAAAGTTAAGTATAACCAACCAATAATGCAAACATTAATGCCTATGTGAGCAACATTCTGTACTCACAGTCCCCTACCTCTCTATTAGAAGGAGAGTTGAGCAAAGAATTGTTGAGTATATGACAGGAGCAACAATATCAGGTAGAAAGCAAACCAGAAGAGTCATGGGGCTGGGAAGAAAGATTTGTAGCCTAATATTATGCAAACAAAGTTTGTATAATTTCTCTTTTTCAATTCAGTAGCCTTCATTACCCTCTCCTTTTTTTTTTAGCAAAAGAAGCTAGCACATATGAAGGCTGTATTTGGAACCAGATTTGGATGGTAATATGTAACTCAATTAGATTGGGCAGAAAAGTACGCTTAAGAAAACAAACTTAATATTTAGCCAAATGGTGAAAATGCGGAGCTTAGATGTTTTGCTATTGTTGTTGTTTGTTTAAAGAACCAAGACTTTGAAGAAAAAGCCTTCAGATGGAGCCCATTGTGGCCTTAATAACACAGTCCCCAGTGACTATGACTGGTAATGCAATTTTCACTTAAGCATTGTGATCTTTGCCCACTGTAGATCTCCAGCTGTAACTGTGCCTTCTTTGTTTCATGGTACATTGAATAAAACAAGATCCTGCACATTTTCCCTCAACACTAGCACTAACAGAGTTTCTCAACTCCTGGGCCTCTAATGGATTGTTACTGAAACTCAGGACAAAAGTGAAATTCTTGATAAAACAAACAAACAAACAAAAAATCACTAGAAGTGTGATCTTTCTTGGCAAGGTTGATTTCTCTCCTTTTCACTACCCAAAGTTGGAGAAGAGGAATAAATGAAAGTAAATACTACAGGCCTAAGTGGCATTTTAAAATTGTTGGCAGAGAAAAAAAAACAACACACCTGATCCATTCTTTTCAAATGTACTTGAGTAAAAAAGGTTAGCTGGCTATGTAGCCAGCCAGTGTGATCCCACAGCCAAAAATGGTAGGTGGATCTCCATGTCTGTATGCACAACTATTCGCCCATAAGGAGATCATGTGGACTCTGTGAAAACAGGGCTATTTAACCCAAGGCAACAATTTGTTAGCAGGTACATCTTTGATCAGCAAGAACACTTGTTGCATAGGCATAACATAGCTGTAACTCTGGACAGCAGTTACATATTTTGAATCCTTCCTTCACATGAAGCCAGGAGAATGATTTTCAGGAAGCAATTGCATTCCTGTGTTCCATTTCTTTAACAAGATATTTCTTACAATCTCTTCCTCTTTTCATAAAACTGGTTTTATATATACATATATATAATATATTTTAATATTTATATATGTATGTGTGTATATATATATATATATATATATATATCCTCACATATATGATTCTCTACTGTCCTCATCTCCAGTGAATCTGAGAGCTCCTCAATGTGGGTATTCCTTCTAACAAGGCAGACCATAACCCATCATGCCTGCCAATCCTTATATATATCTTCCAAAAAGTTTACCACAGGGGATCCACACAATGTACAGGGGACCCTCCCTGAATTCTCTTGAAATTATGATAATATCATGAAATATCATATATCTTGTCCATCATTTATTTATCTCTTGCCATGTTAACAATGCATCTTCATTTTTGATGATATATTTCTTCTACAATATCTTTTATAATAGTTTTGTATAATTTTTTATGTGTGATATGTTTTAGCTTACTTACACCTATCATGACCTTTGAGTGATCTCAATCTCAAATGACATGTGTAACTATGTAAGTCTATTTATGTATATTATATTTATACATGTATTCATCAATTGGGCAGCTAGGTGGTGCCATGGATAGAGCACTGGGCTTGCAATCAGGAAGACTCACTTCCTGTGTTCAAATCCAGCCTCAACACTTACTAGCTGTGTAACCCTGGGCAACTCACTTAACCTTGTTTGCCTCAGTTTCTCATCTGTAAAATTAACTGGAGAAGAAAATGGCAAACCACTCCAGTATCTTTGCCACGAAAATCCCAAATGGGGTCATGAAGAGTCAGATATTGACTGAAAACAGTTGAACAATAACAACAAAATTCATCAATTATGCTGGACGTTGCTAAGTTTAAGTTGATACCTGGTCATTCTGTCTTGGTCACAGAACTGATCAGCTTTTCACTGACAGGCATAAATGTCAACTAAAGGAAAAAGAAACAAATTTAATTTCTATGCACCTCCCTCCATTTCAGAAGTGAGGAGCTATGAATTGGTAGTGTCGCACGTATTATCTAGCATAGTTGACATGGTCCTTTTTTCTGTTCAGCTGCTTTTTTTCTCTTTTCTTTTTTAATTTTTGTCATAAAGCAGACCTCTCTGGTTAAAGGAGTAGGAAGGGAAATATTCAGAATGTAATGCGACATTAAAAACAAAAGCACCAATTTTAAAAGTCAGACTTCAGAAGTATCATAACAAGGAGAGAAAAGAAGAAATAATTGAGTAAAATATTATCACAAGATTTTCATTCTTCCTATATGCCTGACACAGTTTTAACCTTTGACATATAAGTCATTATAGCCTTCTTCCTGATGCCTACTGTGTGCCATAACTAATAATTCTCAGATTACCTTCCCTCTGTTCTGTATATATCATATATGTACCTAGTTATTTCCGTAGTGTCTCCCTAATTAAAATGTGAGCTCACTGAGGACAGGGACCATTTTTGCCTTTTTATACCCAGTGCTTAGCACAGTATTTGGCACATAGGAAGCACATAATAAATGCTTCTTGGGGGTCTAATAACAAGTTCTGATTCATCACTTTAAGCATCCTGTTTACTTGAAATAATTTATTTAACAAATTTAGTGAGCTAAGCAAATTCTATTACTAGAACATTATATTTCTCATCACCATTTGGGGAAGGGATAATAACCTTGGGAAGAAGTCTGTCATTTTATTTTCAAATGGTTCAGGACAACTTTTTATCTATGGTGATCAGCCAAAAAAAAAAATCCCACGATAATCCAACCCATATGGTCCTTTAGATTACTGTGGTAACAATGCTCTTGAATGGGTGGAGAGGAAAAGGAAGGCCAAATGGTGAGACAGAATTTGTCTTTTTCAATGGGCAATGCAGTGCCTAGATGCCTATCAAATGTTGAAAGAAGCAAAGTAGATTTCAGAGCTATAATCAGGGTGGAAAGTCCTTTAATTACTTATTGTTGATGTTGGAGAAAAAGCTTCTTTCAAGTGAAAAAAGGGGAACTGCCCAAAGGCAAGCGCCTACAGATGCAAATGAATACTTCTGGAAGGAAAAACATTTCTCCCTTGGACCCCCATAGGAAAAAGATCCTGATTCAGATATGGATAACAAAGCATTCAGGATTTCCATAGGGAACTGAAAAGCCAGACACAGAAGTCATTCTTTAGTTTC
This sequence comes from Vombatus ursinus, assembly GCF_900497805.2. Taxonomy (NCBI): domain Eukaryota; kingdom Metazoa; phylum Chordata; class Mammalia; order Diprotodontia; family Vombatidae; genus Vombatus; species Vombatus ursinus. The sequence goes on along the minus strand of NW_020954569.1, from coordinate 46,370,333 downwards.
ATGATGTAATGGCAGCATCCAGGCCCATTTTAGCAATTCGAGCTCATTCCAAATAATGGCAATAATAATAGTATTTTTCAACAAAAGGCTATTGAATAGTTTCTTGGCCCTATGGTAATAGCTATAGTGAGAAACCAAAAATCCATGAGAATTGTTGAATTGTTAAATCATTTTGTACTGAGTATCCTCTTATTTTAAGGATCTCTATTTCTAAATGAGTAGTTCAGAATAGTTAAACAAATTATGGTGTATGTATGGAATGGAATACTTTATACCATAAAACATGATAAAAGGGACAGTCCTGGTGAAACCTGAAAAGACTTGTATGAACTGATGCAGAATAAAGTGAACAGCACAAGAAGAATACTTTGTATAACAACAATAACATTGTGTTGTTGAAAGATTTTGGAATTCTGATCAACGTGATGACCAATCATGAGTACAGAAGACCAGTGAAGAAGCTTTCTATACCTTCTGAAAGAGAGGGCTAGACTCAGGGCTCAAGAAGTCTCTCTTTCTCTCTCTCTCTCTCTCTCTCTCTCTCTCTCACACACACACACACACACACACACACACACACACACACACGGATGGATGGATGGATGGATGGAGACAGGGACAGAGACAGAGGCAAATATGGAAATTTGATTCATTTTGCAGTGGTCAGAGTAAGAGAGGGAGAGAAAATAAAAAATTTTAATTGAAAAAAGTAAAATTTAATCATAAAAAGGAATAGTTTACCACAATATCTTTGGATATCTAAAAAAATTATTTTTTGTGTCAAAAACCAGGCCTATATAGCATTTCTAATTTAGATGGAGGCCTCAATTTGCCAATTCCCCTGGAAGCCACTACAATGAAACATGTCCAAATTGCCAAATCCCTGACACATGCTATAAGCATTCCAGAGATGCCAAGTGAGTCTAGATAATGTCCAAGTTCCTTCTAATTCTAGGATCCTACACTTCATGTAGACACACCATAGACAGTTGTACAAAGTAGTAAAAAGTCTGCTATTTCAATACTGTCCAATTCATTCATGTCACTTTTGACACTCTTTTATGATCTTGCAAGAAAAACAAGAATGGTCCAACCTGAGAATCTCAGGGTTGGATAGGATGCTGGAGGTCATCTATTGTAGAGCCCTTCTGATGAGATTCTTCTTGCCAATTCAGCCTCCACAGAAATGCCTCCAATCAAGAGGAGTGCACTATTTCCTAAGGAAGCTAATTCCACTTCTGAAGAGCTCTATTATATTATTCTTTACAACAAATTGAAATCAGGCTCCATAAAATTTCCACCATATCCCTTCTAATCTGCACTTATGAAGTTAACTTTTTAGCCAAAGTGTAAAATTTCACATTTATCTCCATTAAATTTCATCTTGCTAGGTTTAGGCCATAGTTCTAGCCTTGTTAGATATACTGATGGCGGTCCAAGATGTTAGCTATCGTTCTCAGCTTCCATTCAGCCACAAATGTGATAGGAATGCCATCTATGCCATCATCTGAGATAAGGTTAAAAATTGATAAAAATGTAAAGCTGCATAGAACCCAGTACAAATCCCTGGGATACTCCAATAGAGATGTCCTTCTAAACTGGCAATGAACCACTGACTACTCTTTAGATTGTGCCGTTCAACTGGCTCTGAATCTACCTATCTGTTCTGTGATCTACCTCACATCTGTTTGTCTTTTCCACAAAGATAACATGAGGGATTTTTGTCAAATCTTTTATAGAAAGTCTATATATGGGAGCAGGTAGGTGGTGCAGTGGATAGAGCACTGGCCCTGGAGTCAGGAGGACCTGATTTCAAATCTGACCTCAGACATGTAACACTTATTAGCTGTGTGACTCTGAGCAAGTCACTTAACCCCGATTGCCTCACCAAAAAGCAAAAAAAAAAAAAAAAGAAAAAAGTCTATCCTGTGTTCATGGAATTCCCTTGATCCATAAATCCAGTGATATATTGAAAAATTAAATGAAGTTAAGTAGGCATGATCTGTTCTTGATGCTGTCTCTTATCAACCACTGCTTCCCTTTCCTAATGCTTATAAACCATTCTTTTGAAAATAAATTCTTAAATTTTGTCAAGATTGAAAGTCAAACTCATTGGCCTATAACTTGAAGGCTCCATCTTCCTCCTTTAAAAAAGAAAAGAAAAGAAACTGGGCTTCTATTTGCTTGTCCCTAATCCTGCCGCACCTTTTCCATTCTCTGTGATTTTTCAAATAATACTGATAACAGTTAAATAATCAATTCTACCAGTTCTTTCAAAACCTTGGGATGCAGACTTGAATTCACTGAGAAAAAGTTGTTATTACCTTGCTACTGTTTCATTTTGTGGGTTTTAACTCCCTAATAACCTTGTCTTTTTTCTATTTTTCCCAGCCCAAAGATTATTCTCATTGGCAGAGAAAAAGAAAAACCAAATGAAATTCAAGTAATTCTGCCTTCTCTCTATTATCTATTAGGGTTGTGCCATTCACCCCAAGAACTGATTGTCTTCTTTCTTTAACCCTCCATTTTCCTGTTTCTTAAAACAGAGGGGGTAAAAACTTTTATTTTTCCTTAGGGTTAGTACAAATCAGAACTCATTCTGAACTTTGGTACTTTTGAAAACAGTCCTACAGGACCACGCCAGACTTTTTATTTATTCACAGTTATTGATCCTTGCTTTCAGCTACTACGTAGGTCTTCTTATAATCTGAGTTGTTTAACAAAATCCCTGGGCACTCAAATTGTTCTGTTTAAACATATTCCCTGTTCCTTTTTCACTGTTTTGTGTTCATACAAGTAAAGAGAAATTATGCTTAGGTTTTCCTTTTAACATCTTAGATTCGACACTCTAACGTTCTTTAAAAATAATATTTTATTTTTCCCCAAATACATATAAAAGTCATTTTAACATTCTTTTTTTTTAATTTTGAGTTCCAAATTCTGTCCCTCCATCTCTCCCCTCCACTCTCTCATCCCTCCATATGGCAAGTAATTTGATACCACACCCTAACTTTTAAGTGAGATAAAATGCAAACTGCTCAAGAAAAATGTTGGGAAGAGCATTGGAGTCATGGTGGCACACAGCTATACTCCCAGATCTTCAGGAGTCTGAGGTTGGTAGATTTCTTGAGATCTGGAGTTCTGAGTTACAGTGGACTAAGCCAATGAGGTGTCCACACTAAGTTTGGCATTCATGTGATGAGCCCCCAGGAGCAGGGGACCATGGGTTTACTAAAGAATGGTGAACTCACTGGGCCATGGCAGAAACCAGAAAAATCAAAGCTTTCTTGCCAATCAGAGTGGGACTGGGCCCATGAGTAGCCCTTACACTTCTAGCATTGACAAGATAATGAAACCCAGTCTTTAAAGGTAAACTTGGAGTCAGAAGACGTGGGTTTAGGTCCTAGTTCTGCAGCTTACTAGACATAGGTATACTATTTACCATCTCTGAGTCTGTTTCCTTATATCATAAAGCTGTTCCTTTGAACTTAAAGAGCTATAGAAATACCAGCAGTTATTATTATTCCCTTCATCTTCCCCTTTGTTCTTCTTTTCCATTTCATCTTCTTCCTTCAAACTCAAAGTAGTTTTTATCCCATGCTAACCGTTTGTTAGCCCTTGAAATCCAACCTTCCATCCCCTTCTATTCACAAATTCCAAGTAAGTTGGTTGTGTTGGGTGAGGGGTGTGAGGGGTATACCAATCTAAACAGAATTTGTGAAAGGATCCCTGGGGAAAGAAGAGATGAAGGAAGAAAAGAAAGCATGATGGAAAAGTGAGTTACACTTGCATCAGTGCCAAAATGATAACAGTATTCAGTCATATAATCAAACCCACTTAAATTTACATATTGAAATTTTTCTCTACAATATGGTTGATAAAACCAAAAAGGATCAAATAATCCAAAAATGTTCCAGAATTCACAAAGAAAAGTCATTAAAACATGCAATGTTAGATGGGGTCTGGTGTGATATGGGGCCTTGGAGATTTGATCCCTTTAGTTGTCCCTCTCCTCTTCCTTAAATTATCATTTACATAATTTATAAAAATACACACATATATATGCGCATATTTATATTACTTATCTGTTTACATGCTGTGTTGCTTCTGGTATAATGTAAGTTCCTTGAGAGCAAAGAATGTTTTTCATTTTGTCTTTGGATCCCTAGCACTTAGCACAGTGCCTTGCATGTAGTAGGTGCCTAATAAATGCTTGTTGGATTGGATCTAATCCAATTCCCCCAAACATATGTATTGGAACTTGTTATATTTCTTTCACTTGTACCTTTAAGTCTCTGGGGAACAGTTTAAAAACTGAGTATATGGTTCTTATAGAATCCTGAGATCATATGAATTCTTAACACCCTTCTGGAAATGTAGGCTTCTGATAGCTTTGACAAACTGACATGACATAATTTTAAAAAAAAAATTCTCCCTTTAAAAAAAAATACTTTCCTCCTTCAAATTTATTTTCTGATCTCTAAGCCTCCAAAACCAAAATAGAAATAAACTAGTTAGGAAAGCATAACATAAAATGTAATGCTACTTTTATGTAAGAATTGCCTTTGTGTTGGGCCAAAAGGATAGTTTAGGATAAAAGCAAAATGATTATTCTAAGTAGCAGAAAATGTTTGGAAACCCTCCAACCTTGCCAGAGTAAGTCAGTATCTGTGTTACAAATCTACATTCACTAGGAAAAAAAAAAAAGTAACAGCTGACATACCAGAACCAACACCAGAATGCATTTGTAATGCCATAGAAGCTTTTATATGTTAACGTGTAAATGGGGAGAGAGGGGAAGGACTTGAAACTTTAGATATTTAAGTTTGTTATCCTACATTGAACTTTTGTCCTTACCCTCGTAGGAAATCTATAAAAACCCTACAGTATGTTGAGCTTAAAGGATAGTATGACATTCTGGCAAAGAACTGGAGAGCTAACATTTCACAAATAAATGCCACCTGACCAAATTACAATATATCAAAGTATGAATAGGACAGGAAACATGGGACACAGCAATACTTAGAGAGGCTAAATTCTACGATGTTATTTCTTTTAAAATGTAGCAATTAGCTTATAAAATGAACTGCTGTATGTAATTTTTTTTTAAATGTAAATCCAGATAAAACAATTTCCTCTTCTTTATCATATGTTTATTGCATATGATATATGTACTAAGCAATTAATCAGTTAAAGTCCTGTTTATACTTTTAATAATAATTATTTTAAGTAAGATATCTTTCCTTCATTCAAGTTCTTAGGATCTGTAAGTAAACAAAAGTGTGTTTGAATTTGAATCTTACATTTCTTATCAGTGGCCAGACTTAGTCAACACAGCCTGCAGTATAAATCTCTTTATAGCTTTGTTGTTAAAAAGTTATGTTTAAATAGGTTTCAAAGTTTTGTTCTACGAAAACATCATGGTCCCTTTAAATGAAGAAAATTTGTATCAGTGTATGCAAGGGACCTGAAACATTATTAATAGGGGGATAATTTGTGTGAACAGATACAAATGAATCATTAAATACGTTATATCTGATGAATAGAGGAGACTCTTAGAAAATTAAGTGAAAAATAAGAGACTACTTTCTTAACAGAAAAAGACATTGATGAGACATTCACTTAGACATGTGACATTATGCTGCTTCAAAAGTTTTCTCTCTCTATCTATCTATCTGTCTGTCTGTCTGTCTGTCTTGCTCAGAAGTGAAAGAAACAAAAAAAATTAGAGGGAATATGATAAAGATTCTTAGCATGCAGATAACTAATGGAAAACACAATTTAATGCCCTCTCTCTGACTAAGTGGGATCTAGTCAGGTCTCTCCCAGAAAGATCAAAGTTTGATAGAAAATCACTGACAAAAGATCTTCAAAGGCTAGAAATCCTGAGGACATGGACAAGCTCTAGACACAAAGACTTGTTCAGGGTGAGTTAGAAGGTGTATTCTACTCTAACACAAAGGGAAAACCAAGATTAGCTTTAGGACAAGTGTGAGAAAAATACCAATTGTACTCAGGCATTTGAATTTCTTTAAATCTTACTCAAAATTATGTATAATTCCTTTAAGCATATTGATTAATCATTTGTAAGTGATTGTTTAGTTGTTTTAATAAATAATTTCTGAGGTTCCATCCAGTACTAGATCTGTAATTCTATGATCTTTTGATCTTGTTGGTGATATAAAAGCATAGTTAAGTTATGGTGTCTCTCAGTTAATTACTCTTATTGAAAGTCTAGTTTTTGGATCATGAGACCATAGTCAAGGCACCATTGTTCACATGGAGACAGTATACCTGAATTGCAGTCATTGTACCTGGGAAGAAAAAAATTAGTTTCATGGGCTAAAATCCCAAACCTATAAAGTGATGATAAATAACATATCCTGACAACAACAATAATCCTACAGACTCTTACTTAAACTAACAAAGTACTATCCTTAACAATAAATACCAAGAGATAGTCATCTACTTGTCTATTTTTTTCCTAGCCTTGGACAACATATTTACAATAGTGCTTTCCATATACAGTGCTATTTCCCTCCTTTGGCAAAGATTATTTTTCACCAAGTTAAATCACACAATATCTCTGTGGAGATGTCATCTTCTCAAAAGGGTTGCATGATGAAAGTGACTGCTGCAGACAGTGGGGAACCTTTCAAGGGAGCAAGGCAAGGAGGCATTTCACTTTTGCATGTTTTTTCATGTAGGAGCCTCTTAGAAGTGCCTGGGGTGTTCAGGGAGGACAAGCTCCTCTGGTGTGAGGACTTGCTGAGCCCATTTCAGGGCTGCTCATCCACCTTTGGTGTCCACCTGTCACCCAGCTCTCACCTGGGGCTCCAAGAAGTAGCACGTGCAGTGGCCATACACCAGTAAAACCATCTCTGTGGATGAGCTAAACCAGGGCAAAGGTAGCTCATAGGCCTCAAACTCATTTGTGAGTTAGGGGTATATTTACCCTAAGCATGGGAAGACTTCCCCCAGCAGAATAGGCAGATGAGAACAATTTATTCCAACAGCCATGAAGGTGGCTGAAGCAAGTGAGGTCGAGCATTAGAGCTTGGTCAGACATTGAAGATGCCAAGGTCATCCACTGCTTCCCAGGCTGTTGTCAGTCATCTTGACTTTTGTCCTGCCACTGGACTCCAATGGTTCAAAAAGAGAGAATGAGGCTGATGATTTTGTGCAACTCTGCCTCACTTAAATCCAATTCTCGTGCAAGTCAAGACATCACCCCGTGATATCATTGGTCCTCTTTGAAAGCAAAGGAAAACAACAACGTAGCACATCTCACTGTTTCCTACCCTTGAAGAGGCAGCATGGTACAGTATAAAGAGCATGGGTTCTGGAGTTAGAAAAGCTGGGTTCAAATCTCACCTCTGAGGCTTATTAGCTATGGGACTTCAGGCAAGTCACTTAACCTCCATGGGCTTAGTTTCTCCCTCTATCAAATGAGGGAATTTGGCTAGATGGCCTCTAAGGCCCCTTTTAGTTTTATGATCCCATAACACCACACACTGTTGGTTGAAGACTTTGTTGACACAGAAGTCCAAAATCCTGGACTCATTTTTTTTGGTTTGGTTTCATCCATTCTATCCTTAATAAGCCTACCTTCTTCAATTCATGATCAATTACAATAGCATACATGGCATTTGCATCTAACCCTGCTTTCAAGTGGTTATGAAGAACATTGCTTGAGTGGGTCTTTCTCTCTTGGAATTAAACACAAGCAAAAATCACACCTGTCTCTGGACACTGCCACTGGAGTTCCATTCCCCATATACCATGTTATCTGTAGACAGTGTTCCAAATTGCTAATAGTAAATCAGTCAAATGATTATACAAGCACCATGGTAAGAAGGGAAGACAGATGAGGATACAGAATACTTTTTCTTTTCTTTTTTCTTTTTTTTTACCTGAGGAAATTGGGGTTAAGTGACTTGTCCGGGGTCACACAGCTAGTAAGTGTCCAGTGTCTGAGGCTGGATTGAACTCAGGTCCTCCTGACTCCAAGGCTGGTGCTCTATCCACTGTGTCACCTAGCTGCCCCAATATTTTTTCTTGTAAAAAAAATTTAATTTGGGGTAATTTTGTTTTAAATATACCCTAGAGGATTGTAAAACCTTGGCTAGAACCTACTGCTATTGTAATATCCCTCAAATACTGGCCACATCTTCTATCTTTTAGTTTAAAAGATGGTCAAAACATCTGGTTTCAAGAAGATGTTTTACCAAGGTAGCCATAGGGTAGGCGAGCTTAATCCCTGTAGCTGCTTCCTGGCCCCTGGATGGCCTCCTTTCTCCCGCAAGGCCTCCTTGGGACTCCTGTAGCTCTTTCACTAAGAGCTGGCTTTGCCCTGTTAGGGACTGAGTTTCACCTGCAAAGACCTCCCAGGATGAGTAAAAAGTTTCACCAGAACAATGGGCAAAAAGTCAGCCCATCACTCAGAAGGCCTGGGCTAAACATGAACTCTTATTTCCCTGAACTATGCATGAGGACAAACCATGCTCTTGGCCAGAGCCCCTTTTTTTTTGGGAGGGGGGACTTCCTTCCTTTGGTACTCAGCCAAAACAAATAGGAGCTGTAGCCCCAGACTCACAGGACAGATCTACACCTCCTTCCAGATCTGTTTGTTGTTATTTCTCTCAAGTTAAACAAAAGGCAAGGCTAAGCCCCATATATAAATGCCAGAGAGGTGAACAGAGGTGTGTTTGTGATTGAGATCTGTTCTCTTTTTCTGGTCCCCCCCCCCCTTCACAGCAAGGAAAAGGGATCCAGTGCTATCACTGACCTTCCTCAGCAAGAAATGAGCATTCAGAGCATAACTGTTCCTGTGGGGCTGAATCTTATCTGTGGTTGGATATAAAGGCAAATGGGAGTGATTCTGTGGTTATTCAGGAGACAGACCCTATCTTTTTTTTAGGCTTTTGTGGCTGGGCTCCTAATTATGTGAAACTAAAGGTCTCAGTCATCATTGGCAGCATCCAGGATCTCTATCAAAGAGCCTGTTTTCCGAGGGTGGGTGTTGGCCTTTGCCTTGAGGAGTCAGCCAGGGAGAGGCTTTTGCAGTATGGGTTTCAATTTCCCTTCTTTCAAACCCTCTCTGAGATGAGTTAGTGCTTGTGCTCATGAAAAGGACCTGATTGACAGCTCTCAGGTCAAGGACAAGATAGGAAGCAGCCCAGGAAACCTTCTTTGTTCCCTCCTCACAATGGCTTTGATGCTCTTCCAGGGGGACCATGTCGAGTGCCGAGGGGAGCTCTCATCAAACCAGTCTTTCCACTAGCCAGAGTGGTGAACCTACGCTCAGCAAAGCAGGAGGTGACTACTCACGAACACTGGAATTAGAATCACTCAGGGCCCTGCTAGCCGGCAGCAGTTTTTCTCAATTCCAACTAGACTATATTCTAACTATAGCAATCTCGTGACTATTCTCTTTCTTTTCTTGACCCAAGGGCTGAATTGCAAGGATGATAGACACACTAGAAGAAACGAAAGAAAATAAATAAGAGAGCCAAGGGAAAAATAACAATGTGATTACCTAGGAACAGTGTTCTTGCTTTGGAAGAGTATGAATAACTATACATAAAGGCATGAATATACACATATACACACATCTATCACATGTAGTGTATATGTATTTAGAGAACATGTGTGAACTCATGACCTCAAAACCTGGTGAGGCTGGCTCTCCTTACTACAAATAAATCAGCAAAGGATCTACCCTTGAATACTTGCTGCTAATTTGAACTAAAGAAGGGAGCAAAGAAGAATAGGAAAGAATTCTACAGAGGAGAGAGGAAGGAGGATTGGTCTTATGTCTCAGTGAGTGTGTATTTATGTGTCTGAACGTTTTCCCTGGTTGTCTTCAAAGTTCTGATCAAACTCCACCTCCTATATGAGGTCTTTCCTGATTCCTAATACCTACCTGCTCCCCCATTACCTTATATTTATCTTGCATATTTTATGTATTTTGATATATATTTATATACATATATACATATTTATAAATAATTATGTATATGCATATGTTTATAAATATATAAATATTTAATATACAAGCATAATATGTGTTATATAAATATTTGTATACATATATTTATTTAAATATTTGTATAGATGTATCCTATAAATACATACATACATACATACATATATGCATATATCTTTATGCATGTACACAACATCTTCCCCTATAAACTGTCAGCTCCTTGAGGGTAGAAACTGCCTTACTTTTATCTGTACAAGCCCAATGACTAGCACAATATCTGGCACATGGTAGGTACTTAATCAATGATTCTTGATTGATTGTTTACATGTATCTCTGTTTGACTGAGGGTATGTATGTTGTGGGTCAGAGATTAGAGTAGGGACTGTTGTGTGTGTGTGTGTGTGTGTGTGTGTGTGTGTGTGTGTGTGTGTGTACTTCAAACAGTGGATAGAGTGCCAGGCCGGGAGTCAGGAAGACTCATCTTCATAAGTTCAAATCCTGCCTCAGAAACTTAACTAGTTATGTGACCCTGGCCAAGTCACTTAACCCTGTTTGCTTCAGTTTCCTCATTTATAAAATGAGCTAGAGAAGGAAATGGAAAACCATTCCAATATCTTTGCCAAGAAAAACCCAACAGGATCACGAAGGGTTGGTCTTGACTTAAAATGACTGAACAACAATAACGACAATATTTTCTGCCTGATACTTCATGGCCAGCTAGACAACAATAGTAATAGCTAGAATTTATATAGCACTTTAAGGCTTGTAAAATGCTTTACAAATAACATCTCATATGATCCTCACAATAATTTTTGGAGGTAATCCTATTATTATCCCCATTTTACATTTGAGAAAACTCAGGCAGAAGTTAAATGACTTGTCCAAGATAACAAAGCTAGTATTTGAGATGGGATTTGAACTCAGGTCTTCCTGTCTCCAGATCCAGAACTCTATCCACTTCAAAACCTAGCTGATAAGAATTTGGCTTACCCTAGGAGAAGCAAGGTCAAAAGCATGAGAAGTATTGATCAGAGAACAAGTAATGAGAATGAAGTAGGAATATTTGGAATAGAACAGAAATGGAAAGGACAGTAACTGAAAGGGGAAATGGAAATGGCATTTATTCATTTCCTACTATGTGCCAGGCATTGTACTAAGCACAAGAGTTTTGACCAAAATAAAGAAAGTATGAGAAAATTGAGGAACCCAAAGGAAAATGCAAGACTAGGAAAGGGTAAAGAATTAAGGAGGATTGGGAGGAAAGAATGAGAGGTCTGAGAGAGGACCATTGGTTAGAGAGAGGGGGTGAGGATCTTGTTTAGAGTTTGAAACCATAGATAAAAAAAATTAATTCTAAAGCCATATTTTGTTTTTACATTGCTTTGATTTCTGAGTCAATCTCTAATCCTTGCCTTATCCTGTGACTCATCCTTTGTAACAAAGAATTTAAAAAGCAAACTCAGCAAAACCAGCCAACATGTCAACTTAGTCCAACAACACATTTAATGTTCCACAACCATAGGCCCTCACCTCTGCAAAGAAGGGAAGGAGGGGCATTTTCTCAAATCTTCTGTAGATCCAAGCTTGGTTATTATAATCATACAGCATTTAGTTTTAAGGTCTTTGTTCTTTCTATTTAGATTGTTGTTGTCATTGGGCATCTTGTTTTCCTATTCTCCCTGATTCACTTTGCATCAGTTCACACTTCCCACACAGCTCTGAATTCTCCATATTCATTGCTTAGACCAACACAGTAAAAGATCCTATTGCATTCATGTGCCACAATATGTTTAGTCTCCTATCATGCCAACTCCTTCATTTGAAAGAGGAGGAAACCAAAGCTCAGAGAGCGGGAAGTCATTTTTACATAGTAAATTAATGTTCAAGCTGAGGCTTGAACCCAGTCCTGTACACTTTCTACAACATTAAGTTCACCTGAGAAACAAAAAGAGGCGGAAAATGGTGTGGCAATTAATAAGATCAATGTTCTACAAATGTTTTTAGGCCTCTGCTAGTAAATAAAATGTCACAGAATTCATCATAGAGTATTAGATACCTGTCATACCTTTAGAGTTAAAAATAAGCTACTTGTCCTCCTGCCGTTGTTGCGGTTGGGTTGGTATCTTTGGTAGAAAGAGACCCATCTCGACAAGTTCCTGTTAATCCCAGGTTTCAAATCTAGTAATGCTTATAGCAGCAGTGTCAGAATCTAAGTCTGTATTCTTAGAACTTGTTAATACTTGGACTGAATTTTGAGGAATCACATTAAGCATAAAAGGACCAGTAGTTCCTTAAATCCCAGGTCATTTGTTCTCATAAGTGCCTTGGACTGAAGATGAGTGATTTGCTCCAAATGGTGGCATATTTCATAGGGAAGACTAGGTCAGCAAAGAAGTACCACTGCACCCAAAGTCAATTTGTGTTCCTTAAACATACTGGGTGTGTGTTGAGGGAAGGGGGTGTTAGGGAGATATATGACATGAAAGAGCCAGAAAATAATCCTTTTAGTTTACCTTTTATTAGTCACTTTTATTAGTGTCCAACTTCCTTCAGCACTGGTCAACAGTCTCAGCAATTTTGCTCTCTCAGCACAGTATTCCTCTGTCACAGTCTCATAGCTCTCAGATACTCAAGTAAGGAAACACTAAAACCCTCTCTCCTCTAGAGAACAATATATCCAGTGCCCTGTTGCAGGGATATTGGGAAAGGATACTTCTGTAGGATGGGACACAACTTGGGGACATTAGACCTTGGACTGAAGTATCACTAGGAACAGCATGATAGCATGAAAGAGATGAGGAGAGATTAAGGGATTTGAACTGGTTCAAAATTTTGCTAAGGATTTTGCTAAGGATTGGCCCTGGCTTCCAAGTAACTTCTCTGCCAGCATGTGAATTGAGCCAAGATTAAGGTTGCTGGGAGAAATACCGATAATCTCAGATATGCAGATGATACCACTCTGATGGCAGAAAATGAAGAGGAATTAAGAAACCTCCTTATGAGTGTGAAAGAAAAGAGTGTAAAAGTTGGCTTGAAGCTTAATATCCAAAAAATCTTGGCAACTGGTCCCATCACTTCCTGGCAAATAAAGGGAGAAGAAATGGAAGCAACGTCAGATTTTATACTCTTCAGTTCAAAGATCACGGCAGGCGGTGACTGTATCCATGAAATTGAAAGGCTCTTGCTCTTTGGAAGGAAAGTTATGGCAAATCTGGACAGCATACTAAAAAGCAGAGACATCACTTTGCTGACAAAGGTCCAGATAGTCAAAGCTATGGTTTTTCTAGTAGTAACGTATGGCTGTGAGAGTTCGACTATAAGGAAAACTGAATGCCACAGAATCGACACTTTCAAATTGTAGAGCCAGAGAAGACTTTTGAGAGAACCTTGGACAGGGGCAGCTAGGTGGCACAATGGATAGAGCACTGGCCCTGGGGTCAGGAGGACCTGAGTTCAAATCTGGCCTCAGAGGCATAACACTCAGTAGCTGTGTGATCCTGGGCAAGTCACTTAACCCCAATTGCCTCATCAAAAAAGAGAGAGAGAGAGAGAGAGAGAGAGAGAGAGAGAGAGAGAGAGAGAGAGAGAGAGAGAGAGAGAGAGAGAGAGAGAGAGAGAGAGTACCTTGGATAGCAAGGAGATCAAATTAGTCAACACTTACAGAAATTAATTCAGACTATTCAGTGGAAGGACAAATACTGACACTGAAGCTTAAATACTTTGGTCACATAATGAGAAGACAGGACTCATTGGAAAAGACCCTGATGTTGGGATAGATTGAAGGCAAAAGGAAAAGAGGACAGCAGAGGATGAGATGAATAGATAGTGTCATGAAAGCAATGAACATGAATTTGGACAGACTTCAAGATATAACAGAGGATAGAAAGGGCTGGTGTGTCATGGTCCATGGGGTCACCAAGAGTCAGATATGACTGAATGATTGAACAACAACAACAACAAATCCAGCTTGTGAAGGAGATGAAGGAGAGGATTACTTCTTCATGTCTTTTGTTGTTGTTCAGTTGTTCAGCCATGTCCAACACTTTGTGACCCCCTGTACTTTGTCCATGGGGTTGTCTTGTCAAAGATACTAGAGTACTTTGCCATTTCCCTCTCCAGTGTGTTCCCATTTTACAGATGAGGAACTGAGGCAAATAGAGGTTGTGATTTGCTCAGAGTCACACAGCTAGTAAGTGTCTGAGATCAGATTTGAACTCAGATCTTCCTAACTCCAGGTCCAGTGCTCTATCCACTATACCAACTAGCTTCCCCTCTTCATGTCTACAGCACTAAACAGAATTGAGCTTAAATAGGAAAGATTGTCCATAAGGGTAAGAAAATAGTTAATAAGCATTTGTTAAGTACCTACTAAGTACCAAGCACTGTGCTAAGTGCTGGGGTACAAAGAAAGGCAAAAACTAGTCCCTGCCCTCAAGGTGATGACAATCTAATAAGGGAGACAACATTTAAACAACTATGTACAAACAAGTTATTTTCAAGATAAGTAGGAAGTAATCAACAGGGAAAAAAATTAGAATTAAGATGGATTGGGAAAGACTTCCTGTAGAAGATGGGACTTTAGTTGGGACTTGAAGAAAGCTAGAGATGCCCAGAGGTGGAGAGGAATGAGCTCCAAGGACAATTGTGAAAACTATACCCATAGACATAGTTATCTCTCTTGGACAGTTGAAATTTATGACATTGGATAAAATCTATGTCACCTATCACTGACTAGGTGGAGTAATATTTCAGATAGGAAAGGTCAGGACAAGCCCATGATCCCTTTATCTACCAACTTGCCATGAGTAGGAGTTGCCAACATCACATGCTAGCATCAACTTGTGTGTGCCCAAATTTCATATCCTCCAGAGTAATAACTAACCGAGTCATTCTGGCCTGGCAGAGAAAGAGCCAGCTTTGGATTCAGGAAGACCTACGTTCAAGACCTGCTCCTGACTCATACTGGGCTGCCTGACCCTGGGTAAATTACATAACCTTCCAGTCTTCTTATACATTACTCCTTCCACATACTCTTTAATCAATGACATTTAGCTATGTTCTGGGTAGCACAGTAGGTACAGGTCCCTGGTTCAGTTAGGTCCAACTTCCTTCAGCTATTTCTCTCCTTGGTATTCCTAAAGCAAGACACTCCATCTCTTGACTCCAGGAACTTTCACTGACTGTTCCTCATGTCTGGAATTTTCTTGCCTTATTTCTGCCTCCTGATTTCTCTGATTTCTTTCAAGTCCCATGTTCTGCAAGAAACCTTTCCTGGTCCTTCTTAATCTTACTTCCTGCCCTCTAAGACTTCCCCCAATTTATCCTTCATATATCTTGTTTGTGCATAGTTGTTTGCATGCTATCTCCCCTTTGGGCTCTGAGATCTTTGACAGCAGATACTGTTTTTGCCTTTCTTCACATTCCCAGTACTAAGCACAATCCCTGGCATAATAGTAGACCCTTAATAAATGCTTGTTGAGTTGATTTGGCATAACTTCTGTGTCCTCAGGCTTTAAGTGGTCAATAGAACACTGATCTGTATTGGAAAAAGGAAGTTTCTCCTAGAGAGTTTCCAGTACCAATGAAATGTCAGATCTAGGCCAAAAGAACAAAACCAAAACCTGACAACGTAACTTGGGGGTGGTCCACTACTTAGATATGCACATGCCTGAATTCAGGGAACTGGCCCAAATGTCCTGAGGTCCTAACCTGCTCAAAAATTCTACAGTTTCATAGACCAGTTTGGCATCACACCCACACAAATCAAACACCTGAAAGTTCTATCCAGTAGCCTTGCATCTTTTCTTTCCACTTTTAATTTAATTTTTTTCAATAAATGAAAATCTATTTTCTCTCCCTCCCACCTCCCCTAGTCATTAAAAGAAAAAAAGAAAAGCAAAAAAGAGAAATAAAATCCTGGTAACGAAAATGCATAGTGGAGTAAACAACTTTCCATACTATCAATATCAAAAATGTATGACTCATTTCGGATCTTGAAAATTCATCTCCTTTTTATTAAAAAGTGGGCAACCTCCTTCATCACCAGTCCATCTGGAATCATGGAACATTGATCAGAGTTCCCAAGTTTTTCAAAGTTGTTTGTCTTTACAATATTGTTACCAAAAAAATTGTTCTCCTTATTCTGCTCACTTCCCTCTACATCAGTTCATACAAGTCTTCTCAGGTTTCTCTGAAACAATCCCTTTTATCAATTCTTACAGCACAATAGTATTCCATTTTTTCAGCCTTTCCCCACTTGATGGGCACTCCTTTATTTTCCAGGTTTTTGCCACTGCTAAAAGAGCTACTAAACTAATCAATTATCTTTCAAATTATCCACACCTGCTCCAAGAGGTGGCTGGATCTTGAATAGACCTCTGACAAACCAGACTATGTCTAGGAAAATAAACAACTGTTTGGCTTGACCACTGGGTTCCTGTTCTCCTGATTATAGTTTTGGCCACAGTGGCTTACTGCTTTCTCATTATACTTCCTCAGCCTCTCTTTACCCAAACACTTCATTAAGCTATTTGAGCTCCCCTTTAAGGTCACCTTTACCAGACTAAAATACGGTAAAACCCTATTATAATGGTGCTCTGTTATAGAGAAGATGCAGTTTTCTTGAAGGTTATATAATAATAACCCGAAAAGAGGCAGCATAGAAAGAGCCCTAGATTGTCAGAACAGGCTCTGGCTTCTAGTCAGACTCTGCCGCTAATTAGCTTCGAAACCTTCATTAAGTCTCTCAATGTTTCTGGGCCTTCACTTTCTCATCTATAAAATGAAGTTGATGGGCTAAATGATCTCCAGGGTCCATTATGCTTCTAAAATTCAGATTCTGTGTTGCTTCTATCTCTTGTTTACATAGAGCCCACCTCTTACTAGAACATGGATAACTTATCAAGTAGGTAGTTATTCTTCTTGTCCCCAAATACCAGCTTTAGGATGAAGTATTACTATATATCAGTAAACCAAAGTTAGAACTGGGATGGGGAGATACAATCTGAATCTGAGTCCTCTTCATACCCAAGGGGACACCCTGAAAAGAACATTTATATAAAGTAATGCCATCAAATTTCTCTATTTCCCTTAGCATGCTTCTTTCTTTCCTTCCCCACCCCTCCTTCCAACTCCCACCTTAGATCACTTTTCTGTATAGTAAAACCTGCTTTAGGGGACCACTAACAGTCCCAAAATAAAGTGTCCTTTCAAATTGATGGTATTTATATCTATGGAATCCCCTAGGCAAGTTTCAGTAGAGACGTATCTACTGCTCCTTTAATTCCAGCTCTGCTTGGAGATCCTTAAAAGGAGAAAGCCACCCCTCTCTCCTCCAGGCTACATGATAAAGACTTTTCTTGAAAGGGGGCAGGAGAAAGGGAAGCAAGGATATGGGATAGCCTCTAAGTGCTGCATCCTAGAATTTAAACTTACCACTTGTTTTTATGGCATGAGAGGCCATGTGTTGCAATGGAAATGTCCCAGGTCTGGGAATCCAACAGACATGGTCAGCCCTGTCTCAGTCACTAGATGAGTTATATGACCTCGGACAAGCCACTAGACCCTTGGAAAGTCACTTAGTTTCTCTGTTTCCTAATATGTAAAACAAAGGGGTTATATTAGATGATGTGAAAGGTCTCTTCCAACTGCAAGGATCTCTGGCCTTCTGGCTCTTTGAGGCTCTGTTTTTACATCCCCATAATGAAGATAATGATACCTCTCAGGCTTACCTCCTGGAGTGGTTGTGAGAAGCTAATGAGAGAGTGTATATGTGAAAGTGTTTTGAAAAGTTAAAAGCACTATACAAATATAGGGTTTTATGTTTTATCTGTCTTACAACTTAGAACAAATATAAATTAATATTTGAATACATGTCATCAGCAAAAATATCCTCTTTCAGAGAGCTGAAGGAATTCCCATAGCAAGAGTGGAAACTGCCTCCAGCCTAGAGTGAGGAAGGAGTCAGGGAACTCCATGGAAATCTAGTCATTAAGGAGTTATCTCTGTGGCTACTTTGGTGTTTTTTATATATTAGGACTAGGTCATTGAGGTATTTTAGGCTAGGTCACTTCAGTGATTGTGGCCCACTTCAGGGGGCACAATTAACCAGAGAGCTCTGACCTCTTGTAAATCTAATGGATTTCTAAATTGTCATCTCCCCATGATCTAGGGATGGAAATGTAATCAAATTCAACTATTATTTATTAAGTACCTACTATGTGTCAGGCACGGTACTAGGTGCTGAGGATATACAGACAAAAATATGAATCCCTGCCCTCAAGGGGCTTACTGGAAGAATTTAGCATTATATTGGTTGGGAGAAGTCAATATAGTCTACAATTTCAAGTCCAAATTACAGAATCACCTAATTTCAATTTTGGAGAGGACCTCAAAGACTGTTTAACCCAACCTATCTCTGCTACAAAGTCCCTGAAAATCCAGTTTTGGCTTGAATACCTCTAGTGAGGGAGAACTCACTACTTCTCAAAAAAAGTTTATTCTATTTTGTTGAAACGCTTATTAGGAAGTTTTCCCTTACATTGAATTGAAATCTGCCTCTCTTTTTCCCATCCTAGGCCTGGGGTCTCTGTCAAGGAGGAAACATCACCATGTGGTACATGGGGACCCAGACAGGGGAACTTCATGGAATGTCTGCTGCTGTGGTTTCCCACTTGCCCAAGAGATAACTGAACACAAGTCACAGTTGAGACTGTCCCAACTCTGGCTAAAGAGGGAAAAAAAAGTGTATCTGAGCAGGTGTAAGGGGCTAAGCAGCACCTGTAGAGCTCCCTAGGGAACCTTGTACCTGCCTGTTGGAAAAACACCTGAGAAGTACAATTTCTTCCACCTTTATGAGCCCTGCAAATATGCTGCCCATATAGGTAAATGGAAGCAGGGTGTGGCATGGGAGGAGAGGGGAGCAAAATGTCATATATCAAATAAATCTCTTGTAATGAGAAAATGTCTGTTAGGAATTATATTGTGGAGGGTTCACAGAGAGAAAGGGCTGTTTGTCAGAAACTTCTGAGAAAGCCAAACACCGATTATCTTAACAGTCAGTTACATCACTGTACCAATATCATAAATCTCACTACAAATAAAAACATTATGTCTACTAAACCAGTTAGACAACAGAGGAATCATGTCATCTCTTGAAGTGGGTAAATGTCTGTAACAAAGCAAACAAAAATCCTTTTGAATTAAAATTGAGCTCAGGGTACAGTGGAGATTACATTAGGCTTGTGTGCTTACATTCTCATGCAAATGTGCCTGCATGTGCTTCAGCCCTGGATGTAGGTAGAATAATATCCACCATTTCTGCAGCTTTCCAGGGATACCTTTTATGGCTATGACACTACTTTAGGAGGCACTGGAGTCTATCTCTGCTCAAATCATTCAAGAAGCATTTATTAGGCACCTACTCTGTGTGCCAGGCACAGACCACACAAAAGTTACACAGTCCTCATCCTCAAAGAGCATATGTCTTAAACTCTGCTACCAAAGAAAGAAGAAAAGATTGGGAGAAATACAGTGGAATAATGTCTATTGAGCCATCCCAGCCAAGGTTAGAGCTGCAGCTCTTATAATATACTCAAATGGATCTGGGATCTCATCAATTTGGGAGTTCCCTCTAACAATGTAAATTGCAACCCTTCCATGCCTGGCCCTCTTGTACGACTTTTGTCGATGTCATCCCAAAAGTTTATCACCCATGGGCCCTCCCAATGTGCCAAAAGCCTTTCTCACTTTTTTTAGTCATCACATCTGTACCTGGAAATCATTCTGGCCATCCACCTGTTAAACTTTCCTCTTGTCGTATGACCAGCCCACCTTCTTCTCCTATTATGTAATTAATGACGTCCCTCATGCCTGTTCTTCTTCAGAGCTGCTAACTGGTTACATGTTACAGCCTGCTCGTGCCCACCATGCATCTTTCCATTGTCCTCTATGGTATACTCATCTCTAGTTTCTCTGAGGTAGTGGTGTTCCAGATCTTTCTGATATACAGCAACACCAGTAAAAATGTAATGTTTGTATTGAAAAAATAGACTTTTGCTGTTATGGGAAGCTTGGGAAAATCCCTTAGTAAAAGGGATTTTCAATTTCCCAAAGGCATTCCAATCTGCTTTCCCCTTCTTCCTTTTCGATGCTGGGTCATTGTCCATCTCTTTTTTCTGTCCCAGACATATATTTGTCCCAGGTATATATTTGGATGTCCCAAAAGTCTTAATGTAGTATTAAGCTTTAATAACTTAAAACTGCACAAAATTTTATGTGTTCCATACATATGTACATATACATATGTGTGTATATATTGCATTTGTATATATGAATAGAGTGTGTGCATATATGCATGTATGACGTTCCATGTACATATGTATTCACTCGCACATATGTATATATACAACACAAGTACATATTTGAATATGTTAATACACACACACATATATATATATGCACATTGTTGGACAAGCTCTGTAAGATGCTCATTTAGAAGCACATTAAAATCTGGTCAATAGATATTATTTATCTACATGGTCTTTCCCATGTGGATAAGGAAAGTTTGGTAGGCCAAATTAATGGGAAAGGGAGCAGAGGGTGCTAAGGATCACACAGTTTTTAGACTCCCAATCAATATTAATTTGATTCTCAGTACTCCAAATTTGAGTCCCTTGTCTAATGACCAACAAGTAGACATTGCTAGAGAAGTTGAACCATATCCCTCTTAGCCTTCTTTCTCTAAATGAAATGAGAAGAAAGAATAATGTCACAGCCAAATTGAAGGATAGCTTACAGAGGTAGAGCTTAAAGTGGTAGAGAAATTCTACAAGGAATCTTGATAAGATCCTCTAACTAAAAAAAGCATGTGTGAGGAAGAAAACAGGAGGAGGAGGAGGAGGAGAAGAAGAAGAAGAAGGAGGAGGAAGAAGAAGAAGAAGGAAGAAGAAGAAGAAGAAGAAGAAGAAGAAGAAGAAGAAGAAGAAGAAGAAGAAGAAGAAGAAGAAGAAGAAGAAGAAGAAGAAGAAGATGACGATGATCTGTTTTTGGTCTAGACTTGTGAATTCATCAAGGTAGAAACTCCTTCTACCAATGTAGATCAGCAATTATTCTAGAGTTTATATTCTTAGAGAATAGCCTTGAGGACTGAGAAGTTAAGTGACTGCCAGGATCATGCAGCCAGGATATATCAGAATTGGGAATTGATCCCAGGTCTTCTTGGCTCTGGCCATGCTTCCTCTTGACTGACATTTTTATATTATTTTAATATTTGCAAGGGTTTTGTTCTGTTTTTACATACTCCTCAAGCTACTCTGCTTGGTTTAGACTCCAGGAACATCATGCTTCCTCCAGGATAAGTTCATCCCCTGAAATCTCATCATCATGGACATTAACACAGCTTCCATGCTTAACACCTTCTTAATTGCCTCAATTGCCTCTCCCCTCTGATTGAAGGTCAGGAGGGTAGATCAATAAACTCTTCCCAAAATCTTCCTTTACAGTTGGCTCAAAACTTCCCAGCTAACTTCTCCTTTCTATCAGCAGCTCTGCTTGGCTTCAACTCTTACTCCATGACCAGCATGCCCCTAGCAAAGTCTTTCCCCCTCCCCTCCTTTTCAGCTTCTTTTTGTATGTTGTATTCCCTCATTAGATTGTAAACTCCTTGAGGGAAGGGGCTTTCTGTTTCTTATTTGTATCCTTATCCTTAGCACAGTGGCTGACACATAGTAAGCATTTAGTAAATGTTTAATGACTATAACTGAGACACACATTATCTCATTTGAACCTCTCAGTAATACAGCAGAAACTACAGGAATTGTTACCCCCATTCTCTAGATAAGAAAGTAAGTGTAGAAAGATTATATGGCTTGTCTGGGATTATATAACTAGGAAGTTTCAAAGGTGAGATTTGAACTCTTTTCTGACTCTAAGTGTAGTACTTTATTCTCTACTCCATGCTGTCTCTCAATACTTTTGCACAAATATTATTAGAAGTGCTACCTTGAATGGAAACCAGAGGGTAAAGTGGCTTCCATCTCAGATATCTCCTAAGCTTGGTTCCTAAATGGCAGTCTCTCAGTGAGGACTGCCAGATAGTCATGGGCTACCTCAGAATTGCCTTTCATCTCAAGGGCACCAAAGACCAGGTCCACCTCTCCTGGCCCTTCTTCCTCCCGTCACCCCCACCCCTCAACACACTCTATTCCTCTAAGGCTCTACTGAAATGACTGGTTTCTGGTCCAAAAGACTGGAAAAAAAGGAAGAGATGTGTATTTTGGCAGTTTCCATATCCCATGGGAAGACAGGGAAAACTCATAGCAAAGGTATAAAGACTCTGGCTTTACCCCTAAATCAAACTATTGTTGACTTTTTGGTCATAGCTTGCTCTTCAATGTCTCTATCTGGGACACTTCCCATTAACTGTCAAACAATTGTTTCTCTTCACCACTCATCTCCTCTGTTTTGTTTTCTAGATGATAAACTTATCAGCAAAAACCACATCTCACTGAGTCCTCAAGCAGATATTTGCCACAGCTTCTTAGACAAGGCTGGAGAGTAATCCTTGTTTTAAGCTCAAGACTCTGACCACAGAGGAGATGGATAGAGATCAGGGAAGAGAGAAATTCACTGGTGGGTCTTTTGATTTTTTCAATGTATTATTTTTATTCTGAACTAAACAAATACTAAGTAAAAAAAATGGCTATTTCCATATACATAGTAGAACAGGAAAACAAAAGAAGACTGTACATGAAATTACACATCTCTATCATGTACAGCTTGCTTTGTTTTCTAAATATGTAACAAATTTGACATGTAACTTTCATTATTGTCCTACTTGGCTGTGACTCTTTCTGGCTTTTCTTCTGTGCTTTTTTTTTAAATGCTTCAATAACCATCTTTTCTTTCTTTTGTTTCTTTTTCTTTTTTTGCTACCCTATTCCTATAACCCCCATCCTTCCTACCCACCCCGAAATTGGAAGAAAAAATTTAACAAAAACAAAGTTCTTGTAACAAAAGATGCATAGTCAAGCAAAACAAATTCCCACAGCAGCTGAGTCTAAAAATGTATGTCTTATTTTACAAAGATCTTCTGATATTCCTGTCAGTGTGTATGAAAAATATTACTATCTCTTTCTTTAGAAATTCCAAAACCTCATTTCACAAATACATTTTTCTTCACTGAGGACAACGCCTATTTTCAAAATTCAGCTTTTGCTTAATGACATCCCATTTAAAAGAAAAAAACAACATATACTTTCTGTCTCATAATTCAACTTAAGTTCAGATCATATGAAAGCACAGTAGAATCTTTTAATGACAGAGGCATTGAAGACAAGACTAATACATGTTAGACCAACCATGCCCAATCAGAGTCTTAGTGTATGAAACTGTTGTTTTGGGGTGGGGGCCAGGAGTGATTTCATCAATGGAATACAGAAACAGAGAACCTTAGAACTGGAAAGGGTCTTAGATTCCACTCAATGATTCATCCATAGGTACTAAATTTACAGAGATGAAAAACAACACAGTACTTGTTCTCTATGGGCTTATAGATGGGGGTGGGAGGTAGGGTGAGATAGCAATGCAAATAATTAAGATATAAGTTAGAATGAGGTAAGTATATAGTGTCATCTAGCCCAAACTTTTCCTTTTAATAGTGTTAAAGGGATACTGTAGTGATCAAGGTTGTTCTATTTGTGTCCTCTTCTTTATTTCTCCTCCTCCTCCTCCTCCTCTTTCTCCTCCTCCTCCTCTTCCTCCTCTTCTTCATTCTCCTTTTCCTTCTCCTTTTTCTTCCTCTAGCTTCTGCCTACTTCACTCTGTGCCACATTGTACTTTCCAGGATTCTTTGAAATCATCTCTTTTGGCAAAATAATATGTCATTGCATTTAGGTAGTGAGATAGTCTTCGTCTCCTGCCCTTCCTTGAGCCTCTTTGAGTTCTAGGGTACCCTGAGGGGTTGATGGGGTAGCTTTTCTCTATTGCCATTAACTTGAGCCTTCACTGGCTTTGCTATTTCTCCTCCTTTTGTAGGGGGAGGTGTGAGGGGGGGAAGCTCAGTGACTAGTACCATAGTTTCATTTAGCCACTTAACAATCTATCAATAAATAAACATTTATTAAGCCCCTCTTCTGTGCCAGGCACTAGTGCTGGGGATAAAAAAAAAAAGGCAAAAAGTCCCTAGGGTCAAGGGGTTTATAATCTAGTAGGGAAGATAATATCCAAATAAATATGAGTAACAGAAGCTATGTAAAGGATAAATAAGAAATAATTGACAGAAGGAAGGCACTAGAATTAAGAGCCACTGGGAGGAGGATTCTAGGAAGATGGCAGAGTAGGTCAGAAAATTCCAAGCTCTCCAGATTTCCCCCACAAACAAGACAAAATAGTGTCTCAGGGCAAATGTAGAACAGTAAAAATAAACAAGAGTTAGGGCAGAACAGTGGTCTTCCTGGGACAACCAGAGAAGATCCAAAGAAAAATCCCAAGGCCAAGGTTTGGTCCCTGTGGATTGTAAACACCTCCAGTCTAGTTCTACTGAAGCAGCAAGCAGGAGCCCTGGTTTACTGGGTTGGGAAGTAGCATTGGCCCCGGTCGTAGGAATTCTCACCTCCCGGACAGTGTGGGGAGTCTGGCATCAGAGCAGGGGAATATTGAAGGGACTTCTGCTGATAAGGGATGCCAGGCCCAGCTGTGCTGCTGAGACTCAGTCCTGGGCAAAAAGGAACCAGCATATGCCCAGTGCACATCAAAAGTAGTGGGGCAGGATGCCATGGTTGTGGGCACTTACAGGAAGGCAGAGTTCTTGGTTTCAGTTCTGGGCCAGAGAAGAGAACTGGAGGAGGATTTGAGGCCAGAGGCACCATCTTCCATATTACAGGACTAGAAGTGATTACATAATAAGTTACAAATTTTAAAAATGAGCAGGCAAAGGAGAAAAAAATCCCAACCATAGAAAGTTACCATGGGAATAAACACCAAGGTTCATCTTCAGAGGAGGTTACTGAAGCAAAAAAAAAGCCTCTTCTGTCCCAAAGAATAATATCAAATGGTCCCTTGTCCAAAAAGAATTCATAGAACTTTAAAAAGACTTTAAAAATCAATGAGAGAGATTGAGGAAAAAAATTAAAAATAAGAACAATACAAGAAAAACAAGAAGATCATAAAAAGAAAGTCAACCAACTGGAAAAGGAGATCCAGGATCTTCAGGAAGAAATGACTCCTTGAAAATTAGAATTGGGCAAGAGGAAGCCAGTCAAGTTATAAGAGACCAAGAAATAATAAATCAAGATATAAAGAATAAAAAAATAGAAGAGAATGTGAAACATCTCATAAGAAAAACAACTGATCTGGAGAATAGATCAAAAAGTAAACATAAGAATAATCAGACTACCTGAAAGCTATGATAAAAAAAAAAGAATCTTGATACAATAATACAAGAAATAATTAAAGAAAATTATCCTGAAGCATTAGAACAAGAGGGGAAAGTAGAAATAGAAAAAAATGCACCGATCACCACCTGAAAAAGATCCTACAAGGAAAACCTACAGGAATATCATAGTTAAATTTTGAAATCCCCAGCTCAAGAAAAAAATGCTATGAGCAGCCAAAAAAACAAATTCAAATATAATGGAGCCATAATTAGACTCACACAAGACCTAGCAGCAGTGACACTAAAAGACAGCAGATCTTGGAACACTATATATTGAAAAGGAAAAGAACTGGGACTGCAGCCAAAAATATCATACCCAGCAAAGTTAAGCATAATCCTGAATGGAAAAAAATGAATATTCAATGAATTGCCAGACTTTCAGGATTTTGTTACAAAAATACCTGAGCTTAACAGAAAATTTGACATACAAGATCCAAGAGAAATATAAGGTACACATCAAAGACTAACTATAAGGGACTCAATAAGGACAGACTTTTTACTTTTTATATGATAAAATGTAAAATGTATGTCTAAAATTGTTATTAGTAATTGGGTAGTTCAAAAGAAAGATTGGGGTAGACTTAAGTAGGATGTGATTCTAAAAAGTAAAACCATTTAGGGAAAGGTAAAAAGAGTAATTATCTTATACAAATGAGGTGCAAGAAGAAGAACTGACACAGAGGAATTAGATGTGGAGGAGGGCTGGTAGTTCTGGGACTGTATTCTCATCAGGAATGGGTTAAAGAAGGAATAATACATAAATAGATAGATGAATAGATTTAGAAGGGTATAAAAGTCTTCTAAATTAAGAAAGTCATAAAAGGTTAAGGGGATAGGAAGGGAGGAGAGGATAAGGGAGGGATTTTTAGAAGGAATCCTACTCACATCAGATCTGGGTTAAAGAGAGAACAACATATGCATTTGGAAGGGAATAAAAGTCTTCTAAATTTATAAAGAAATAACAGGATGGGGGAATAGGAAAAGGGGGTTATAGAAGGGTGTCTAGATTAATGGGAATAGGACAAAGAGGGAATAACATATATATCTGGAAGGCTATAAAAAAAAGTCTTCTGAATTAAGATAGAAACAAGAGGATAAGGGGAAAGGGTGTGGAGAGGTTGGGGAGGGATCCTTGGAGAGGGGGCAGGTTAAGTAATAGGAGGGCAAGGTAGTGGGTAGAAGTAAAATAGAGGAATCAGGAGGGATAAGAAATAAAAGATACAGACAAATATAAAATTAAAGTCAGGAATAGAATTTATTAGGGGGAAAAAAAGCTGGGGTAGTAATCATGATCTCAGGCAAAGTTAAAGCTAAAATAGATTTAATTAAAAGAGGAAAAATAGGGAAA
The DNA here is from genome assembly GCF_900497805.2 of Vombatus ursinus. NCBI lineage: Eukaryota > Metazoa > Chordata > Mammalia > Diprotodontia > Vombatidae > Vombatus > Vombatus ursinus. The sequence continues at coordinate 46,343,564 of NW_020954569.1, read as the reverse complement.
CTACACTATATGTCAGCCATATTGATCAATATAGTTTTAGACTATTTAAAATAACTAGACAATATAACGTTGGAATACTGCTGTGTGGTGGAAATGATGAGTTAGTAAACTTAGAAAAATACAAAAAGATCTGGACTTGTGAAGGAAGATGCTATCCACCCTCAGAGAAACAGAGAATAAACAAGTGTAGGATGGTCTTACATAGATACATATGAATGTAAATGTCTATATATGAGTACGATTATAGATATCTAAGTATATGTATGTATGTGTGCATGTATGTGTGTGTATATGTATCTGTATGTGTGTACATATACATATTTTTATATGTACATATGTGTATATACACATACACATATGTATATGCATATGCATAGACATATACATGTACGTATACATAAATATATCCACACTTAATTGGAGTCTTCTTGGGGGAGTAGGGGAAAGGCAGAAAAAGGAACAAAATAAAAAGTGTACAGCAGAGAACAAAAGAAAACTCATGAGGAAGCAAAGAAAAGATAGATAGCTCTGAACACAATGTATAGTATTTATTACATAGGCTTTTATGAAATGGAAATTTATTGCTTTATGTTTTGAATCCTCTCATGTTCTTCTGTGTACATGGAAATACTTTTTTTCTTTTATTTTGTATTTAAGTTTATAATACATTTCTTTTTCTTTTCTTATTATGTATTTAAGTTTAAAATAAATTAATACAGAGAGAGAGAGAGAGAGACATTGGGAAAGGCTTTCAGTAAAAGATGTGATTTTATTTGGAACTCAAAGGAAGCCATGGGAGTCAGTAGTCAGACCAGAGGAGGGAAATCATTCCAGGTATGGGAGACAGAGAAAATGCCCAGAGCTGAGAGATGCAGTATCCTGTTCATGGAACAACCAGGAGGCCAGTGTCACTAGATTGAAGAGCACATGTTGGGGAGTAAGATGTAAGAAGACTTTAAAGGTAGCAGGATTCTAGGCTATAAAGGGCTTTCAATGTCAAACAGAACATTTTGTATTTGCTCCTGGGGGCAATAGGGAAGCACTGGAGTTTATTTAGAAGAGGGATGACATGATCAGACCTGCATATTGAAGTGACCTTATTCCTTACCAAGGCTAACCCCTCCATTAGTTCAAGCGATCCTGTTCCATCCCATCTCCTCCAGGAGAATGTTCCCTCTACCATCCCCACTCTTTGAATTATTTTTAATCTCTCCCTCTCTACTGGCTCAATCTCTAAAGCCTGCAAATATGCCCATGTCTCCCCCATTCTGAAAAAAGCCCTCATTTGATCTTTCCATCCCTGCTAGATATCAGCAAGAGCTGGTAGACTGAAGGAGTGGGAGATGAAAAGATTTGAGATGAAGGGAAGTGTGTTGCCTATAGAATAGGCACAGTAGAAGAGCTGGGGGAAGCTAGATTGAAACTTTTTGGGTGGAAGTGTTGAGGGGGATGAAGAATAAGATGGTAGGAGGTGAAGACTGGGTTTTGAATGATGATCTACAAGAGTCCAGAGTCACTGGGATGTCAAAGGTATGACTAGGTGTGAGAATGTCCGTCGCTGAGTGGAAGGCAACCCCTTCTCTACCCAACAAAGGCTGGAGATCATACTGGTGGCAAGTGCACTATGAGATGGGAGGCACATGATCAGATGGGAGGCCCCACTGCATAATTTCTCTTACCTCCAAAGTGTGCAAATTGATCAGGAAAAGGGTATAGCTGGAGATAGGAGTCGACCCTACATGCAGGAAAAAGAAATCCCATTCTCCACCAACTTTCCTCATCCTCTTCCCTCAAAGGACAGGTACAGCAGGAGACAGGAGGCCTGAAGTCAAAGGGAGGCTTGCCTTTCTTTGCACCACAGATCTCCACATCCCAGCTGGGAGTCTGGACTGGCAGCAGGAGACAGAAGCTGCCTTGTGCTGGCACAGATGAAATGCACTGATTTGGAGTAGATGGAAGATGCCTGACTGGGCCCCTTGTGGCCTTCCCTTAGGGGACAAGCTGCACCCAGCAGGAGATAGTGGGCACAAGGCGCTAGTGTTCAGCCTGAGGTCTTCTCACCAGAGGAGGCTGGCTATGAGGCAGCAGCAGGAAGTGGCTTTTACAAAGGAGTATCAACTTCAAAGAAATAGCAAGAACAAAATCCAAACATTTCCCCCCAGTGTTTTAGGGGCATACTTTTTCCTACATTACCTCTGTCTCTAGTGGGGTTAGATTCAAAACTTAGCCCAGTTTCTACATCGCATTGGTCGCAGCAAGTTCATATCCAAAACAGTGCTTATTCCAGACCAGTCCTCATCTTGGTTACCGCTAGTCTGGGGTCCTCAAGTCATTCCCAAGGTCACTCCTGGTGGCATTGATGATATACTTATTCTGAAACCCAGGTTCTGGAAATCCAGAACACTGGAGTACTGATGCACTAACTCTAGAACCCAGATTCTGAATCTTGGGGTACTGAAGTACTCGCCTGACCTTTTGAATTCCCAAGGTCCTGGAGGCTTCAATCTCCACCTGAAAAAAGAAAAGGAAAAGGAAAAAAAACACCCATAGAGGCCAAAGACCAAGGCCTTTTTTCACAAAGCCAAATAGCCTCAGAAGGGAGAAAAGCCTTTCTCTTTACAGTATTGTCTCACACTGGATACTGTGAGTAGACAGGTTGCCAAATGAGGCTAAGACAAACAGCTACAGTTGACAGGCATTTTTGAATGCTTCAGTAACCAACCAACAAGCCTCCTTTTTGAGATGTAGTTAGCTCACTAGAATTAGTTACAGAATGCCCACATGTGCTCCACTGTTTCTCCAAACTCACATCATCACAACTTTCCCAGAAGCAAGCTACCAGCCCCTCCACGTAGTCAGCCCTCCATCCACTGTGCTACAATGATATAAGACTCTGGAAAGGAGAGGCCTGAGCCCTCACTATCTGGGGTCATCATGTGGGGCCCATGATTCTGGACCTCTAGTCTTGGCCTCTTTTGTGTTTATCCTACCCTACTTATAGGCAAAAGAGTATTAGGGACAGCTATGAACTTGTGAACTTTGAAAAGAGCATGGCAAGCTCCTACAAGTCCAAGAGCCGGAGTCCACTCTGGGATTTGCTAGAAACCAGAGGGTAAAGAGCAAAGGCCTGAGCTTGACCCAGGCCGGTGGTGGTGGAGACACAGACTCATCCATCAACTATGTCACTTTGGGAAGTGAACGTGGTAGGAAATGCATTTGGTTTGTGGTCACTAGTGCTGGAGACCAAGGTGTTATAGGGGAAAGCATCCCCCCAGGTGTCGGGGGAAAGTATTTGTAACTTCTCTTCTTGCTATATTATTTCAGTGAATATCCCTTTGTAAAAGCTATTTGTTGTTAATTGGTTGAATGAAACAGGAAAAAATCAGGGGTGCTTAGTATTGGGGAGAACACACCAGAATGGGGGCTTGAGCTGATAACATTAAAGATGAATACTCCTCAGGGGTACCCTTAGATCTCAGAGAGGCAATATAGCAGTTCTCCCTCTGGGAGAATGATTTCAGACTCTTACTATAAAAGAAAAACAATTAAATTAAAGGACTATATGTTCAACTCACCTATGACAATGATGTATTCACTTTGTTTCAATGCCATGAGGTGGAAGAATTCATTATAGATTCCATGCGACCATCATTGATTTTTCAGATACTTATTTCTTTTTAATTACCTTTTCACTTAAATTATTGGAATAATTGTTTATGTCATTCTTAGGATTCCATTTATTTCATTCTGCATCTTTCCATATACATCTTCCCATGCTTCTCCAAATTCCTCCTATTCATCATTTCTTATTTCACACATTAATATTCCATTACATTCTAATACTTGAATTGTCTTAGGTAGATTCTGAAGATCACCTGGCAAGATAAGGTACTAAACACTGAGGTCCTTTCTTGAGCTGAACCGCCAAGCATTCAAACTTCAGAGAGTGCAATTCTAATGGACTGACCACATTGTTCAAATGATGAGTGTACATTTGCCTAAAAGACTATTTTATATAGAACTCACACAAGACAAGTTCTCACGTGGAGGTCAGAAGAAGTGATACAAGGACATTCTCAAGGTCTCTCTGAAAACTTTGGAATCAATATGAGATATGGGAGACACTGGCACAGGACCACCCAGCATGGTGTGCCCACATCAAAGAAAGCGCTGTGTTCTATGAGTGAAGCAGAATTGCAAAAGCTCAAAAGAAACATGAGGTGTGCAAATTTAAAGACATCTCCACTCCAAATACTCATATGGACCATTTGTGCCCAACCCATGGCCTAGCTTTTCAAGCTCATATTGATCTGATCTGCCACAGTGGGACCCACTTTACCTTGACCCAACATAGTGATGTCATTTTGGTCCTCTTCAAGAACAAAGAACAACAATGGTTGTTGTTGTTTTTTCAGCCCAATCATTTGGCACCTAATGTTTACATAGCACTTTGCTACCACAAAGAGTTAACTTCTATACATATGTTGTTGTTGTACATACCTGTAGGGATATTGAAGTTTTTCTCTGGCCAAAACATAGCACTAAAGTAATCAGGCTTTAATGCCTACAGATAAGCATAAACATCAAGACAAGAATGTGGCAGAGAAGTCTGACTTCCTAAGCTCATCTTTTGTTTTTGACTCTAGTACTTTTGCACAGAAGCCTGAGAAAACCTTGGGAATCTGTGAGTTTCTAACTTTAAGTTAGATAGTTATCTGTAATGCAAAGCTTTGATCTCCACCCGAAGTGAGAGTGGAAAAGGAAAGATCCAAGCTTCGCCTGAAGACACTATGCCCAACTTTAGATAGCTGGGTGTGGTGGCTGTTACCAAAGAGCCATGAGCCCTTCTCCACAGTACTTCTAGCCACTCTATTGTAGCACAAAGGTTTTTAGGCTGGGGTCGGTGAATTTATTATTTTTAAATAGTTTGTAGTTCAATATAATTGGCTTTCTTTATAATCCTATGTGTTTTATTTCATGCATTAAAAAAGCCCAGATTCCAGAAAGAGATCCATTGTTTTCAGCAGCCTGGAGTCTCAGACTGAAGCTTACACAGCCTGCATGGCCTTAAAGAGATGAGCCCAGAAGATGACAGCAAGGAGCAATACTTAGCAGAGCCTATGTACCCAGCAGTTACCTGAGCAACACTGAGACCACAGAACCTGCTGTGCAACAGAAAGCATCAACATGGATGGCCTCCATATCAAAGAGGGTGGGAGAAAGGAGACTGGCCTAGAAGTGGATGACATCACTAGAAAATACAGGTGGTCCTGCAGCTTGGAAGGTGTGACTTGTTCCTCCACCCAAAGTTCCCATGTATATGATCCCTATACGTGCTCACTCTCCTCCCTGATGATGTGGTGTCTGTTTCTGGATGAGTGTGCAGAAGGGAATGTTCTCTTGTATATCTTCCATCTCATTAACTGCTTGTCTTGTGAATTAATTATGACCTTTCCCTGACATTAGACTGTAAACTCTTCGAGAGCAGGCAATGTCTTTTGCTTTTCTTTGTATCTTCAGTGCAGGGCACATAGCAGGTAAATGCTACATGACTGACTGACTCGACACTGTTGTTTGTCCTTTGTTTCTGAAGAGGACCAATGACATCACAGGGTGATTTAAAGGAGGCAGAGTTGCATAAAGTTATCAACCTTGCTTTCTCCTCCAAAGTCACTGAAATCCAGTGCCAGGACAGATGTCAAGACAACTAGTGATGGCCAAGATGCAGCGGATGACCTTGGCATCCTCGGATGTCTGACCAAGCCCAAAGGACTCCACAGCACCTGCTTCGGCCATCTTCATGGCCTCTGGAACAAATTGTTCTCATCTGCCCATTCCACTGCGGGAAGTCTTCACATGCTTGGGATAGGCATTTCCCTTACTCAGCAACAGGTTTGTTGCCGGTAGGTTACCTTCAATCTTGTTTAACCCATCTGCCTAGATGGTTTTACCAGGGTGTGGCTGCTTTTACCAGGGTGTGGCTGCTTTTACCAGGGTGTGGCTGCTATGCATGCTACAGCTTCTTAGAGCCACAGGTTAGAGTTGGGTGTAGGTGGAGGAGCAGCCCTGAAAAGGGCTGTTGGCAAGCCCTCACACCAGAAGTGCCAGCCCTCCTTGAACACCCATAAGAAAAAGTAAACACATCAGTGGATATGTGTGAGTTATCCTTTTGAATAGATGTGGACCCATAGAAAACCTTGAACCTATTCTGAGAGCTCCATATGTGAGAAGGGAATGCTTCAGTAGTCATCTACATAGCAGAACTTTGTTCCAATACTCTTCAACTTCCAGGGGGACTGTGCCCAGTTCCATGTTACACTTTGATCCAGATAGCATCAGGTCTAGGAACCTAGATACATACACCGGAGAAACATGATCTAGGTTACTTTTCAGGTCTGACACAGCCCAGCCCTCTCCATTATCTCATATGCTGAGGATAGTATGGTATCAAGGAGGGTCTTCTTTAATCAATTTGACACTCCCTGCATATGCATTTGGGCAGCTAGGTGTGGCAGTGCATAGAAGAGCACCAGGCCTAGAGTCAGGAGGACTGAATTCAAATATGGCCTCAGACACTTACTAGCTATATGACCTTGGGCAATTCACTTAACCCAGGTCACCTCAGTTTCCACATCTGGAAAATGAGCTGGAAAGGAAATGGCAAACTACTCCAGTATCTGCCAAGAAAATCCCAAATGGGGTCTCAAAGAGTCAGACACAACTCAACAATAGCATATGTATTTATTTACTTAGTCTAGATCTGTGATTTTGTCAATATATGGAATTCCCAGCATGTAAACTCTCACCAGTGATGCAGATTGGTAACATGGTCTTGGGGAATTGCCCATGGCATATCAAGGTATGTCAGAGGTAGGATTGGAACCCAGATCTTCCTTCTTCTAAGGGCAGTCCTCCATCCACTATGCTATACTGTCTCTTTTAGGCTATATTATTTAGTCTACTTCTATCAACTCCAATTGAAGGTAAGAGAGTGTATGTACTAGGGAGGGGCAAGCGTCAGGGAGGAAAACATACAGAATCAGACTAACTGGTATTATTTGTGTAGGCTTTTAAAATCATCACTGTTATTCATATTTTCTTCAGATTCTACATCTTAAAGCCCTAAAAAGATGCAATTCAGGTTTGGAAAATCTGATTGAAAAAAGGAAATAATGAGGGCAGCAGCTAGACCAGCTGACAGAGGATGTAAAGGAAAGGGCAACTTTTGTTCTTTCTTTTCTGAATTATTTATCTATTGCTTTGGTTCAGGGAAGAAACATCAGAGCTGAGGCAGAGCCTCTTCAGAGATGGTATTCCAATCAGCTCAATATAATTCTAATCAGTTCAGTTTTTCAACAGAAAAAGCATCAAATCCATGGAGGTACGATGAACACTCAACGCCCCAACCAAACCCCCATTGCTGTCACTGGGATCTCAGACACAGACTAAAAGCTGTGTGGGGCCCTTTGGAAATCAATGTAAGTTTAGTCTGGGTCTCAGGAGGGCAAGATTAGCTCATTTATGAAACTTCTTACACAAGTGAGAAGTAACCAATATAAATTGAATGAAACCTTATTTACCTTTCTGAGGAAGAAAGAGGAGAAACTGCTTCTGATGTAGAAGGAAAGATAACGTCAGCAGCCACCACATAAAGGCTCAAGGTATAGCTAGCCTTAGGTAGAAGATAAATGGACTAGGGACCTACATTGTAAAGGTGCCCTACCTAGGCTTTGAAGAGAATCTATGGTCCTCTTGTCCACATGTTTTCTGTGTTACTTCAATGGCTTGGTTGATGGGCTAGTAGGTCAACTCCACCTCCTGATCTAATCTCCTCACCTCTAGCTATACATTTTCAGCACTTTGGTTTCTACCTGTCACCCAACTCTCACCTGTGACTCCAAGAAGCAGTGACCACAAGCTGGTAAAACCATCGCAACAGACAATCTAAACCAGGTTGAGGGTAACCAACAGGCTTCAAACCTGTCAGTGAGTTAGGGGGGATGTCTACCCCAAGCATGAAATGAAAAGATGACTCCAATTAGCTTCAACAGTCATGAAAGCAACTAGAGCAGGTGTGGGGTCGGGGGAGGGCTCTTAGAACTTGGTCAGACAATGAAGATGCCAAGGTCATCCACTGCATCCCAAGCCATCACCAGTTATCTTGACTTTTGTCCTGGCACTGGACTTCAATGATTCTGGAAGAGAGAGTGAGGCTAATGATGACTGTGCAACTCTGCCTCACTTCAATTCAAATGGAAGTGAAGACATCACCCCAAGATGTCATTGGTTCTCTCCAAAACAAAGGACAAACAACAACAACAGAACCAAACTAAAAGAAAAGCAGTAGCTGTTCCTTTAGATGGTTGAAGAACATTCCTTCTTCCTGGATATTCTTCATCTCTTTTCCCCTACCTATTATCAAAGGGATTTTAGAAGCAAAATTACTTAGGGTCCTTGAAGGCTACAAGACAACTCCACTACTTCAGGGGTGTAATAGTCCAATTCTCCTTATTGGGAAATTGAACAATGAGAAAGCATGATGTACAGTTTAAACAAAATAATAATGTAAGGGTCACTTATGTTATTCAAACCCCACCCATCCCCTCTTTCTTTCAAGTACAAAAAATTTTAGTCCCTACATATCACCCCAGATAGAGACAACTGTAGGTACACGTTCCAAAGCATCTGAAGTCATTCCCTCCAACTCCTCCATTTTATAGGTGATAAAACTGAGGTCTAGAAGGCTGCATGACTAGGCCAAAATCATGGACCCTCTGACTCCATATGAAGTACTCTTTTCTCTACCAATCAACAAATCAAAAGAAGTTAAGCACCTACAATGTGCCAGATACCATGCTAGGAAATAGAAAGACAAAAACCAAAGTCTCCGCCCTCAAGGACCTGGCAAGACAACATGGGCAATATTTACAAAATAAACAATGTAGACCACATAGACAATATTTACAAAATTATTTACAATGTTTACATATTTTATAAATATTTACAAATATTTTACAAAATATTTACAAAATTTTACAAGGTAGTGGAGGAGAATGACCAGCAGAAGAAAAAGGATTCATTAGGGTAGAGCCTGAGCTGTTTTGTTTGTTTTTAGTTTTTACACAAAAAGATTTACTTCAGTAGATATAATCATAAATATAGAAACCTCCTCCCTCAACGCATGAGATGAATAATCCTGCTCCCCCCAGGCTCCTGCACCACCTCAGGCTCCCAAGATCAGAAGTGGATGAGGTCCATATCTCAGCTTGATTCCTCTAGATCACAGTCCCACTTTCAAGTCCAAACCCCACCTTGGGCTCGAGTCCCAGGCACCTTGGCTTCTCAGGACTTCCATGTCAGCATGGCTGGCTGCACCACCACCCCTACGATTGTGGCTCCAAGGTCACCATGGCTCAAATTCCTGGTCCACAGCACTGGAAACTGAGGAGATCAAAAAACACAAAACAGAAACGGACACCCACAGGCCCATTTCCCTGAGCTAGAGTAAAAAAAAGGGGGGGGGAGAAGGGAAAGGAAGTCCTTCCCCTCTCACGGATTCAGTTTGTGGTGTCCATACTGTAAATAAACTAGGATCAAGTTGCAGCAACAGAAAGTCTTGTCAGTTTTAAAGATGCAAGCAGCCAATCAAAGGAGGCTACCCAACCCATATGGTAGAGGACTTCCATGTAGGGCAAGCTAGACATGCTCCAAAGGTCTCTCAAGGATGCCTCCATGTTAGGTGACCTGGGCACCAGGTTACAGTGAGTTAGGGGTGTGTCTACCCCAAGCATGTGAAGATTTCCCCCTGAAGAATGGATGGATGACAATTTGTTTCAATGGCTATGAAGGCAGCTGAAGCAGGCTCTGTGGGCATTAAGAGTTCGGTCAGACATTGAAGATGCCAAGGTCATCCACTGCATCCCGGGCTATTCATCTTGATTTTTGTCCTGCCACTGGACTTTGATGACTGCAGGACAGAGAGTGAGGCTGATGACTTTGAGCAACTCTGCCTCACTTAAATCCAATTCACACAAAAGTCAAGACATCACCCCGTAATGTCATTGGTCCTTTTCAAAAAATGAAGGACAAACAACAGCAACAACAATCACCATGCAATTTCCTTTTTTTTTTTTAATTCTGGTAAATGGACAATTACATTGTCTTTCTTGAATTTCCATCATTCCTGTCCTCACAGTTGCCAAGGGAAACAGGTGGTCATGAGGCATCTTCTTTGCAGTGGTTCAACAATTCTCTAGAGATATATTCAGGCAAGTAGCTTATTCAGTCTTTCAACAATTTGATATGCACTTGCTCTTCACCATGATGGTATCATATGTTTTTCCTGGATACCAAGATTTCTTAGCAGTACTTATTATCAGCAGTACTCTATCCCTTCACTGGAGTTCTAGATGGTGAACATGAGCACCATACTGCTTGCTACTTGTTTCTCTTTGAGTTTTTCTTATATGATGCAATAAGTGGATAGTCAGTCTCTTTCAAATGACCTCTCAATCAAGTGATATTCTGATTATGAGTCTCCATAGCTTTTCCATCTTCCAAGACTCCAAGGCATAGATCAATACAAAGTCATGTCTCCTAACCAAACATTAACACGTGAGCCTGTGTGTCATTCCTGGTGGCATTATATACTTACCCATGAAAAGCCCAATGCTAATGAGAGAAATGTTTATTTCTCTTTTATACTGATAACCAATTATTAAATTAGGACTAAGGTTTTTCCTTTCTATTTCCTCATTCAGAAATCAGTCCCTATAGGTTATTTAGCCAGCCTCTGAAAGACATTGCTGATAGATGAGACTGCCCAAATCTCAGGTTTTTTTTTTTTATCTTGAGTGGGACTCCACCCAATTAGGAGATCTTACAAACAGAATCCAGTCTAAGCAAGATTTTGCCCTTAGGAAATAAGCCCCTGTCAGTCCTTGGAAACTTCCATTAGAATTTAGGGTGACCCAGCTTATGAAGGGGAAAACCAACTGGGTAGGTCTGGGTAGAGAGATGGATTCTTTTGCCCAGACTGTTGAGGGCAGCTGAGTCTCATGAGTAGTCATGTTCTCTGCAGGTGGAGCTGAAGACTTTTTGCCCACTGCCTCATTAAAATATCCAACCCCTCATTGATTGTTGACCAATCAGAGCTGATTTCCACCCTCAGGAATAGCCCCTTTTTCAAGTCTATTTAAGCATTATTTAAGCAATATTCTCCAGGGGCTGTTTTTGGTTTATGAGAGAAAACCAAATGACCATTTTACTAATTTTTCACTAGCCATAATTAATAAAAATGATTGTTAATTTCCCAAAAATTATTTCTCTGGAACTTTTCATTCATCGTACTAAGCTTACTAGGTCTTCTGCTCAGGCCCATCACAATATCACTAACTCCTTTCTCCCTCCACCCAAGTTGTCCCCCCAAGCAAAAAAAGGAACAGCACAATCTTTGTGAAAATAAAGCAGTAAAGCAAAACAAGTCCACACATTTGCCCCATCCAAAAAGGCACATCTCCTTGTATACCTTGGATCCATCACCTCTCTGTCAGGAGGTGGGTAATAGCAAGCTCATCATTCTATCTCTGGAGCTGTAGTTGGTCACTGAATTGATCAGAATTCTTAAATCTTTCCATGTTGTTTTTTGTTGTTGTTGTTTTTTGTTGTTTTTTTGGTTTTTTGCTAGGCAATGGGGTTAAGTGACTTGCCGAGGGTCACACAGGTAGTAAACATCAACTGTCTGAGGCCGGATATGAAATCAGGTCCTCCTGACTCCAGGGCTGGTGTTCTACCCACTGTGCCACCTAGCTGCCCCTATCAGTCCCTATCTTAATCTGATTCTTAATCAGAATATATCTTGACAGGGAAAAGTCATACATTTATAGAAAATTACTTCTCCCAAAATATCTTGCCTATTGTGAAAATTTTCCAGACCATCTTGGGCCAGTAAAACTTGGTCCACACCAACTCCAGAGTTTTCTCTTGGTTCAAGTATCCAAAAGCAACACCCAGAGCCTTAATGGCCATGCAATGAGAGCCCTTGGGTAGCACCTGCTTGTCATTTATTATAGCACAGTAGTGTTCCATCACAACCCAATACCACAACTTGTTCAGCCATTTCCTAATTGTTGAGCATCTCCTTGATTTCCAATTCTTTGCCACCACAAAAAGAGTTGCTATAAATATTGTTGTACATATAGGTCCTTTTCCTTTTTGTTTTTTGTCTCTTTGGGATACAAACCTAGTAGTGGTATACAAGCAAAAAAAAAATTTTTTTTAAATCAAAGCATCTAATTCTATAGAGAAAATCTTTTAAAAGGAACTAGGAAGCTAGCTGGATATATTTGAATTTTTTTTTCTGTTCTTATGAAGCTCAGAACCATGGAAATCTAGAACCACAGAATGTTAGAGCTTCCTTGCATAGTCCATACCAAAACTTAAGTCAGTGTCAAACCTTTCTTTGTAGCTGGTCTCTTCTGGGAAGCCCTCAGGTCCTATTTGCTGGATCAAAAAGTGTTAGTTTTGTTCCATGTCATTCATTCACTTTCTAGGACAGAAAAGGAATAGTTCCATTTCAACATTTTTATTTGACTCAGCTATAGATCGTATTGAAGTAAATTATCAGTTTCTTAATTGGTGCTCTTGAGCATTAGGTTTTTGTTCTGAACTTGGTGAACTAAATAATTTTCATAAAGTGGCAATCTACTTCATCATACCCAAATACTCAAATGTGGTCTCATGAATTTTGTGGTTCCTTCCAATCATGAATATTTATCTATAGGTCACAGCCCTTCTGTGATTGTCCATCCTCTGTTATTTTTGTCCATGGTCTTCCACAAGTACATCACATAAGGCCCTTCTTCCCAACCCATACTTTATCATAAGACTAAAAAAAAGAATAGCCTATCTGGTTAGGTCCCTGTCATTAGAAGTAACTTAGTACTCTGGACATGAAAAAGACTTTAGAGGTCATCTAATATAATTAAAACAAAATTGCTCTTCATAAAATGTGTGTGTCTATAAAAGCATTCTATACATTTATCCATTTTTTTCTCTGCATGCAGATAGTGTCATCCTTCATATGTCTTTTGTAGTTAATTCAGGGATTTATAATAATCTAAATGATTTATTCATTCAAAGTTGGTCTTAAAACAATATTGCTATTACTGTATACGACATTCTCTTGGTTCTGCTCATTGTGCTCTTCATTATTTCATGCAAGTTTATCCATGTTTTTCTAAAATCATCGAGCTCATCATATAGCACAGTAGAGTTCCATCACAATCATATACCACAACTTGTTCAGCCATACAACAGGGTTTCTTAACCTGGGGTCTGTGGATAGATTTCAAAGGGTCTGTGAACTTGAATGGGGGACAAACAAATTTTTGTTTCAATATAATTTATTTCCTTTGCAATCTTATGTATTTTATTTTATATATTTAAAACATTATTCTGTGAAGGGTTCCCTAGGCTTCATCAGACCACCAAAGCGGTCCAGGACACAAAAAAAGAGCTTCTGTTTCTACACCATGATGGTAATTATTCCCAAGTTAACTGGAGAAAAGCAGATTATTAGAGAAAGGCAGCATGGAAAAGTAAGACAGCTTCCTCCTCCAGAAAGTCCCTATGGCAATGAAATTATAGGTCTATTCTGTATCCCTATTATATTAGCTCTGATTTGAGAGAAACAGAATAATTATAATCTCTGCTTGTGGGGAAATTAGTCCTTCTACCAATCTCTGCCTTTGAAAATCATTAGAGTAAGGTTCCAAAAGCCAGGAAGATCTAACAAATATCTCTCTAATGGATTCATGGTTTTGTTTATTTGGTTCACCCTGGCTGAGATAACTTAACCTTTTGTGCTACTGATAGTCTTGATTGAACAGACCTGCTGAAACCTGGTTTTCAGTGGCCACAAGTGATTCTCCTTATTTGGATAGAACAGATCAATTGCAGCTAGGCAATTTTTAAAAGCACAAGCTTGGAATTTTGAGAGTTGCATTTATTTCTGTTTTTGTTACTCAATGCCAAAATTATTTCTAAGAAAACAAAGTTTGAAAAGGATATTTCTTTAATTGTATCATTGCCTCAAAATTCTATTGTAGGTAGACCTAAACCTCCAAAGAGATCAGAGAGGAAAAGGACCTATAGTTGATATTTGTAGTACCAGAAAAAAACTGCAAACAAAAGGAACAGGGTGCAGGGGTTGTCTATCCACAGGGAACATCTAAGCAAATTATGGTATATGAATGTAATGGAATATTATTGTGCCATAAGAAATGAAGAATTGGATGGTTTTAGAGGAAATTAGTAAGGTATCTATGAATTGTTGCAGAGTGAAATAAGCAGGGCTAGGAGAACAATGTATACAATGAAAGCAAACATTATGGGGCAGGTAGGTGGTGTGCTGGGCCTGGAGTTAGGAGGACCTGAGTTCAAATCCAGTTTCAGATACTTCCTAGCTGTGTGATCCTGGGCAAGTCACTTAACCTCTGCCTCAGTTTCTTCAACTGTAAAATGGGGAACCTGGAGAAAAAAAATGGCAAACCACTCCAGTATTTTTGCCAAGAAAATCCCATAAATTGGGTCACAAAGAGTCAGGCATGACTACATGACAGCAGCAACAACAACAAAGCAGCATTATAGAGAAAAACAACTTTGAGAGACTTTAAAATTCTGAATGATATAATGATAAATTATTATTCCAGAGGACAGAAGATGGAACATGTTATCCACTTCCTGACAGAGATAATCAACTCAAAATGCAGAATGAATGCTGCATTTTTTGACATGGTTAATGAGAGAATTTGCCTCATTTGACTCTGTGTATTTGTTATGAGACTTTTATTTTTCTTTGTTGTTATTGTTGTTGTTGTTGTTGTTCAGGTGAGGGAGGAACATGAAATTTGTTCCAAAATATATGTTAATTGGAACAAGACAGTAAAATAAAATTCTTGAAAATTTGTTTTTAAAAATTCCACTGAATAGCTTCTAAACTCACCTAACAGACCTGAGGGACCCATGGGTGAAGTCCAAAGATACCACAGTGGGGAAATGAGGGAGATGACCACAGTGGGGAAATGAGGGAGATGACCACAGTGTAGGGAGGATGGTGAGGAGATGGTCAGGAAATGGCATAAAGTCCTGGTTCTGGATAAGAGAGGGTGAAATATTACCTATTGGAGCCAGGCAAATAGAAAAGGTTGATGAACTGGGAGGCCACTAAGTTAGAGGTATCATCAACTTGCTAAAGCTACCACCAGACAGCAGTGGTTAGGGACCAGAGAGGGACAGTAATATAGCTCCTGAATTTTTTTTAAAAGGAAGGAGATTAGCATAAAGGTTGGCAGATGACTTCAGCAAGGATCCAGTCAGGGAGCTACAGATACATGGCATGAGCCTCAGAAGCAGAGGCATCACTGAGAAATCGAGACAATGGGACGACCTAGTATTTCTGGCCAAATATGTCGGGGGATATAAGAGGAAGAGAACCCAGTACTAGAGAATGTAGTCAGGTATGCAATGTCCTCCAGAGGGTTCCAGGTTTTTGTTAGTGTCAGAAGATGGAAAGACTTTTTTTGGGGGGGAAGGGGGCTTTCTTTGCATCTTCAGTACTTAACACAGTGCTTGCCACATGTTGCTCAATCACTTTTCAGTCCTGTCCAACTCTCCATGACCCCATTTGGGGTTTTCTTGGCAAAGATACTGGAGTGGCTTGCCATTTCCTTCTTTAGCTCATTTTACAGATAAGGAAACTGAGGCAAATGGGGTTATATGATTTGCCCAAGGTCACACAGCTAGTAAGTATCTGAGATCAGATTTAACTCAGGAAGATGAGTCTTCCTGACTCCAGGCTCGGAATTCTATCCACCATGACACCTTGCTCCCCCACGTAGTAGACCCTTAATAAATGCTTGTTGGATGATTGAGAATGAGAGAGGATGAAGCATAGGATGAAGGATAATCTGTTGACATAAGAACTGGGGCTTTAGAGGGCACAGTGGAAAAGGGCCCAGAAGGACAGGTACTAGCAAGAAGGTACAGCAGAACTGGATGTAGATAACAGAAATCACAGGGAAAAGGAGTTTTCAAATCAGTAACTGGTGACTGAATTTCATGTAAGGGGCATGTCTTAATAGCTCTGATTGCAACTTTCTGTGGAGCTTCATTTTGAAGCATCTGCCATCCATTCATTGACACTGGGGCACAGTTTCAGCACCCACTTGTTGTGAGATTAACCATCTAGGCTGGCAAATCTCTCATTCTAATATACAAAAGCAAGAAAAACAAAGGCCAAGACACCAAGTGATCAGAATGAGATAGAAATGGAGAGCAAAGGGAATAGTTACTACAACATGGGTAGGAACACCCTTCAAACCCTATCATATCCTACTGGGGTGTTGCAAACATTGATATGTTCCTTTTGCAAAGAATGTTAGTGTGAGGGCTGATGGGATAGCATCATGGTACACCAGTTAGGCTTCTTTCATTTCTGCCAATGCCAAAGCTATGGATTCCATGCAGCCACATAATACTTGAGACCTTGCCTTTTATGTGGGAAACTGAGGCCACAGAGAGCCTTCCTGAATTCCTGTTGTCTCCTGTGGGAGACAACAATATGTAGCATCATCAGCAATCATCTGCATCAGTGTGTTATAGGAGCAATATTTCCTACAGCCTGGGCACATTGACTAGGGTGAGCTTTTTCTAAAACTCCACCCCATACATGTTAGATAAATTTTTTTCTTAAAAGAAATTGAACTCTCTGTAATTAGATAATTGGCCCAGGAAATTAAGGCTTTAGTCATTAACATAGCTTCCTGGTCTTCTGAGTACAAAAAGGTCCAAAGGCATGAGCCACTCCAGTTATTCCTTCAGGTTTCTGACCATGGACCACCAAGGCAACACAGAACCAGGGAAACTGCATTCAACTGAATTGAGACTATTCTTGCTGTATCTTTCCATGTTAGGGCTAAGTAAAACCCCTTTTGTTAATTACTAAATGTTCCACAATTGTCTCTTCTTATAATGCTCTTGAACACGACGCACCAACCTGTTTCAAGGCAGGCCCCATCAATTACATTGATGATAGTAGGAAGGACTGGAATAGATAACTCTCCCTGAAGTGGAGGAGGGGGAATGCAGAAGAAGGTCAGCCCAGGGAGGTTCCTGTGGCTGGTGATGTTTCTGGTGATGTTGGCTGCTGATGAGAATTGTCCTCACTGTCCCGGGAGAGTAAAGTAACCTCTCTGTGGCCATTTAGCAACTAGAGACAGATGCTCTGTGTCTCTTAAGAACTATGTCCTGAAGATGATAACTGCAGTAACTGTTGTTTGTGGAAAAGGAATTATCTTTATATCTGGGAGTGATAGCCATCTCCAGACCCACCAGCTGTGGTCAGTCTGGGTGCCAGCCCCACCCCAGCCAGGGACTGGAATTCATTGATTGTCTAAAAACTTTGCTAAAGTAACTGCTTCAGACTTTTTATATGGCATTTGGGAAGCCATTAGGATCTGCACCACACAGACTTTATTGTTACTTTTAATGCAGGACACTGGGGAGGGCACCTGAGAGGACAGTGCTTGATCCTCCCCAGGAATCCAGAGATCTTTCCAGAAAGAGAGATAGACAAATGCACTCCAGGTGGGGAGAAGAGGAGAGGGAGGTGGACCTTATCGTTTAAAATGTTTAAAAAGAGGGACATCTTCTACTCTTAAGCTGGAGCAGTGAATTGTAACTTTCTCTGTCTTTTTGGCTCTATCTCTGTCTCTGTGTCTCTCTCTTTATCTGTCTCTCTGTCTCTCTGTCCTTCTCTCTTCTCTCCATCTGTGTGTGTGTGTGTGTGTGTGTCTGTCTGTCTGTCTGTCTGTCTGTCTGCATCTATTTCTGCCCATCCTGGCAGAAATGATGACTGCTTCTACATGTCAAATAGAGCATGTGTATCGGCCTAAAACAGTCTCTGCCCACCCCTTTTGCTTTGTGTCTCTCTGTGAGCATAGGTGATTAATGCTGAGCTAGACACCCTAGCCTCGGCAGTAGCTTGGTAAATTCGAGGTATCAGGAGTTCCTTGGTCCCGCAGTTGGAGATGACTGGCAGCAGGAGGGAGTTCCTCTATTGGAGAAGATGACCACTGAGAAATGGAGAAATCCAAGCTCTGGCCTGGCTGAACAGAAACCCGTGGAGCAGCCTGAGCCGTCATGTGGCTACTCTTGATCTCCTCAATGTGGCAGACCAGCCAGGATCCATAACACTGGCCTGAGGCACTGGCAGAAGACAACACAGCCATAGTCTGGGCCTTACATCTGGTCCAGCACAGGGGGCAGTGGCACAGGCCCCAGGGGTGGTGACAGCAGACAGTGGCATACTCCCCAGCAGCAGCAAGCATCATCTTGAGCCCCAGTGGCAGCCACAAGAGTGGAGGGATGTAGTGGTAGAACAGTGGCCAGAAACACAGGCCCCAGGAGAGTGGACACTGATATGAGTAGTGAGAAAGGCAAGCCCAATATAAAACTTTATTCACTGTAATTCGGAAATGATGGTGTCCCTCCATACTGCTACCAAAACCCCAAAGGTCATTAGATAACTCTTCCCCAAGGAGGACTTGGAGGACCAAGAAGTTGTGTTGATAACAGGTGGCATCATGGGAGAGATGAAATAGTCTCTCCCTATCCTCTGCAGAAAAATGAGGCAGGAGTAAAGAGTTAGTACTGAGAAGTTAAATAACTTGCCTAAAGTTTTACAGCCAGTATGTATCAGAGCTGAGGACTTGAACCCTGGTCTTCCTAGCTTCAAAGCCAGCTCTTTAGCCATTAGACCTCTTTGCTTTCTTTACATTTTCTTTCTTTTCTTCCTTCAGTGCTACCTATGATAGGCTTTTAATATATCCTCAATGTTAAGGTTGAGTATAAAATCATTTAAGTATTAGAAGGTCATCTGGAAGACATTTAAGACCTAGGCACCAAGGTGGTAGATTGTGATAGGAGCAATATTTCCTAGGCTCCTGCCACAAGGGCTGAACTAGATTTTCCTAAGGCCTCACTCCATGAAGGTTAGGCTAATTTTTCCTTAAAAGATATTGAAACAGTCATCCAGACTTAATGGGCTCAGGGGACAAAGGTTTCAGCCATTACCATAGCTTCCTGATCCCTGACTACAAAAATGGCCAAGAGCATAAGGACTTCTAGTTGTTCCCTTAGGCTTCTGACCATGGACCAGCATGGGCAGCACAGAGGCAGAGAATCGGTGCTCCACAGAATCAAGGCTATGTCTTTGGTGAGCATCTTTTCCATTCTATGACTAGGTGAAGCTCCTTTTGCTAACTGCTAAATGTTAGCTATTGTTAGCGTCTAAATGTTTGTTAATTGCCAAATGAGACAAAAGCATCTTATTTCATTCCAGTGTTAAATCTGAAGTACTAGCTTATTATACAAAGATCCAGACGGGAAGCTCTGATGCATAGAATGAACCCCAGAAGAAGAGAGAGACGGAGACAATGGAAAGGTCTGAAATTGGAAAGAGCAAGTCTGTAGAAAAAGAAATATGCTGTTGTTTTTGGCCAGGTATGTCAGGTGATATAAGAGGAAGAGCATCCAGTACTAGAGAATGTGGTCAGGGATACAGTGTCTTCTAGAGGGTTCCGGGTTTCTGCTGGTGTCAGAAGATGAAAAGAGCTTGTTTATTGCTTTTGTATCTTCAGCATTTAGCACAGTGCCTGGCACATAGTAGATACTTAATGCTTATACAAATTTCGCAACACCTACTCCTGCGTCCATAGATTGAGAAGCCCCTCCACCAGAGACCCAGAACTTTTAAAGCAAACTTCTTGAGGTCTGGGTGTAAGAATGTGCAAAGAGGTGGCTTGGCATGGTGGTAACATTTGATATATTGTATACTATTTGTCATCACATGTATCATAAAGCTTTCAATTTTAACATTTTTGTTCTAACTACAATATGAGGCGATGTGATATATCCTGGATGATCTGAAAGGTGAGCTTCAGTAAGTGGGGCTCAAAAAATTATCATAAGTAGCTTTGAATTCCTAGTGAGTCGATTTCTGGGTTAGTAGTTTGGGAGCCTGTGACAGTAAGGTACAAGAAGGGGAGGAGGTAGAAGTTTTTCTGACAGAACTGACTGACTGGGGCCCCCACCTTTCTGGATCTTGTGATGACTAAGGGTGGCATCAGCCTGTTCTCCCCCAAACACCACAAAGTAGAGAACAGAAGCAACGAGAGTATTGAGTTGTAGGTCTGGGAAATTAAATACTTAGCAATTGAGTCCTGAGAGGCCAGATTCAGAGCTAGAAAGAAACTTAGATGTTGTCTAGCCCTAGAAACTGAGGCCCAGAGAAAATAAAGGTTTTGCCCAAGATTCCAGATAGCAAGTTGCACAGCCAAGACTCGGGTCCTCTGACTTCAAAGCTGACACTTGGGATCTCTTGCCCTCTTGTCCTGTTGTTACTCATCCCTTAGCAAACCCCAATCCTGGGTTATTTTTGCCAGCTGCTTCCTCCAAATCAGCTCATATGTTGCTAGACGGAGCTTGGGAAAGCTACCCAACAGAGTTCAGCAGATAGACTACAAATTTATAGTATCAAACTTCAACTGGATTCCTATTGCACATAGGAAATTCTTTTAATTCTCACTAAGTAAGGCAGCTAGGTGGCACAATGGATAGAGTGCCAGGCCTGGAGTCAGGAAGATTCATCTTACCAAGTTCAAATCTGGCCTCAGACACTTACTAGCTGTGTGACCCTGGGCAAGTCACTTCACCCTGTTTGCCTCAGTTTCCTCATCTGTGAAATGAGCTGGAGAGGGAAATGGCAAACCACTCCAGTCTCTCTGCCAAGAAAACCCCAAATAGGGCATGGAGAGTTGGACACAACTGAAAAATAACTTAAAAATAAACTTATTTACTATGCCATTCCATACCAAAGCTATTCCAAATCATCTCTACCCTCCTCCAGACTCCCACCTCTTCTCAGCCGCTCGGTTGCGTTGCAAACATTCCCTCTTACTTTACTGAGAAAATGAGACAGGTGGTTTTAAGTTGCGTCTTCTTCCCTTCTCTGCATCTCGCAATCCTTGAAATCACCCATTCTCACTTTCTCCTCCTTCCCTATGGTCTCCAGTAATGAGGTGGCCCTTCTCGCCAAAACTAACCCAGTCTCTACGTGCTCTTGATCCTATCCCCTCCCATCTTCTCCAATAAATTGCCCCTTTAATCATCTCTTTCCTCTTTCTGAAGTTGCTCACACAACCCATGCAATCTTGCCCCTCTGAACTTTTGTACTGGCTGTCTCTTCCACTTGGAATGGCTTCCCTCCTCCCCTCCACTCCATAGAATCCCTCACTTCTTTCTGGATGCGGTGAAAGTACCACCTTCTGCATAAAGTCTTTCCTGATTCACTACTTCCCTCCCTAACTACTTTGGATTCATTTTGTGTTGATTCTGTACATATTTATTTGTATTTACTGTTCCTTCTAATAGAATATCAGCTCCCTGAAAGCACAAGATAATTTCTTTTTTGTGGGTTTGTATTTTCTTCTGGTATCATAGTGCCTAGCACATAGAAAATCACCCAAGTGATTTTCCTAAAGCACAGATTCAACAATGTCACCCTCCCACTCAATAAACTCCAGTGATCCCCATCGCCGCCTGTGTTTGGTATTCAAAGCACTTCATCATCTAGCCCCGTCCCACTTTTCCAGTCTTCTTACACCTTACTCCCTGCCAAGTACCGTTTAGTCCAGTGACACTGGCCTCCTGGCTGTTTCTGTAACAAGACACTCTATCTCTTGACTCTAGACATTTTCTCTGGTTGTCCCCCATGCCTAGAATTCTCCTCCTTGGAGGAGCTGACCTCCTTGGCTTCCTTTAAGTCCCAGCTAAAATCCCATCTTCTATAGGAAGTCTTTCCTACCCCTCTAAATTCTAGTATCTTCCTGTTCTTAATTATTTTCTATTTATCCTGTATGTAGCTTAATTGTACATAATTGTTTACTTGTTGTCTCCCCCTCTTTAGACTATGAGGTCCTTGAGGACAGAGACTGTCTTTTACCTCATTTTGAATCCCCAGCACTTAGCACAGTGCCTGGCATAGTAGGCACTTATTAAATGTTTACTGACTGACATAGTAGGCAATTAATAAATGTTTAATAATTTATAGGGGACTTTACTATGTGTCAGGCACCATGCTAAGCACTTTATAAATATTATCTTATTTAATCCTCATAACAACCCTGGGAGGAAGGTACTATTATTATTGTGCCCATTTTACTGGTAAGAAAACTGAAGCTGAGAGAGGTTAAGTGACTTACCCAAGGTCACATTGCTAGTGAGTATATGAGGCCAGATTTGAACTTAGGTATTCTTGACTCTAGGCCCAGTATTTTATCCACTGCTCCACTTAGCTGCTTATTGATTGATTGATTGAGTGAGTGGGTGAAGCCAGTTCTTTTGCCCTCATCACAATAGGGCAGGAGTCGATGTACACCCAGAGTATACTGCAAACATGTAATTTACACCTGGATCCTGGTTAGCTTTGATCTCTGAAATCCTCATCCTGAGCAGAGTTCTACCAGCAAAATCTTCACAATGCCCAGAGAAGTAACTAAGGTAGGGCTAATTGAACTTTGCCCAAGGGCAGACAATTGCCAGTGAATTAGACCTAGAGCCACTTGCAGAGTGATTCTATTCCTCTAAAAAAGAGGGCAAGGTGAGTGGGACAGAGTGGTGGAGAGGGCCTAGGAGTGGGGCAGGGACACAGTCTGGTGTTTGGCATGGGGCTGGGGGCATAGAGTCAGGGATGAAAGAGGAAGCGGGCAGGGGAGGGAAACAACTCCTTCATTCATGCTGGAAGCTTGAGGCTTCCTTGAGTCACAACCTCCAGAGCCCTTGTCTTTCCTCTGAACTTTTGCCTTCCCAGACTTCTCAGTTTCCCAAGATTAATGGGGAGGGGGGATAAGGGTGGGGGCTTGGAATTGGCTTCGGAAGGAAATGCCCTTCACTAAGGCTAACCTAGGAGGTGAGAATGCTTTCAAGCAAAGAGTTCTTCTCCACTGTCACCAACCACTCAACATCTCCTGCCCCATGACAGGGGTGGTGGAAGTGGGGTCTAGGGGGTTAATCTGGTGGCATAAAACAGGAAAAGGAGGAGACAAAGAAAAGCACCCTCCTAAACTTCTTAAACTTTCCCAGGATTGGGGGGTGGGGAGGGAGTTATATGAGCTTAGGCAGACCTGGAAGGACTGAACTCCTCCCCCAACTCACCTAATTAACTGTTTATTCTGAACCATTAGACCAGGGACTTCTGCTACGGAAAGGCTAATGCAACCCCTTACCCCACCCCCAATCTCCAGCCAAATTTCCACAATTTGGCTAACGGACCCTGGCCTAAGAACTAAAAGAACTGAGTTCTAGCCTCCACTTTGACACTCACCCTGGGGCTCTGTTTCCTCATCTGTGAATTGAAAAGAATTGTACAAGGTGGTTTCTGAGATTCCTTCCAGCCCTGACAGTCTGAGGTTTCGAGCCTCCAGCTCCACTTCAGCACAGATTCAGCATCAAGAAGAGTTGAAGGAGCCTTCCTCTGTGATATTGGACAAGGCACTCCTCCCTCCCCCCCCACCCCTGCCCCCAGGGCTTTGAATTCCTCCTCTTGCAAAATGAACAAATAATGTTAGATGATCTCAAGGTCTTTTCCAGAACACGATACTTTGAAGGCTTAGAGTTGGAGGGTTTGGGAGAGATTGGCTTCAAGTCCTCCTTTAGCCTTGCCCCTAAAAGCATAAATGTTTTGCTAGGGTTACCACTCTACCCATAACCCCCAATAATAATCAAGCTTCTTTGATGCCCAAAGTGAAGAAACTACTGACCTTATCGACTAATTATTAAATACCATTAGGTTAAATAAGAAGCTTACCAAATGGTCTAATTTCTTGGGCGAAGGGGAAGGGGTAGTGGTAACCTCTTCATCAGCAGGTGCCTCATGGTTTTCTAAGGTCCCTGTCTCCTCATAAGGAATGGAATTCACCACCACCACCCCAAATGAGGGGGTCTTTCATTTACTTGCCTTAGATGCCCTTTGAGACTTTGAGACAGCTCTAATTGTTATGATGGTTTCTCTCACCAAGACTAAATTTGCCTATTTTCAACTTTCACCAATTGTTCCTAATTCTGACCTCCCAGGACCACAAAGAGTTTACTCTTCATTCATCTCACAACCTTTAGCTCCTTGGAGACACTGTCAGATTCTCCTTGTCCCCTCTTCTCCAGGCTTCTCTTCTCCAGGCTAACTGTCCTTTCAGTCAATTCTCATATGGCATGGTCTCCCATTCCCTAACTATCCTGGTCACCCTCCTGTGGACACACTCTAGCTTAGCATTGTGTTTCCTAAAATGTGGTAACCAGAACTGAACACAATAGTCCATATCTAATCTGACCCAGGCACAACACACACACACACACACACACACACACACACACACACACACACTTCCTTCTGCATGACCTTGGCCTAAAACTGCAACAGCTTTGGGGTGAGGGTGGGAGGAAGGGGGCTTCCATGTCACACTGTTGACTCATATTGGGTTTGCAGCCCACCAAAAATCCCTGCTCTTTTTTCTCATGAACTGTTGCGTAGCCATACTTCCCTGATTCTGTACTTGTGCATTCTATTTTCTTAAAGTGTTGGTCTTTTGCCTTTATTTCTATTTCTTTTCATCTTACAAGATTTGGCCCATTTTTGCTAAGTACTCTTTTCTCAGTCCTGGATACCTCATACTCTAAATCTCTGACATTTAGGAGACGATGAACTGGTATTCAAGGGTGCAGTCTGTTGCCACAGAAGACAGAAAAGTTAATTGACCTATACAGGGATTGAACCCGTGACCTTGGCCTCATTAGCACTATGCTCTGATTAGCCATGGAGATGAACTTTCATTCTCTTGGCCCCTGAGGTTCTGTTTCAGAAGTATGACACATAATTGTAGCACTGTTCTTTAGAGTTCCCAGGGGCTGAAGTCAGTGCCCTACACTGGGCAGCTTTTTTCTTCAAAGTGCCTAGCTCATAACTAGCTCATAACATAGTAGGCACTTAGGAAATACTTGTCGATTGACTAATAGAGTATATAAAACATTGCCTTATTTACTACTTTCATCCATGTGCATATCTTGCCCTCCCACTTAAGATTGTAAGCTCTTTGAGGACAGGGCCTATTTCTATTTTTTTTTTTTTTGTCCTCCTACAATGCTTTAAAAGGGTTGTTAGCTAAAAGAATGAATAACTTCAAGATGTTAAACTTGGATGAGTGAGGAAACAGTGTTGCTGAGAAAAGGGATTTGGACATTGGGAATGAGGGATTTAGACACTGGGAGTGAGAGAGCAGGTTTATGGGGGGAAAAAATTCAGTTTTGGACCTAATGAATTTCAGATTACAGTATGAAATATCAATGTTAACATGCTATAGACAGACAGTTGGAATCACAGAACTAGAGCTTAACTGGGAAGTAACGACTTGAGGTACAGATTTAAGAGCCAGCAAGAGAGATATGATTGAAGCTATGAGCAAGGATGATTTCTCCAAGAAATGGATTGTACAGAGAAAAGAAAGGATCAAGAACTAAGCTTAGTGGTGGGAGGGGGTGGAAGTTGTATCAGACTCTGGAAAAAAAAGAAGAGTCTAGAGAGGCAAACAGGCATGGAAAGTAGGAAAATTAGGGTAATTTAACATGGGGAATCCCAGGGAGAGTTTAAGGAGAGAGTGATCATCAGGACCAGTTACTGCCGAGAGATAAAGAAAAACTCGAGGACTGAGAAAAGCTAGAACAGTTTGCTCAGGTTTACCAACAAGTAAATAATTTCATATTAATGGAAGCTACAGAGGAGTGATTTTAAAGAGTAAAAAGGAGAGGGTGACAAAATCCAGGTCACTTGGAGGAAGGCAAGAGATAGAATGACACCTTGGGGTGAGAAGGACAATAGGGTCAATGGAAGATTTTTTTTTTCAATATAGGACATTATGGTATATGTTTGAAGGTAGAAAGGAACCAGTGCAGAGAGAGAAATCTAAGATGATGGAGAGAAGAGAGAGTTGGGAAAGGATCCGAGCT
This sequence comes from Vombatus ursinus, assembly GCF_900497805.2. Taxonomy (NCBI): domain Eukaryota; kingdom Metazoa; phylum Chordata; class Mammalia; order Diprotodontia; family Vombatidae; genus Vombatus; species Vombatus ursinus. The sequence continues at coordinate 46,317,449 of NW_020954569.1, read as the reverse complement.
CTCCAAATGATTTACTTGAGCTGGTAGTGGGTCGTTAATCTTCACTTCAATGGTCATCAAAGTAAATATTCTCGTAGGGACAGCATACTGAGCTGTGCAGCAGAAAATACCTTTATGGAGCTATTCTCAAAGGCAAAGGAGGATCTTTTCCAAAGCTTGCCTGTTTACTTACTGAGGTATGTGATGACCTCTACTGGTTCATGTGTGTGCCTACAGAAAATGTCATCCGTAGCATGTGGCTAATTCTGACAGCACCATTCAGGTTACAGGGCTTAATTCCAGGAAAGCAAAAGAAGGATTTGGAAGCATAACATTGTAACCAAATCCTGAGCAATTTCTCTAGTCTCCCCATTTTATGTGGAAGCATGAAGAAGATGAAGAAACAACCATAAAAGTGTGATGATCTCTTGAATCAGGTTACCCTGGAGTTGAATTAGGGGTTGCTTGGGTTAACTAGGTTGTCAGGGGAATTTATCTCTTAACTAAAACTATTTACATCTTTTTTTTTCCCCCCAGAGGAAAATTGTCAAGGACTTATTACATATCTTTCCTTCCTTCTCTTCTCCTACAGGGGAGGCAGAGTGGAAAGAGTAAGGAAACCTGGATTTATTTCACCACTAGCTGTGTTAGCTAATTGTAGGACATCAGTTGCAGATGCTTTTCACTTCATTGTCTTCATTTAAGGATGAAGCTATTGGACTAGATGATTTCTAAGGTTCCTTCCAGCTCTAATGTTCTGAGTATGAGAATCCTGAAATTGGTTTGGACTCTGTCAGATATACTAACAGAAAGAATAATAATAGTAGCTGATATTAATATAGTCCCTTCATGTAGGCAAAACACGTTTACTTATATTATTCATTTGGCAAAATCATAGGAGCATAGATTTAGGGACAGACAGTCACTACTCCCTCCCCTCCCTCCATTTTGCAGATAAGGGAAACTGAGACCCAGAGAGATTAGACATCTTGATAATAGCTCATGAGATTAAAGCATTATTATTTTTATACCTATGCATATGCAGGTGTATGTAAATATGTAAATGTAAATAAATGCATATCCATATACAAAATATGCTATATGAAAATATAATATTTTTAAAGTACAAAATGAAGGGACATCTTGTTAATTAAGCTAATTGAATGAGTGCGAACCACAAATTGTGTAATTTGGGTCATAATGTCCATCTTTTGGCTAAGATTTTTCAATTGGGCTGTCAACACTAATACATTCAGGAATCAATGTCAAATGTTCACCCTGTTGTCTGCAGACACAGCTTTAGCGTCTGTGGATTTCTTAGGACTCCGTAATACCATTTGGGGGCAAAAATGAAAATGATCTTGGAAAAACTAGGTTATCGTTCTGGCTCCCCGCCCACTAGAGCTGAGAGAGGGAGAATTAACTCCCTGGGTCTTCTGAGACCCCCTGGAGTGAACAGCCAGCCTCCTGGGCAGCCACCATGTTCGGCAGACAGCTTTTTAAAAGCCTGGAGAGCCCGAGTCGGTCTCTGCACGCAGTGCAGTCTGCGGCCGCCAGGGGCGCTGCGCAGGGCTGCGATTAAACCCCCAAGCTCCCGGCGCGCGCTCTCAGAGTGCAGCTGGGGGCCCGCACACGCTGCCGCTGTTGCAGCTGGAGCTTCTTCCTCTTTTCCTCCTGTTTCTCTTATTCCTCCTCCTTCTTTTCCCTCTCCTTCTTTCCCCTTCCTTGCACCTTTTTTTTTCTTTTTCTTTTTCCTGTGCCTCTCTGCGCCGCCCCTCCCCAACCTTTTGGGGAGGCTCCGGTCGCTCCTGCCTTCTCCTGCTGCTCTCACGTTTCGGCAGTCGCTGCTGCTGCCGCTGCTGTTGTTGCTGCTGCTGCTGCTGCTGCTGCTACTGCTGTCGCTGGCGCATTTGCATCCGCGCTACCCCTGCTGTGCTTGCTGGGAGGGGGGCTGCTTTTCGCTCCCGCCTTCCCATCTCTGGGTGCATTCTGCATCCTTAATTGTGTATTGTCTCTAGGTGAAAGACCTTTACCCCTCTCCTCTTTCATTCGCTCCCACCTTCCCAAAGCCCTGGGACCCGGGGCTGAGCTGAGCGTGGGGAGTGAGCGAGCTAGCGAGCGAGAGAGAGAAAGACTAGCCACAGAAGAGGCTGCTGCGCACGGTCGCTTCCCTTGCGCGGATTCCATGTGGATCTTTCGGGTTTCCCCTCTGGTTTTTGGATTACAAATCTGCACCTGAATGATCGCCTTGTCTGGAGCCGGGAATCTGCGTCTGGGCCAGCGGTAGCGGCTGCAGACCCCCGAAGAAGAGCTGGGGGGGGGTGGGTGGGAAGGGTGGGAACCCTGGGGGAAGAAGAGGCTCCCGCAAGAAGAGGACGAATTGAACGGGCTGCATTAGCAAGAGAAGAGAGTGTGGAGAGCGGAATGGGGAAATTTCAGTCCAAACACGGTAAGAGCTGGAGTTCTTGCTGCAGTTGGGAATCGAGCAGGAGATAGGGGTTCTGGGGTTGGGGTGTTAAGGAGGGAGGGAGAGGTGCTTGAAGTGGGCACTTTACATCGGGATGTTGCATCCTTTTGCGGGTTGAAAAACAGGCATCTCAACAGTGTTTTTCCCCTTTTCCCTTCTTCTGCCCCTCCTCCCGGCTCCCCACCTCCCGTCTCTCTTCCTCTCTTCTACTCTGCCTTTGCCAACTGGCGACAGCCGCATGCAAGAGAAGAGAAAACCCAGAAGGTGAGAGAAAAGAGGGAGCTGGGGTGGGAGGGTGGAAGGACTGGCGATCCTACAAGGGCTGCGGATTGCTTGGAGCGGGCCTGCTGGGTGCTAGCTGGGTCAGAGCTTCGTCCCGTCCCTTTGCTCCCATCTGGGTGTTCGGGAGGAGGGATGAGGATGCTGCCTTCGGTTCTGGGGAGAAGATGCAGGGAGAGCAGCTCCCTGCAGCCGTGGTCGTTGGTGTCTGCTTGGTTTACTGACCTGGGAGGTTTAGGAGGGGGTTCATAAGTAACCCTGGGTATCTCCTCCTGAGCTTTTGGAGTGAGTCGTCTCATCCGACTGCAAATCTCACTTTTCCAGCCCCCGGAGGGAAAAGCTTTGATCTCACTTTGGTATGGAAATCTCAGAGACTTTTCTCTCTTGGAAGAGACGGGATTCTGTATATCTCCCTCCTCTCAGCTGGGGTTGGAGAGCGGTTTGGGAAATAGTTAAACTGTGGCGGGGAACGGCTGCTAGCTACCTTGGGACCTCACTTTAGACTGGGTGAGCCCCTCCTGGCTGCGTCTCCCGAGCAGGCTCTCCCCCAGATTTCCCCGCCCATACGACCCCCCTCTGAACATCCCCCAATCCCGTGCGAGCCCGCAGAGTGAGAGTCGGAGGTTCGGTTGCCTCCTGCCTCTGACTTGTCACTGGAAGCGCATCTTGTAACCACTCGGAAGTGTGTGGTTTTGCCTTCATTAATAGTTTGCTTCCCCCCTTTCCTTTGGGTTGTCTGTTTCCCGTATGTCCCGTGCTGATCGGGTGTTGCAGGGGACAGCTTTGTGGTGAACTCCTACGTGGGCAACCGTAAAGGCTTGGAAGAAGGAGAGAGGTTTGGAGTCGGGGAGCACAGGTCGAGAGACAAACAGGTGAGACACTCTATCATCCATCCCGCCTAGCTTCGGCAGCTGCCTAACAGGGCAGGGGAATTCTATCCACTTGATAAGCTCGTGCTGGTGCTCTGGCTTCTTCTAGAGATAAGGAATTATTCTTCTTATACCCTTACTTGGAACCGCAGTTTTGTACTTAGAAGTAACAGGGAGGGAGCTGGTTCCTAGTGTGAAATTGTGCATCAGAAGGATAAAGTATCAACACCTGGTGATTCAGTGTAACAATTTCTCCAAAATACTGCTTCCCATTTGTGGGGGTAAGAAGATTTAAGACATTTGTGGAAGTATAGAGAGATACAACCTCAAAAGTAGACTGAGTCACTAGGTTTTTACCTGTAAATTGGAAAACAAAAATGCCTTTTTTGTATTTAAATCAAAGTAAGAATGCCAGTGCCTAGCATTTTGCCTGGAGACATTTAGTGGAGCAAAACCCTCAGTTGTTGCCTTCTTTACCTCTTCTTTCTGATCAAAGAGAGCATGTTCCCTGGAAGAGAAGGGAAGAGTCATGAGTCTAGGTTAATGGAGATTTCTGGTTGGCATGGCTAGATTTTGGACAGAACCTTTGATTAAGCTCTAACGTGTTTGGAAATGCATTCTCAGTCATGGATCATTCCATGGGGGTTTCCTTATTTCATGAAGTGTAACTGGACCTTTTTTTCTCTTTTCTTTATTCTTCTCATTGTCCTCCTCACCCTCCCTTTGAAATATACAGTTTCAAGAGTTCTTAACCTGTGTGGTCTGTGAACATACTTTAAAAAAAATTGATGACTATATTTCAACATAGTTTTAATTTCCTTTGTAAGATGTATTTCATTTTATGCATTTGAGGAGTCCATATATAGGCTTCACCAGACTGAAAAAGGGGTCCATGACATAAAAAAGGTTCAGAACCCCTGATTTAGATGTAATGAAACATCTTGGTCTCCAGGCAATGATAAATGTTTGGGGTATAGAAGGGCATTTCTAAAGCTGAGGGGATCTCCCATTTGGGAGGGGCATTATGGTGTTGTAGTAGAGTGTAAGCTCCTTGAGAGCAAGGATTGTTTCATTTTCAGCCTCTGTGTCCCCTTTGGACATTTTACACATTTAATAAATATTTGTTGATTGATTGATTGATGGAATACTCAAGATTCAGGTGCCTAGTTCAGATTCTGCTGTTTCCTAACTGTGTGACTATGGACAAGTTGTTCAATCTCTCTGACCCTCAATTTCCTCATCTACAAAAATGATGATAATAAATCCCCATACCTCATAGGGTTGTCATAAAGTTCAAATAAGATTACATATGTAAAGTACTAGATTAATGTCAGATGTTATTATGCTATCTGAGTTTTATCAGAGCCTCACCTCTGCATTTGCCTGGAAGTAGGTAGGAAAATTCATTTATAGAAAATGAAAGGGGAGGTGGTTCTTTCATGTTTTTCACTTGCCAGTCAGCTTTCGGGCAGTATCTACTGAGCATAAAAGGTGGCTCATACAATTATGGTCAGATCAGGCTCAACTGAAAAATATACTTGGCTTGGATTCATTCATGAGCCCAGATTGTATGGCCAAAGTGGATGGCAGGCACATGGAGTCAGCAGATTTGTTCTTGTGTGGAGACAACATCTGGTAAACAGGACCCACTAAGTTTTTGTCCCCAGGCAGAATGAGATGGCTGTTTGGCAGTCCTCCCATTAGTGTGATCAATGAGGACTGCCAAACCAAGTAACTCAGCCCTCCCCACCACCCCCCCACCCCCACCACACCTCCCGAAAGTCTCCAGTGGATTTTATGGCATGATACTTAATGGAATTGCAAGAAGGTGCTGATGAAACTGATCTCCAGAGCGTTTAGTCCTACCCTCTTCCCATAAATGAGTCTGAACCTAAATCACTTAAGACAAGTGTTGGCTGAGACACTAGCAGCTTTCAAAAGGACAATCATCCTTCTAGTCTCTGTATATGTTTATTTGTATACTTATCAGTCATTTAAAGTCATTTGCTGATGTGGGCATAACACTAGTGTAGTTCCCTGAAACTGAAGTTAGAATGTGATATAGTGTGGGGTGGGGAGGAGGGGTTAGGTTAGGTATGTATGTGTGTGTGTGCATCTGTGTATGTATATATGTGTGTATGTATGCACACACACACCTAACTTATCAAATCACATGTTGAAAGTGGTAGAACGTATTAAGCGCAAATCTTATTCTATGTAGAAAGTTCCACTTCAACATAGGGAACACAAAATCTTGCTAAACTAAATATTTGCGAAAGATGATAACATTTTAAAAGCTGCCAACTATGAAAATGTTCTTAATATTTAGGGGGCATACCCATATACTATTTCTCAATATTTTTCTCCATCTATAAACTTGTCTTAACACATTTACCCATTCTTATTTTTGGCAAAATTAAAATATTGTCTGCTTCTTTTCTGTGGATTACATATTGTCCAAGGGCAATAGAGAGATGTTGAAAACCAATCAATTTTGTTCGTGCTCTCTCTGTCTCTGTCTCTGAGTCTGTTTCTATCTGTCTGTCTCCTCCCCCACAACTTGGTCTTACACATCTTATCTAGCCCTCATTTACATGTCATTAACTTCCTCACAATTAAAAAAAAACACAAATTTTTTTAAATGGCTTATTAAAACCAGTATTTAGGGTTAGAGAAAGGGTAGTTGTGGATTATGGGGTTGAGTAAGGACTTCCTAACTAGCTATTAAGTCTTGTTCTTTTATGACATTAGGTCTTTTTTGTTTTCCGTAGCTCCTCCTGCATTACCTGAAAACAAAGCACTTATTAATTGCTCCATAGAGTGTGATCAAATGAATAATAAAAGTTTCTAAAACCCTTTGAATTAGCCTAGTTTGTATGCCTTGGGAAACTGATCAATTAAGTAAAGGTAAGTTCACCAAGTTCTGAATAGAGTGTTCGGGGAACATAAGAGGAGAAGCAGGTTCAAACAAGTAAGATTCAAGTATTTTTCCCCCAAGTGTATCCTCTGAAAATTTGAATTGATTATCATGACTGATGTGTGGTATTGTGCTGCATCTTACCAAATTGAGGATTGTTTTAAAATTAACTATGGCAGATATGAAAATCTTCTGCTCATATTCTTCTTGGACCCATAGAATCTTGGAGTTGAAAAAGACCTTTGAGTCCACCTGACTCAGGAATCCCCCTCCAACATCCCTGACAGCCTTTGCTTGTACCCCTCTACCTCCAAAAGCAATCCATTCCTTTTCTGACTAGCTTTCATTGTGAAAAGGTTCTTCCTTCTGTTCAGCTAAAATCTGCCTACTCAAACTTTTACCAGTCATGCATGGAGGCTACAAAGACCAAAAAAGAAGATGGTTCCTGTCCCTAATGAGCTTCTCATCTACTACCTTTTTAAGTTAGCCTACTTCTTTCTTCCTGAGCTACATAGGATCCCTCTTCTATATCACCACCCTTCACACACATAAAGACAGGTATGCTCTGCTTCTCTTTTCAAGGATAGGAAAACCTCTTCAGTTATTTTAATTGTTCCTCATACACCGTGGTTTCCAAGCCTTTTATCATCTTTGTGACATACTCCAGTTTATCAATGTTTGTTTTAAAATGCTAGCTAGAACTGCACAAAATCCTCCATGTATGTGCTAACTAGTTCAAAGAACAGAGATTGTCATCTTTGAAGATTGAAGATTGTCACCTTTACTTCTATTAGTAAAGCCTTTCCTTGAAGGAAACGTGTTAGCAGTGGATCACAATGAGCTTGCTTTCAGTCAAGTTAAATCCTTTAGCCTTTTCCACATGAATTGGGACAGAGTATTAGGACAGATCTTCTTCATTATGTACTTAGACTTTTGACTTTTTGAACCAGTGTTCAAGACTTTACATTTATTTATCCCTGTTGAGTTTCATCTTGTTATTTTCAGCTCATTGTTCCAACTTACTGATATGCCTCAAGTCTCTCCCCACTCCAATCTATCCTCCATTCATTTCTATTTGATGTTCAAAGCCCTTCATAACCTACCCACCCCACCTCCCTATTTTTCCAATCATCTTACACCTTACTTCCTGCCACATACTCTTTACTCCAGTGACACTGACCTCCTGGCTATTCCAAGAACAGACTCCATCTCTCATCTCTGAGCACTTTCTCTGGTTGTCCCCCACACCTGGAATGCTCTCCCTCCTAATCTCCACCTCCTGGCATCTCTGGCTTTCTTCAAGTCCCAACTAAAAATCCTGTCTTCTACAGGAAGCCTTTCCCAACCTCTCTTAATTCTAGCACCTTCCTGCTTTGAATTATTCCTTCTTTATTTGCTTGTGTAAGCTCCTTTTGCCTCTTTTTGCATTCTCACTGTTTAATGCAGTGCATGACACACAGTAGACACTTAATAAATGTTTATTGACTGGCCAAGTATTATGATGAAGTCTGCTTGACAAAAGCAGAGGGAGATGGTATAATACAATAGCCCTTCTAGGAAATGACTCAGTTGGTAATTGTTTGGTTATTAGAATGGGCAGCTGTGAAGCCATCTTTAGCCACATCTGCTGGGTACAGTAGGTGTAATATAAAGGTCCTGGAAAAATCATTTAATAGAGAGACAAAGAATCACCTAGTACTGGAAACAGAAAGGGCCTTGGTGATCATTTATCCCAACCTACCCATTTCACTGATGAGGAAGCTGTGGTAACCTAAAGTTTACAAGACATACGTGGGCTGTTCTAAGGTTAAATAGAAAAATTAGGTATTTTCTTAAAGTGGTCAAGAATGGCATCTTGGAAACTTAAGAGTTCTCTGAGGAACTGAGATTTCATTTGCAATTTATTTTGTGTGATTGAATTCCATAAGGTCATAGGATGTTAGAACTGCAAAGAAGGACCCGAGTGATACATCATCTAGTCTAGGTTTTGCTACATACCATTCTGAGAGAGGAAGAAGCCCCTCTAAGTGTTGTCTGGCTCAGCAAGGCCCCCAAGACGCCTCCCTCTAAGCTGATGATAGCTCCTCCAGAGCCATTTCCTTCTTAAAAGATTAAGATGCTTTGAACATTAAGAAAACATGGACTGAAATTGTTGTATATAGCAAGTGGCCTATGGAGAGAAGTAATGTATGTATATTCATCACTGTCATTCAGACATAGTAACATTTATGTTTGACATACAAGCCTCTGAAAAAATGACCCTGCCATTGAAAAGCGCTGAGGTTTTAGCTAGTGAAAAGGAGATCTGTACTCAGAGTGAATTTAACTAGCTCCTGGTTCAGAAAGTTTATAGTCTTAGTTTGGGACTTTAAAGAAGTTTTTTAAGTGAGGAGTAATTTAAACATGAAATCTCAATGGCATCGTATTTCACCACAGCATCGTTGCTGACACAAAGGAATTATCCCAAATAACTCAAAAGTGGTCTTTCAATTTCCCATGGAAGCCAGATATGAAAAAAACAAAGCAAATCGAAGAGCTGTTTTCCAAAGCAGATTGGACAAAAGGGCTATGGTACAGTAACAAGAGCACAGAATTTGTATTCAGAAGAGTTGGGTTCAAATCCTGACTCTGTTGTGAGACCTTTCAAGTCATCCAACCTCTCTCATCTCTAAAATTATAGAATTGGATCTCAAAGGTTTCTTCCAAATGTAAATGATATGAAGTATTTCTTGCTTTGGGAAGTGGCATGTGTCTATGAAATTAGCTGTTTTGCAAACTGACAAATTCTGTTAGTCCAGAAAGGAGAAAATATGAGAAAATGTCCTATGTTGTATATGAGTCAATGGGCTGAAAATTCCAGTTTCTAAAAGCAAAGAGCTCTTGAGCTGTAATATCAGCTCCCCTCCAGCTAGTCTGCATCATTTGCCATGGTTTTATTAGCTGAATTTTGGAAGTTTTTGAGAAAAAAATTCATAGGCAGGAAATAAACGGCCAATATACACAAAAATTTTGTGCCAACTGAGTAACAGTTTGTTTTCTTTCTCTGTCACTTTTTTATTTGTGGCTTATTTACCTACAGAATTTTAGTTTTATTAGTTAAGAACTTACATATTGCTTTTCCTTAAAAGAACATAAGGTCTATTATACTATCAGAAATTCAGATTTTGAAAGAGAACCGTCATCCCCCTTCTATGCATTCATGAATAGATGGCCTGTAAGTTGCCATCTATCTATAAAGAGGCCTAATTTTAAAAGAAATATTGCAAATGCAAATAGCAAATTATTACACTTAAAAGATTTGGGTTCACTTAGTGAAGTTGTTTAGTATAGTGCTAATGAAAATGTGGTCGAAGGTTCAACAATCCCTGTGTTCTCAAAACACAGAATCCCTATCCAGGTCTGTACAACATTCTTTGCAGTTTCCCTTGGGTACTAGGAAGAACAACTGGGTGCTATCTCTGCTACTAGAAAAATGACTCTAAGACCATGGTGAGTCATTGTGATCCAGAATGGAATATTATAGTAAAATCTGGGATTACGGTTTAACTTAGAAGGTGGTAAACTTTAATATATAGTCAACTTTCAGACAACTTGACAGGTTTTCCATAAAAGACTATACACAAGAAAAAAAATCATCAAACTTGGGAAATGAACATCTCATGAAAGGTTTTAAATATGGACTTCAGTAGATAAAATTCTAGCAACCATCAAGGTGTCGTAATTCATATGAGAAGACAATGTGCAGTCCTGGGAAGAAGAATGTACTTGGCATCAGGGGAGACCTCAATCCAAATCCCACCCCTGACCCTTGCTGGCTGTGTGACCATGGGTAAGTCAACTAACTTTCTGAGTCTAAATCTCCTCAGCTGCGAGATACCTGTGGTTCCCATCTCATAAGTCTTTTTTTTTTTTTTTTGAGGATTTATATAAAGCCCTTTTAAAAGTCCTTAAAGGTTAGAGCTATGGTGAACATAAGCTATTAGGACATCTCTTTTCACTTTTAGTGATTTATTCTTTATCAATGGAAATAATGGTTGTGATGCTTATCATTGGTGCTGTAATCCTTTGATAACATGCTTGTGGGAGTCAATCACAAAGTCAACTATAGAGTCTGGACCAAGAGAGAGTGAGAAAGATGTGAGTTCAAATCTGGCCTCAGATACTTACTAACTCTGTGACACTGGGCAAGTCACTTAACTTCTGTCTACCTCAGTTTCCTCATCTGCAAACTGGGGAAAATAGTCAAACCTGCCTCCCAAGGTTGTTATGAGGATTAAATGAGATAGGATTTGTAAAACAGTTTACAAATCTAGAGCTTTATATGAATATTGTTATCAATTGAAATCTATTTAGTATATGCCTGTTTGGTATGACAGTTGTTAATAAGGCTTAGTTTTAGTTCTGATTTGGAAGTACCTGTTATGTGTGAACTGCTATGCTAAATGATGAGAGGAATACTATTATAGAAGTATTGACTATCACCTCTTTAAGGTTATTCCTGGTGACTGAAAACATCTGGGCTTTCATCTAAACTTGGTGCAATATAAATGTTTGAGAGAATTTCTGCCATTTCTTTAGAAACTAGCCAACCATAACTTAAATCCTCATACATTCAGGAAAGTAGAAAAACATGGGTGTGGTAGCCCCCAGGCCCATATACCTCAATTTTAGCCCATGTGCCTCAACGGTTCACATTTATCTGCTTGTTGCCTCTTGATTATCTGTGTATGGGATACAGCAATAATGTAATGAGACCCAGCAAAAAAGAGACCCAGTGGAATTCATAGGAAGTTAAGGGGGGGGGGGGGGAGGAATCACTTGATCCAATAATTTCTGGATCTTTCATGCCATCTTTCCTTATCTCCTTAGCTGATAAGGGTACTTAGTTGATAAGTGCTTTTTGGTGACTTTGAGTGTTTGTGTATCTAGACTCTGGGAAAGTCTCTGTCTCAGTCTGTATCTGTTTTTCCCAAGGAGACAGCCCTGCCTGGTGATGAGAACCTCAAGATAAGAGTTGGGACTTTTTTTTGTTTTGGGCAATTTTATGCTTGCCATACTGTGAGCAACACAGAACTTTCCCAAAGGGAACAATAAGGTCTGTTACCTGTCTATATGTTGAAGTTGTTTTTGAATTGTTTTTCAGTAATGTTTGATTCTTTGTGATATCATTTGGGGTTTTTTTGGCAGGGATACAGAGCAGTTTGCCACTTCTTTGTTACAGATGAGGAAACTGAGACAAACGGGGCTAAGTGACTTGCTCAGGGTCACACAGCTAGTAAGTGTCTAATACTGGATTTGAACTCAGGTTCTCTTGACTCCAAGTTTGGTGCTGTATCCACTGCACCACCTCACTGCCTTCTGGTGAGGGCCAGTCAGTAAATAAACCAGAGATCCACTCTGAAAATAAAAACCATTCTTAGAATGTAAAAGCTCTTTGAGGGAAGGGACTATGGCATTTTTTAAACTTTGTATTCCCAGACAAAGGGAAGCCCACTGTAACAGATGTAACGATGGTCTTAGAATCTGCGTTCAAATCCTGCCTCTGACAGCTTTGTGGCTCTAGGCAAGTGACTTAACTCAACTCCTTATTTACAAAGTCAGACTGTGATTTCTGTTGGTGGAGGAAGTCTCTAATTGGTAGAATCTGACTGATTCTAGGAGTATTCCCTAGCATTTAGTACAGTGCCTTACACATATAGAAACTTAATAAATATTTATTAAATTGCTTAATTCAGGAATTCCCCAATGTTTGTGTGTCATGGACCCCTTTGGTGAAGGCTAGGGACCCCTTCTCAGAATGTTTTTAAATGCATAAACTTACAAATATAAATAATTACATCAAAATGCAGTTATCAAAAAAAATTGTTTTAGTCCACAGCCCCAGATTCAGAACCTCAATGTAACTGAATTGATTTAAAGTATTTAACAGCCTTCCCTCTTCTGTAGGAGGGGAGGGGGAGGGAGGGCAGTGGAAAGATTCACAGAGGCTCCTTGGCATGGAAAGCCCCTTTTTGGCTACATTCTCTGTATCTCTTCCTCGCTCATTTGATTTAGTTTCATGTCCCTCACTTACTATATTTGTTCTTGCTAGACATGCTGTAATGCTGTTTCTCCATTGATGAAAGGAAGCCATTTCTGTCTTTTTGGCTAGCTTCAGTGAGTTAGGCACTTCTTGTTGTTGTTGCTTTTGTAAATGGAAAAAAGCTTTTGAATCGCTGTCAAGCACAGTTTATCTCTTGACATTTGGAGCTTTCCGAAATAACCTGGAAGTGTACAGAGAGTCATTCCAACAGGAACCAGGAGTTGATGAAAGCAAACCAGGTTGAGTCAGTGCTTACGTTTCAAAGGGAAATGACCCAAACTGAACAGAGCCGAATTACATCCTGCAGGTGTCTTACAAAAACCTCTCCCAGTTTGGGTTTGAGTAGGGCTTGTGAGGAAACCATAAACTGACTTCAGAAAAATAACTAGTTTTAGAAGGAAAAGCCTTATATAATCTTATGAAGTTATTAGAGAAATATTATCCAGAACTCTATGGAAGTCCAGAATGAAATGCGGTCACGGCACCCTGCCAGTGTTAGTGTGTGGTTTGTTACCAACTTGAACGAGACCTGACAGTTGTTTCTAAGAGAGGAAAGGTATTGCTGAGCACTCCCCTTGCAGAGATCCTATGGGCATTGTGGTGAGGCAGGCAACTCAAAGGATTTATTCATAGAGGGGCCCCAACTTGAATCTCTTTCCTACTTCTGAGGAACTTTTTAGAAAACATCATTGATGGCTGGAAGACGTCATACCCCATGCCTCACTTGTTAATTTTAGATCAGACATGAGTACAAGTAATCTAAGAACCCCTGTCTTCCAAGGGGAAGTGAGTGAAAAATGTGTTCAGTAAGTGATACAGATCCAAATTGAGGAGTGGCTTCCAATTCAAAACTGGATCTCCTTACTCCCAAATGTCACCATCTCAGAAGCCATCTCCTCCAACCCTCTTATTTTATAGAAGAGGAAATGGGAGCCCACACGGATGAAGTGACCTGCCCAGGGTCACCCAAGGAATAAGCAACAAAGGTGGAATTTGAACTCAGGTCTTTTGATTGTTGAGCCTGCCCCCTCATGCTGCCACTAACCATTTCTGATCATCTCTAGGACAGCTGTTCTGCCCTTCTTATTCTTGTTTAGTTTCCCATAGGTTCCTATCAATTTTGACTTCTCTCTCAGGCAGCCAGGTGCTCTTCTGTCCACTGATGGGTGAGAAGAAGGAAGAAGAACGTCAGCTCCCTGTTTTTATTACTCCTGGAGGACTGGTCAGCAGCTATTTTCATTCTACTCGCAGTTAGTTAGTTACCTCTTGGGCTGGAGGGAGTTCTGTTTTTCCCTTCCTTTTAAATCACTCCATTTGTAGTCTCTTCTGTTCTCTGTTTGAGCTTTCATCTGGCAGAAGTTCCTGCAGGTGAGGTACATATTGGAGTATGGATCAGCGCCCAGGAAAGCCTCGGGGCTGCTCTTAGAAAGAGAAATCAAAGATTGTGTGTCAGGACGTTTAGTGTAGATCTTTTTCTTCCTTTTTTCAAAATTCTAATCTCTTTTCCACCAAATTCTAATTGCTCAGAGATGCTACCTCTTGTTTATAATTCTCTTCTTGTTGGGTAGGCCTGTTAAGCCAACAGCATCCATCATCTTTTCCAATGAAAGACCAGGGGATTCTTGTTGCCTTTTTTTTTTTTTTTTTTGGCTTTTCTTCTCCATTAGTTGCTCTTAGAAGCTTGTAGAAAAGTACCTGTAGTGAGGTTATAAAAACACTTTCATGTTGAAGATTAAACTTTGTATTGTTTGGAGTGAAGTTAGAATCCACAAGATAGAATAGAGCAAAAGTTCTTCTAGAGAAAGAAGACTTCTCCCAGGATTCTGGGTTTTTTATTTTTCATTTTTTTAAAGTATAGTTCAGGCTGGAGTAATGGTTGTCTTCTAACATTTGCTTACATCTATCAGTTATATGGCTCTGGACCACATTTTCTTCTCATTTTTTTTTACATGGAGCAATGAAGTCAAAACAGAATTCTTAGCTTTCTCAGAAAAAAAAACTTATTCATTAGGCAGACACTTTGTTTTCACTTACACATGGAAATAAAGAAGAGACTATTCTAGATTTGCCTTGGTTCAATTTCCAGAGTCATAAATGTAGAAGCAATGCAGCATAAGGAACAAAAACCAGCTCATTATTCCCTTTGGATTTGGCTTTGACCTGCTAAACAGAGGCATGGCTTGGTTCTCTTCTCTGAGATTTGTGTGTGCCTCTCCCATCCTCTATAATTAGTCATCTTTTCCCACCATCATCCCAGTGTCATTGACTCCATCAGTCTGGAGCAGCAGTTCTCAAAATGTGGTCCAGAGACCCTAGGTGGTCTCTGAAACTCTTTCAGAAGGTTCATGAGGCCAAAACTATTTTAATAATAATGCCAAGGTATTTTAATTTCTAATATTATAAGCATCAATAGCTATAGCCCATATAAACAAAAGCTCTTTGGACAATGTCTTCCACAATTTTTAAGAGTATAAAGGGGTTCTGAGACCAAAAAGTTTGTGAACACCTGGCCTAGAGCAGACGTATCAAACTCACAGCCCTGTGGTCTTCAAAACTGCTGAATTTGGCCCAAACCAGATTTAAATGTAATTGGGATATGTTTAACAAAATAAATTTAAAATGCCATACAGCATAGATAATGTTAACTTGTGATTTTCTAAGTCAATATGCAACCCACAGAGATCCATTTCTATTTGAGTCTAGAGAATGGTTGCTATTCCAAGGCAGTTTTCAACATGGCACAGTTCACTGGGACTTCTTGATTATAACAAGCTCTTCGACACATATAGGGAGCAGGCACCCTGTGGCACTGGAGACCATGATGGTTTCTGTGATGGAGGACATAGTGATGTAGTGGAGAAAGTTCTGGATGCAGATCATATTGCCTCCCAACAAGTCCTAGTCTTAAAGCTTTCAGGTCTTCCTTGACCCTCTGTGGCTAATGGAACTCCTCTCTCAGGGAGGACTTCATTGCATTAAATTTCTTTACTTTAGGAAGGATAAAAGCTTCCTCAGGGGAGATCTCATAATTTAAACTTTCTCCCTCAGTTCATAAAAGTTCAACACAGACTTTTGAGATCAAGTAAGAGTTCTCCTGCCACATTATATATTCTTCTAGAATGGTCATGAACTTCTCAATGAACCTAGTTATTGCTATGATTTGGTTTCCCTCCTCCTACATTTTAGAAAGCTTTCCAACACCCAGCTGGGGTGTATCAGTGTCACCATATTGTTAACCCACATTTTTACATGCTGAACCCTTTTTTCCCCCTGGAAGGGATCTTAGGTTGGAGGTAGGGCTGGGGGAAAAGGAGGGTTGTGCCTTTTTTCTTTCATTTCCAAAGCCAATTACTATAATTCCTCCATGTTGTTTTAGTTGGAAAGGAGGGTGGGCTTTTTTTTTTTTAACTATGTCCCAAATATCCAATTTTAATAGACCTTGTAAAAGTGTTTCCCCTGTATTCATCAGTAAAAGAAAATGTATTTAAATGCAATTCAAGCTTTGAGCACTAATTTCCTTTCACTCCAAATGAAATGGTAAAGAGTTTTACAAGGGCAAAGAGAAGGTTGGCGGATAGGTTATAGGCAGGAGAAGTGGTTGGTTGGGGTATGTTTTTAAGGAATGGGGGAGGGAGAATGGTTGGGCATTTTCTCAAACAGTTGGTTAATTGGATTTGCCATCTGCTCTAGAGAAACATCAAAGAGCTTGAAGGGGGAGAATTTGAGGCCTCTCTTTCGATCACTAGCAGTGATGATGATGTCCTGCCTCATGACCAGCTGCTCCATCTTCTATCTTCTCCCGGGACAGATTTTTAAAAAAAAATTATTGGTTTGGCTGGGAGGCAGAGCTACCACCTGCCTGGAGTCCTAGGCACAAGAGTATGCAACTTTGGCCAGTGAAGCAGTTGGCCAGAAGTCTGCAAGCTGCATCTGATCCTGCTGAAAATTACACCACTTCTCCTTCTTTTGTAATGGGAAAAGGCATGTTGGGGACCATGGAAGTGTTAAGTGCCAGTGTTGACTTCTATTCCAAGATGCTCTCTTTTCTCATGGCATCCCACCGGTTCTTGTGTCAACCTCTGGATCCCCACACCCATCCCCAAACCTTCTCCGTCTTAAAGACTTAATGTTCTCTCTTAAAAGAACTGGAGTTTTGTGGGTTTATCAACCACCACGATACTATATTCATTTTCTTCTGTATGTTGTATACCTAATCTGTACCACTAATCAACCTCTTTATTTTTTTAACCAATACCA
The DNA here is from genome assembly GCF_900497805.2 of Vombatus ursinus. Classification (NCBI taxonomy): domain Eukaryota; kingdom Metazoa; phylum Chordata; class Mammalia; order Diprotodontia; family Vombatidae; genus Vombatus; species Vombatus ursinus. Next base: position 46,300,599 of record NW_020954569.1, on the reverse strand, counting down.
AATAGTTTTGACAGTTACAGATTTATAGTGTAGTTTCAGGTCTGGTAATGAGAGGCTCTTTCTTTCACTTTTCTTTTTCATTATTTCCCTTGAGATTCTTAACCTTTTTGTTTCTCCAGATGAGTTTTGGTTTTCTTTTTGTTTTAGCTCTACAGTGTAATCCTTTGGTGGTTTGATTGGTATTGGTATTGGTTTTTAAATTAACTTAAATAGTGTTGTCCTTTTTACTATATTGGTGCAACTCAACCACGAGTAATTAATGTCTTTCCAATTATCTAGGACTGCCTTTTTTTCTGTAAAGAGTATTTACATTTATGTAGTTGCTGTGTATACCTTAGTAAGTAAACTCCCACACATTTTATGCATTTTGGAGTTATTTTGAATGGAATTTTTTTTCTGTCTGTTGCTAGATAGGACATGGAGATGTAGTCATTGGAGACCGTGTAGCGTTCCAGAAAGAGGACTAGATTTGAAGTTAGAAGACCTGAGCTTAAATTCCAGTTCTTTCACATTTTTTTTGGTGAGACAATTGGGGTTAAGTGACTTGTCCAGGGTCACACGGCTACGAAGTGTCATGTGTCTGAGACTGAATTTGAACTCACATCCTTCTGACTCCAAGACCAGAGCTCTATCCACTGCGCCACCTAGCTGCCCCTAAATCCAAGTTCTGTGTGAACTTCTTTGTGTGAATTTAGACCAGTCACTTCATTCTTCTGGGCCTCAGTTACCTCATCGAATCTGCAAAATGAAGGATTGAACAAGATGACGCCGGATATCCATTACAGCTCTAAGCCCACGATGCAATTAAGAAAAGCTCTGGGCCTACCTTGGGATTAAGTGTTTCAAAGGAAATTATATTAAAAGATGTTCACTTGTAAAACCTGAAATGGGAAGGAAAAAATTACATGTGGGCTTTTAAACTTTGTGACATGTGTAGAACTCCAATATCGAACTGCTTCCACAAAACTCATTGGTTCCTAAGGCTTTCGTTTGAATTGTGAATCCTTACTTTGTGGTTCTCATAGATGTAGATGATCCATTTACCCATTAGGATTTGCATGTCTGACAGGAAATTGCTTTCCTAGTTTTCACTATGGAGGTTGCTTAATTTTGGAAACAACGAATATAAGCTCAGCTGTTCTAATGCTATTCAGTGCCACTCTGTTGCCTTATTCCTAGCTGGGAGGTGATCCTCAGTTCTTCAAGTCCTAGGCCAGGGGAATGCAAGTTCTAACAGGTCCTAACAAGGTGGGAGGACCCCAAATAGGGAGGGGTCCAACAACAGTCTGCATGTGTCTGTCATCTGAAGACCAGCCCAACTAAATTCAGAGAGCCGCATCACTAGGACGGGTGGTAACGTTTTTGGCCCTAGTAACTTACCTAGCTGGTCCAGTGAATTCTGAAGGGATCATGATATGAGTCAGTGGGGAGAGGAGGGAGAGGTTATCAAAATAGCTCTTGGTAAAAATCACAAGCAAGTGATGAACTTGAGAGGTAGCCTGATGTTATAGATAGAGCTGACTTTAGAGTGAGGAAGACCTGTGTTCATATTCTTATTTTGACACATACTGCCTATATGAACCCAGATAAGTCACTAGGTGGCACCATAGTGCATAGAGTGCTAGGCCTGGAGTCAGGAAGACCTGAATTCAAATCCTGACGACATTTACTAGCTGTGTGACTTTGAGCAAGTCACTTCACCTATGTTTGCCTCAGTTTCCTCATCTGTTAAATGGGAACCATAATAGCACCTACCTCACAAGGTTGTTGTAAAAATCAAATGAGATAATATTTGGAAGCATTTAGCACCATTCCTGGCAATAATAGACACTATATGTGTTAAATAATTTTGTAATTATTACGTAATCCTTCAGTCCCATCACCCCCAAAAAAAGAACTCTCTAAGATTTTAAGGCTTTTCTAATACCATTTGATGCTAGTGCCTTTTCCTGTTGACTATCTCCAATTTCTCATGTATATCTTGCATGTACGTAGTTGTTTAAATGATGTCCCCTCCATTAGCCTGTGAGCTCCTTGCAGGCAGGGGCTATCTTTCACCTTTCTTTGTATCCTCAGCATTTATCACAGTGCCTGGCACATAGTAATTGCTTACTAACTAACAAAATGCTTATTAACTGACCGAATAACTAGAATTTGCAGATGAGTTTCTAATCTGTATCCTTGTAGAGGGAGGCTTCATATTGGGGCTTCTCTAAACTATTGAAATCAAAGGTCTAGACAAAAAAAATTCAAATGTTTTCCTTCCTTCAGTTAACTTTTTTTTTTTGACTAACAAGTTACATAAACTGCATTGAGTAGAAATTTTTAATGTAGTAATTTGATTTTTATCTACTAGAATAGATAGGAATGGTTGGGTTGTGATCTATGGATCTTGTCATTTGTCCTTTGTTCTCAAAGAGGAACATGACATCAGGAAGGTGACGCCATGACTTGCAAGTAAATTGGATTTAAGTGAAGGAAGGCTGTTCGAGGTCACCAGCCTCACTTTCTCCACTGGAGATATCTGGGTCCAGTGGCAAGATATAGATCAGGACGACAGAGATGGCCCCAGATGCAGTGGGAGACCTTGACTTTTTTAAGCTGAAGTCTTTCTTTGTTTGACTCAGTTTGACTGAGGCAACACCCAGTCAGTGATTAAGGCTAGGTGAGAAATGAAGCAGAGAGTGAAATGAGAAGAACCAGGAGGACATCGTACATAGTAACAACCATATTGTGCGATGACTAACTTTAATAGCCTTAGCTCTTCTAAGCAATGCAAGGATCTGAGAGAACGCCAAAAAACTCACGATGGAAAATGCTATCCACATCCAGAGAAAGAACTATGGAGCCTGAATGCAGATCAAAGCATACTATTTGCTCTCCTTTTCTTTGGCTGTTTTGTTTTGTTTCTTTTTTCTCATGGTTCCTCCCATTAGTTCTAATTCTTCTTTACATCAAGACTAATGTGAAAATATGCTTAATATAAATGTATAAGTAGAGCCTATATCAGATTGCATGCTGTCTTGAGGAGGGAGGGGGAGAAAATTTAAAACCCAAAATCTTATGGAAGTAGATGTTGAAAACAAAAATAAATTAATTAATTATAAAAAAAAAAAGAAATGAAGCAGAGAATGGCCTCTTTTACCTAGTCAAGAAAAAGTAATCAGTCTGGGAGAGGAAGACCCTCTGGGTTTCTGGCCAAAAAGGAAAAAATTGCCATTTACATTCATTCTGAGCAATCAGGGCCCAAACACTGACCTAGTGAGCTTGGGCTGGAACCTATTGTTGGCCAGCCAATGAGAGCCAGAGTGATCTGGGCTTAAGGTATGGTCCTTAGGAAAGAAATGTAGCTGGTAAACCTCAAAATATCTTGGGATGGTTTCATGGATCCTTTGGGTAGAGCTGCAGAGCTCTGTCCTATGTGGACAGAGAGAGGGGAGAGGAGAGAAGAGGGGGTAGGAGATAAGTGGGGGAAGGAGAGGGGAAGGAAAGAGAGGAGAGGAGGGAAGAAGGGAGGAAAGGAGAGGAAAAGGCAGGGAAAGGAAGGAAGAAAGGATGGAGCTTCATTACCCAACTGGCCAGTTCCAGTTGGGTGCCCCATAGGGAAGCTCATACTATGTCATTGAAGGGAATACCCATATGGGTGAACCATTGGATCACTGGGGTATAAGAGCTCTTATCGTTAGGCAGGGTCACCTTGCCAGACAAAGGAGAAAGGAATGGTAGAGGATGAGATGGATGGACAGTGTCAGGGAAACAACAAGCATGAACTTGGACAGACTTCAAGAGATAATGAAGAACAGAAGAGCCTGGCATACTATCTATGGTCCATGGAATCACAGAGAGTTGGACACAACTGAAAAACTATGTATCATACTCCCTGGTGCTTCACCAATAAAGGCTTTTGTACCTCCTACTAGGCCTTTGATTCCATGATTCTTCAGTAGTCTTCCTACCTTAAAAATGACAACTCCATTGTGAAACAATCCAACCATTTTGGAGAGCAATTTGGAACTATGCCCAAAGGGCTATCAAAATGTGCATACCCTTTGACCCAGCAATAGCACTTCTAGGGCTGTATCCCAAAGAGATCATACAAATGGGAAAAGGACCCACATGTACAAAAATATTCATAGCAGCTCTTTTTGTGGTGGCCAAGAATTGGAAATTGAGAGGATGCCCATCAATTGGGGAATGGCTGAGCAAGTTGTGGTATATGAATGTGATGGAATACTATTGTGCTGTAAGAAATGATGAACAGGCTGACTTCAGAAAAACCTGGAAAGTCTTGCATGGTCTGATGAGGAATGAAATGAGCAGAACCAGGAGAACATTGTACACAATAACAGCCATGTTGTGTGATGACTAATATTGATAAACTTAACCCTTCCTGGCAATACAAGGATCTAAGACATCTCCAGAGGCCTTGTGACAGAAAATGCTATCCACATCCAAAGAAAGAACTATGGAAGTTGAATTGCTATTTTTTTCTCTTCTGTTGAGTTTTTTTTCCTCTTTCTGATGGTTCCTCCTATTGGTTTTAATTTTTACTTACAATATCACTAATGTGAAAATATGTTTAATAAGAATGGAAATGTATAGCTTATATCAGATTGTGCGCCCTCCTGGGGAGGGTGGTGGGGAGGAAGGGGGAGAAAATTTTTAAACTCAAAAGCATATGGAAGTGATTATTGATAAATCAAAATAAATTAATCTAAAGATTTTTAAAATGACAACTCCAGATCTGGTGGTAGGCAACCCTCTAGTGGGTTATGACTCTACATATAACCCAGTAGTCCAGAGTTAGGTTCCAGATGGCGAGCATTTTCAGCATCTTTGGATCTTTTTATGTGTAGTACATACATTGTGGCCCACTGGAACCACAAATATTTAACTTTTGAAATGCCACCTTTTCTCTGTAACATCCAGATTAGTCACTTAGATGTCCATTATATTTGTGTCATAGTCCTCTGACTGCTAGCTTCCTAGTTGTTTTGGTTAACTGATAACCTCAAAGTAAATAAGGGAATAATTGCAATCCTCTATAACTAAGGAAGCAGCTAAATGGTGCAGTGAATAGATTGCCAGGCTTGGAGTCAGGAAGACTCATCTTCCTGAGTTCAAATCCAGTCTCAAGCATTTGCTAGCTATATGACCTTGGGCAAGTCACTTAAACCTGTTTACCTTGGTTTCCTCATTTGGAAAATGAGGTGGAGGATGAAATGGAAACCACTCCAGTATCTTTGCTAATAAATCCCCAAATGGGGTCACCATGAGTCACATAGGACTAAAACAACTGAACAACATTTAAAACAGGTATTTGGAGACATCTGTCCCATGCATGGTGGTGGGGAGACCTGAAATTCTTCTGTTATACTCACTCTCCATATTATTTTAGCTAGTCTAAAACATCATTTCCTCTCATCATTTGGTTTCCACTTAATATTATAGTGGATGCAACTTACGTAGGTTATTTCAAAACTTGTGAAAAAAGTTGGAGAAGAGAGAAAGTCAATTCAAGATGAAACTGATATTCCACTTTTAGACTGACGTGAAATGACCTGACACTGGATAGCATCTGCCTTTTTGCAAGGCCTCCATGGCCTCCTTAGTTCTCATGAAGCTAATAGGAAATTTTGTCATATGAGAAACTAATGGAAACAACTATCTTTTTTTAACTAGCTGTCAATATTAAAAGTAGATTTCATTACTTTTTTTTAACTTAGTGGTTTATTTCAAGTTATCATGAATCACCTTTACCTGCCCTATCCTATTGTAACATTGAGCGAAGTGAGTGATAGGATAGAGCATTGCTTTTGCTTCATTTGGTGAGCAACAGTATTTCAAATCATGAAGTGGGTCTTCCTGTTACTTAAGGTCTTGCATGTTGACATTTCTAAACATTAATGAAGCTTGGCTATGTGGTGTTATTGTTGTTCATTTGTTTCATTCGTGTCTGACTTGTCATGACCCCATTTGGGGTTTTCTTGGCAAAGATACTGGAGAGGTTTGCCATTTCCTTCTCCCGCTGGATTTACAGATGAGGAAACTGAGGCAAACTGGGTTAAGTGACTTGCCCAGGGTCATACAGTTAGTAAGTGTCTGAGGCCAGATTTGAACTCCAGGAAGATGAGTCTTCCTGACTTCAGTTATTAACTGTATCCCCTAAGATTCTTGAATAAAGGTAAATTAGGAGGCAGTGTGGAGAAGTGGAATGATTTCTGCACTTGAAGTTAGGAAGAACTGTGTTCAAATTCTGCCTGTGATACTAACTAGCTGTGGGACCTTGGGCAAGTCATTTATCCTCTCTTGAACCTCAGTTTCTTCCTCTGTACAATAGAGGTAATAATATCATTTACCTCACAGGGTTGTTGTAAAGAACAAATGGCATGACATCTGGGAAATACTTTAGCAACCTTAAAGTGCCATATAAATGTCAGCTCTTATCTTGTCCAACCTTCTTTATTTACAGATGAGGAAACTGAGGCCCAGTGAGGCTACTATGCTTGCCTAAAGTCATCCTCCAAATAAGAAGCTAATTTGTAAAATGGGGAAAATAAGAACCCCTGAGATAATGTATGTAAAGTAGCAAATCTCAAAGTTCTATATAAATATTAGCTATTATAATAAGATTGTTTCCATTTTATAGCTGGTTAAAATGAGTCCACCCTTGAGTGGACTTTCTTAAGCTTGAGTGATTTTCTTAAGATGACTGCTATCACTAGTGGTGGAAATTAAAAGGTGCGCACATGCCAGCTAATTCATAGTTATTCCCTCCAATCATATCCCCTGTCTTTATGAGGGTTGTTAACAGAGGTGCTTCCATTGAAAGCTCCTTGCATCAGAAACCCTGCATTCTGTACAGTTCTTCCTCCATGTCCATCCTGACACAAGAAGGGATGGATTAAGAAAAGGAAGACATTATGATAGCACATAATGAGAGTTAAAAAACATGTCGGAATTACTTGGGAGAATAAAAACAATTACTGGTAGCAAATAGAGAGCTGAATTACAAATCTTATCTCTCTTCCCACTTTGTGAAGCATTAGGAGAAAAGCATTATTTTTTTGCCAGGTCCCAAGAAAAAGTGGAAGCCATTAACTTTTTTGGAACTTAAAGGCAAACAATTACCCAGCCCCTCTCTCAGATTAAAAGATTATTGTTAAGTGAAAAGGAATGCTTCAATTAAAGTTTTAGAGATAGAATTCAGTCCACTGGCCACCAGATAGTCAATTGGCAGGTATTTAGTGAGAACCCACTATGACTGCTGAGCAGTCATGTGAGTGTGAGTGTGTGTATGTGTGTGTATGTGTATACATGTGGTTTTCTGAAATTGGGCAGATCTTTGCAAGTATGTCTAGTATCTAGCCCAATGCCTTATACACAGTAGGTGCGTAGTCCATTTTTGCTGAATTAACATTCAGGTATTATTGATTTAAGTTTGCACTCAGTATTTTTGGAAAAGTTTACACTGTTGAGGTTGCGGTTCTCTTTATAGTCCATAGGTTCCTAACCTTTCTTTTATCATGGACCCGTTTGGCAGCCTGGTGAATATTATGGCCCCCTTTTCAGTATAAAATTTTTAATTCATAAAATAAAATATGTAAGACTATAAAGGAAGCTAAATATATTGAAATACAATTATTAGATTTTAAAAAATGAGTTCATATACCCCACATTAAGAACCTTTGGTTTAAGGTGGGCATGCTACCCTCTCATTTTACTGAGAAATGCTAAGTAAGGTTAATCCTAAATTTAAGGAATAAGATTGATGTCCACAGGAAATGCGGGGGTAGATAACAGATCCAGCAATGATCCATGGGACCTTCACACTAGAATGCTGACTAGAATTTGGGCATGCATTGTAGCAGCCCCGCTGGATTGTGATGTGATCGATGTGCTAATGCAATCAAATAAAAAAAGAAAGAAGAGGGCAAATGATTGTTTTCCCCTCACAGGTGCTTAGAGAATAGTATCTTTCGCATTTCTTTATCTTATTTTATCTATTCAACCTTGTGAGGGAAGCAGAGTGAATATTATTACTATATCCTTTTACAGGTGAGGAAACTGAGGCAGAGAGATTAAACATCTTGCCCAGGTCTATGACTCTTAGGGGACAGACACAAGATTGAAATTCAGTCCTCCTAGTTTAGCATTTCCCACTACCTGTGTTCCCTGTCGTTTTTCTAGCTGTTGTCTATATATCCTCTGGCAGTGATTGTGGGTGACCCAAAGGGCAAGAGTAACCCAAGAGGTACCTGGTGGATACAAGTAGGCTGCAGCGTGTTTCCTGTGATGACCTACATCTCTAGAAATCCTACAAAAGAACTGGCTTGAGGTCTGTCACTGAGGAAATGCATCCTTGAAAAAGGACACGGACTGGATTTTGTGGTGAGATGAAGGGATAGCAGGTAGACAACCTGAACAAAGTACTGATTCCCATTGGATGTAGAAAGGTGACCTGTGAGGTCCTTTCCAGCTCTATAGCTGACCTATATGGAACTGTACCTCCAGTATCTGGGTGCATCCTTTGTGAATGATTATGAAGAAGAAGTAGAGGCACACTGGACAAGGAGTTTTGGATGGATCACAATCTACACCAAGAAAAGGAATTTCTCATATCGATGAAATCACAGATCTATTTGAAGCAATGAACTGGGAGTAATGAATGCAGGAAAGCTAGTTCTATCATACCTTCCCTGCCCCTTTGGACTCTATATTCCAGGAAGTGGCCATGGTGGACTAGCATTTGGCAGATAGGTTTGACCTTGCATGATAAAGCTACCTTGCACTTCATATTATATTTGGAGACCAGGCATAGTCCTGGATGCTGAGTGCCTACGATTCATCTCTCCTGTTACTAGAGAAGAGCTTCTTCTCCTCAGTTAATTATAATAATGTGAACCGTCCGTCTCTTTTATACTGCTTTTATGGCTTGGATCCATGCTTCAAAAGCATTTAGCAAGCACCTAGTTACAGAACGGAATGGTGCTAGTGGCTGTTTCCTTGGCTCAGCAGCCAGAAGGGCTGGCTGGTTAGCATGTGCTTAGGTCTGTCCCATTAATGCAAAGGGACTTGAGCAGGAGCTTGGGAACTGAAGCAGTGTCTATGTCATGGAATCCTGTCTGTTCCTTCCTTTAAGGCTATACTCACTAATCATTTAATTTCTAACCTGAGTTGAGAGACATTCCATCAATCCACCAGAGACATTTTCCGCAGCATAATAAATGATCTGTTTTTGGCGAAGTCCCATGGTGAGGCTCTAAAAATTTAAATGTAGCATTGGCTTCGGTTTGGGCCATCTCCTTGGGATGCTAATTCTTAGCATTAAGAACCTGAATGTAATTAGACATAATGCTTTTCAGAAACCCAGCTCTCCCCTCAAAGTGAATTACATCAACTGCTTTCGTTTATGTGAGCTCTCATCTTCTTTCATGTCTGGGGAGTATTTGGCAAGGCACCGAGCTGGCAGGCTTTTATGCCAACATTAAACAAATTGGGTCTGTTAGATCCTGTTTGTTATGCTGTAGCTCGAATTTATTTATAATGATAGCCAGCTCTTGGCAGTTTGAAGTAGGGGGATTTATTTTCCTTTTGTTCTACACAGTGTCTTCCCAAGGAAATTGCAACTAGTTGTGAGCTATGAAGTCAGGGGAAGCTAGCTCCTAGCAGAGAATATTTTAACATGAAACAATTCAAATTGGGGATTATGTTTATGTGATAGTTAAAATGTCAGGGCTGTTTTGAGTTTACTGCTGATGATGTGGTTGGGTTGTATTTGTAGCTTACAACTGAGAGTTAAGAATAATAACTAACAGGAGCTATCATGCTCCTTCAGGACTCCCAGGATAAGGACTAGACGGGAAAGAGCTTTCTACCCAATGGGTTCTGTCAGCAATGGAGAACTCCCTCCTCCATTTTCTGTTTTCATACCATTTGTAAGTATTGAAAGTCAAGTGTTAAGTTAAACGTGTACCCAGCATTGTATGGTATGTAGTACCCCCTAAAGAGAAGGAGGTTTAGTTACCCAGTTTTCTTTCCTTTCAATTCACTTTCATTTTAATTGGGGAAGCAATTGAAAATCATTTGAAATGTTGACACTCATTTGCCCTTCGAAAAAATGCTCTTATTTCTTAATAGGATCTACACCCCTGGATGAGCTCTGCCTTTTGTGGGTGCACTTAGACCCTTCCTGTCAGTCCTCTTTTCTCTTGGGCTCCCAACATTCTGATCTTAGCTTTCAGGTCTTGTTTTCAGGCTAGGACTTGCCACGCCATCCAGGAGGAGAACGGAGCTAAGACGCTCCCAACTTATTTTCCAATGCAGAGCCCCAGTGCTTCTCCAATAATCCCATGTGTGATTCATTATGTGCTTTTTGGTTCCTTTGTTGTGTGCCTGCTCATTTCTAATCCTTAGTAGAGGCTTCTGGGCACAGAGAGATGCCAGGTCCAAACTGGAGTCCTAGCCAATGGAGACTTCAAATGCTCCTCAAACAGTTCTTCATGCCTGACTCTGGGGAATGTGATCTGGTGGACAAAAGGGAGGGATGCTCAAGAGGCACCAGTATTCTGTGGGCCTGCTTTTGATCATTTGTTGGCTTTGGGAGGGTAAAGCAAGACATACTGGCAATTGTTCTGTGACTCCCTCTTCCCCTGCCTGCCCCCCACTCCCCAATTTGGAAATAGAGAGGATTTCACCTATACCTTCTGCTCTATGGTGAGAAAAGTACTTAGAGATTCTTATGCATTGAAAAGCTATGAATTTTAGAAACATGAGGTTGAGAGCTGTTGGAGAACTTAAAAGATGATCTAACCCATTTTTTTTCTCATTTGACAAATGTGGAAACTGAGGCACAGATAAAGGAAGTGCCTGGTTCACCTGTGACCCAGCTATTTCACAACAGATGAAATGAACAAAAAGTGTTTTGCATTAAGTTGACCAATTCTTCTCCATTCTGAATGGAATGATTTCACTATTCCTAAAATAGCCCCAGATGTGAAGGCGGGGTGGGTCAGTCCTTCCAATAGGAAAGAAACTCCATGAGGGCAAGAATGGTTTAGTTATTTCTTTGTCTGTTTCTAGCACAGGGCCTGGCACATGATAAATAATTTTAAAATTTACATTTGAATTCTGCAGGTGGGCCAGAAAGCAGATGGAAAACTAACACCACGGTGCAACCATTGCATAGTTGTTTGGCTGGGTCCTCATTTAGTGTAGCCTGCAAGTGAGAAATAGCTGAGTCAGAGCAGCCTGGTCTCTGGTGGACACAGTCTTTTATCAAATCAGGCTCAGATGATTGGAAGTGCCAGTGGGCAGAGAGCTTGTTAATTGTCACAGATGATGATGCCTTGTGGAGTTTCCTGAGCTCAGAAGGGCTCTTTGTTGTTGCCAGCAGGACTGCTTATCCTTGTTGGAGTTATGATAGGAGGGGATGAATCAAGAGGAAAATAGAGAAAGAAAGATTGTCTTTTAGATACTAATAACAAATAACTCATGTCTACTTCAGATTTTTCTCTGGTCATGGCACTGTAACATGTGAATTGTGATATAACCGAGATAATTATTACTTATAGATGTATTTGATATCAGCTACCTGGAAAAAATTTCCGAGCTCTTCTTGAGTTGGGATTCCACATGTTTTAAGACTTCAGGAATTAATGTGATTTTATTAGTAATCTCATTTTCACTTTTGGGTTGGCAACCACACGCATTCTGGACTGTGCTTGATAGAAAAAAAATGAGAGGCACAATGCTCCAGGTTTTTGGAGCAACTGGTATCCTACTAAGTGCTTCGCTGGTCTTGTTCACTCTACCATTGTAAAAAGCTCACCATGCATTCATTATATAGTTTCATTGTTTGCCTTTAAAACCCAAGTTTTGTGTTGCCCCCAAAGCAAAGTCCAAATCTTTTGGGCTCTAAGCCCAAGTGTGCAAAGTCAGTGAAGTGGCTTAGAGAGAAAATAAAGATGTTAGGTAAACTTTGGGTCAGAATGTCTGCGGTAGCTATCCACCAGGAGACCCATAAGAATCTTAAATGGTACACAAAGTAAATATCACTGATGGATTGATCTCCAAAGCTGTCCACCAGCTGTGAAGGACAGAGTGTCAGAGGTGGTATCAAGACTTTGCCAATGTCCATGTCTTCTGACAGCAGCAACTAAAGTCCCAGCAATTCTCCTTTGATTTTCAGAGGGAAGCCAAGGTAGAGAGATTTACTGCAATATAGTATACAGTATAATGCCCTCACACCACAATCTGACACAGTGGAAGGTATAATTCAGGTTAAAAGTGTTTTAGTTTTAAGAATTATATTTACTATACAGTATTTAGGTACTATAGATTTCATGTGTTATAAAAAGTGAATATTGTCTGAAATAGGTTTTTTAGCCCAAAAGGTCACAGAATTCTAGGAAATTACTAATGAGAAAAAATGTTTTGCTTATTACCAATTTTATTTTGTGTACTACATTTTGTGGGATATTTCATGATTACTAATATTAGGAAAATTGCATATTTACTAGAAGTAATGTTTTGTTATAAAGAGTTTTATGCAGAAAAGTATACTTTCAACATTCTCTAGCAAAAGAATACAGTTTTTGGTGGCCATAGGAACCTAACCTACTATTTCCCATTGTTCAATGTATCAGCATTTGTGTTTTTTATTTTTGTGCTGTTTTCTGGTAACATCACCCCGTGAAAGTTGAGGTTTGAAATATATATATATATATATATATACACACACACGTATATATATACACATATACACACATATATATGTGTATATATACACACAGAGAGATACATACATATACATATATACACATATAATCCTCAACTTCTATATACATACATATATACACATTTTATAAATATAGATGTGTGTATATATGTATGTGTATATGTATATATACATATATGTAGTATTTCTAAAATTGATCTCAAAACACTTTATGCTCTTCCAGTTCAATCCAAGATTGGATATCCATTACTTGATGGGGTACCACACTTCTATAGGTGTTAAGCATACAAAGATAAAATAAAAAACAGTTGTTGCCTTCAAGAAACTTACATTCTGCTAGAGGGACACAACATATAAAACAGAGAAGTGTATATGTGTTGATTTGAGGAGGAAGGCAAAAGCACTAACAGCAAAGGGAACCAGGAAGACTTCCACTCGAGGTGACACATTGACTGTGCCTTTAAAGGAAGACAGAGATTCTAAGAGTCAGAAGTTAGTTAGGAAGGAGAGAATTCCAAGCATGGGGAATGCCTGGAAAGGCAAGGAGACAGGAAATGGAATTTGTGTTGGGGAACAGGACCACTCAGCCTGGCGTGCCCACATCAAAGAAGGAGCTGTGCTCTATGAGCAAAGCAGAATTGAAATAGCTTAAAAGAAACACGAGATGTGCAAATTTAGAGAATCTACCCCAAATGTTCACATGGACTATTTGTGCCCGACCTGTGGTAGAGCATTCCGAGCTCGTATTGGTCTGATCAGCCGCAGTCCGACACACTGTAACTTGACTCCAATGTAGTGATGTCATTTTGGTCCTCTTTGAGAACAACAGACAACAACCACCCAACCATTTTTAGTGATAAGTTATTAATTATTATCGATAACTTCAAGCTGTAGATATTTTGCAAGCTAGCTTGAAAATTCAGAACAAAATGGTTAAAATGCTATTTCACATATGCCTTAATATAAAAATTAAGCAGACTCTATTTTCAAGAAAATAGGGGCATCCAGGTGGCGCAGTGGATAGAGCACCAGCCCTGAAGTCAGGAGGATCTGAGTTCAAATGTGACCTCAGACCAAACACTTAACACTTACTAGCTGTGTGACCCTGGGCAAGTCACTTACCTCAATTGCCCAAAAAAAAAAAAGTTTGCATCTTTATTGAGAGCAATGAAACTTTCAAAGGCAAAGAGGACAGGCACTCCCCATGCTGGAAGTGCTCTCCCATGAAAAGTTTATTTGTATTTGACAGGTCAAAGGGATCTCTTGTTTGGTTTTGGATGTTATTATTACCTGAAAGGACCGCCTCCAAAGTTTTCAATAGTTTCCTTTTTTGTTTTTTGTTTTGTTTTGTTTTTGTTTTTGTTTTGCTTTTTTGGTGAGGCAATTGCGGTTAAGGGACTTGCCCAGGATCACACAGCTAGTAAGTGTCGTGTGTCTGAGACCAGATTTGAACTCAGGTCCTCCTGACTCCAAGGCCAGAGCTCTATCCACTGCACCACCTAACTGGTCTCTTAATGGCCTTTTCTCAGCTTTCATCCATCTTGATGTCTCAGCAGCATTTGACCACCCTTACCTCCTGTGGATACTCTAGCTTTACTTGTGGATAGTACTGTCTTTACTAATGTAAAGTAATTTCAGGAGGAAGAAGCCGTTAATAACTGGAGGCATCAGGAAGGCCTGGTATAGGAAGTAGCATCTCAGCTGTTTCCTGAAGGAAGTTAGGGATTCTCAGAGGTGAAGGTGAGGAGACAGTACATTCCAGACAAAGGGGACCACCTGTTAATTAGACCGTTCACCTTTTCTTTTAAACTTTCTAGTTCTTCTTTCTTTTCCACAAGCATTGTTTCTTCAGAGCACCTGATATAAACCAGAACGTACATTGTTTGTTGTTGCTGCTGTTGTTGTTTCAGTCCTGTCCAACTCTTTGTGACCCCATTTGGGGTTTTCTTGGCAAAGATACTGGACTGGTTTGCCATTTTCTTCTCCAGCTCATTTTACAGGTGAGGAAACTGAGGCAGACAGGATTAAGTGACTTGCCCAAGGTTACCCAGCTAATAAGTGTCTGAGGACAGATTTGAACTCCTGATTTCAAGCCCAGGGCTCTATCCAAGGTGCTGCCTAAGACATACTTTTCATTTTCATAAAGAAGCTGATTCAGGGCAGCTAGGTGGCACAGTGGATAGAGCTCTGGCCTTGGAATCAGGAGGACCTGAGTTCAAATCCGGCCTCAGACACTTGACACTTAACTAGCTGTGTGACCTTAGACAAGTCAGTTAACCCTGAGTGCCTCACCAGAAAAAGAAAAGAAAGAAAGAAATTGATTTATTATGTTCCCATTTTTGGAAGAAGATTTTTACTGTCTTTTTCATCTGCAAAATGATTTCCTTTTTTCTGCTTTTCTTTGTCTTCTCCATCCTACTTACCCTCTCCTTCCTCTTCCCCTCCTTGATATTCTCTTCTCTCCATGTCCCTCCATAAAATATCAGTGACATTAAACTGTGATATCTGAGTCATTTATGAATGAAAAAGTGTAATTTGGGCCACCTAGCTCTAAGTCTCAAATATCTGCAAGATGCCTTACAGTAGTGCTCTGATTTGGGTTGGGTAATCTAAAACTTCCAAAATCTAAATTGGAATGGAATTTCCAGTTCATAGGGATTAATTAGATTTTACTTTAATCAAATTTTGAGTTGTATAACCATATGACAGGCTATGTAAAATAACTCACCAAGTGTAAATGCATCATGTCCTGAATTTCTTCAACTACCTGTTAAGATTTAAACTGGGGGGTGGGGATGGAGGGCGTGGGGATTTGATTTAAGCCCATTAGTACTGGCATTACAGTTTTAAGTGACGTATTGTAAAGTAGAATCATTGAGGAGTTGCGTTAGTAATGGAAATAGTTCTCATTTAGATTCAGAGGACCTCGGTTCAAATCATGACTCGACTTACTGCTTTTGTGATTTGGGGCAGGTTACTTCTCCATCCTGGGACTCAGCTTCTCTATCCATAAATTAAGGAATTTAAAATCCTTTGCCATTGGGCTCCAACTTCCCTTTCCAGACTGATTCCACATTACTCTCCCTCCAGAAACTGTCTATTCCAGTTGAACTGGTCTACTGGGTGTTCCCTGTACACAGCACTTGGTGTCTTATCTCCAAGATGCCGCCCAGGCTAATCCCTCGTTGCTGGAATGTTTTGCCTCCTCATCGTCTCCTCTTGAAACCTCTAACCCTCTTCAAAGCTCAGCTCACAGGCCACTCGCTACCTTGAAGCCTTTCCTGATTTCCCAGGCTGCTAGTCACCCCTCTCCCCAGTTGTACTGTTCAGTCATTTTCAGTTGTGTCCAACTCCTTGTGATGCCATTTAGGGTTTTCTTGGAAAGGATTCTGGAGTAGTTTGCCATTTCCTTCTCCAACTCATTTTACAGGTGAGGAAACTGAGGCAGACAGGATTAAGTGACTTGCCTAGGGCCATAGAGCTAATAAGTGTCTGAGATCAGATTTGAACTCAGAAAGTTGTCTTCCTGGCTCCAGGTCTGGGACTCTATCCACAGAGCCACCTAGCAGCCTCTCCTCAATTACTTTGATTTAATTTGTATAGCGTTTGTATTTCTCTATCAGTGTGCATGTTGTTTCCCGCCAACAGAATATACGATACTTACAGGCAGGGACCATTTTGTTTTTACCTTTGAATCTCTAGCCCAGACCTGCACAAGGTAGGGGCCAAAATTAAAATAGGCTAAAGTTCTTCAGGCCTCAGATAGGTTAGAATAGAGAAAGACTGATGATGGTCGGCTGCCGTGGGTCACATGACAAACAGGAGAGTGCACAGTGGCAACCCTACATTTTTCACGGGCCCCGAAATCCTTTGGCAAGCCACAAGCAGCTTGCGGGCCATATGTTGTGCAGACCAGATCCAGCTATGCCCAGTCCCTAATACATGGTTAGTGAATGATTGTTGAATTTAATTTTGTTGAATTGACTAAGTGGTTTCTAAAGCTCCTTTCATCTTTATGTCCTGCAATATTGATGATGATAGGTGGTATTTATATAAGGCTTTATTACTTATTACATTTATCATTTTGTTTCATTTAATATTATCTCTTTGGAACCTTATACCAACCCTGTGAGGTAGGGACTACAGGCATATCTTATAAATATATCCACAATGAGATGTCTCTTGCTTTCATTTTTTTTTTTGCTTTCCCGTTGTTACTACCCTGATTCAGGGCTTCATGACTGACAGCTCAATTATCATAATAACTTCCTAACTAACCTGTCCTTTCCATCCCACACAGTGCTACCAGATGAATCTTCCTAAAAACAATGCCTGTTCATTTCATGAGCTCAGACAAGCCATTTCCCTTCCAGACCTCTGTTTTTTCATCTTTTAAAATAGTGGGGTTAGACTAGATAATCTCAAAGGTTACTTTTCAGCTCCAGAGCTTTGTGTCATTCCTCAGCTCAGGAATCCTCAGTGACTCCCCATTGTCCACATGACCCAGCCCCAACTCCTTAGCCTGGCATTCAAGGATCTCTATAATTTGACCACTATTTCCCCCCAGCTTTATCCCTTAATAAAAATAAAATAATTGGGACAGCTAGATGACACAGTGGATAGAGCACCAGACCTGGAGTCAGGAAGACCCAAAGTTCAAATCTGGCCTCAGACACTTAACTAGCTGTGTGATCCTGGGCAAGTCACTTGACTCCTGTTTGCCTCAGTTTCTTCATCTGTAAAAGGGGATAATAATAGCACCCACCTCCCAGGGCTGTTCTAAGGATCAAATAAAATAATCATTGTAAAGTACTTAGCACAGTATCTGGCACATAGTCAGCATTATATAAATGATAGCTATTATTATTAATAATAATACTCTCCTATATAAATTGACTGTTTCAGCCAAGCTGATGTACTCACCATCCCTCACATCAGTCTAGAATATCCTTCCCTCATGCTGTTACTCACACCCTTCCTTCCTTTGGAATGTTGCCATCTCTCTTTATCCAAATCCAAGCCGTCTTTCGAGGTCCATCTTTCATTTCTCCTCCTCCCCTCCGACTTCTCTGATCACTGTAGCCTACAGTGATTTTTTACTTCCCTGAATTCCTACCCTTCATCATTTGGCAGTTACTCCTTTCCTGCCTGCAATGTAACCTCCCTGGCCCTCGGTTTCCTCACATGTAAAATTAGGAGAATTGGACTAGATAATCCCTAAAGTCCCTTCTGGCTCTAAAGCCTATGTTCTCTTTTATGTTTATCGCTATTTGACTTTCCAACCATGTATGTCTTAAGTAGAGTTTGAACTCTTTGAAGACAGGGTGTACGTACCTTCAGCTTTTTATTGGCCCCCCAAAGGAATCTTGAACCTAGTAGGTGCTCAATAAAAATAAGTCTATTTTATTTTGATTTGATTGCAGGTTTGGCCTATCAGTTATAAATCTATTTTTGAAATTTTTTCCCATAAAGTTTGCAGATGGGCATCTGAACCTGAAAGAGAACATTGTGTTTCTTTCAAGAAAAACCATAAGTCACATAAGACAACAAAAGTGAAATTTCAGTGTATTTCCTAGAAAATTGGCTCAGGCAAGAAGTAAATTTCCCCATATGTTAGAGATAAAAACCAGTCCTGCCCCATCTACCCTTTATTTGAATGAATTTAGAGTCATCATATTTTGGTTTTGGTATTATATTTTGATAGACTAAGACTAACTCCTCTAACCCACTTGAAAAAAAAATAGTTGCAAATATATACACTACGTACAGTGTTTAAAAGGCTTCGAACTTTCTTTGGAAGTGAGAAGTTATACTGTGATTGGTTTGGGGATAATCTGGCCAAGGAAAGAGTTTAGGTTAAAGTTCCATTAACGATTTGGAGAGGACAAACGGAAGGAAGGAAGGGGGAAGGAAGGAAGGAAGGAAGGAATGAACAAAGGAACAAAAGAATGAAGGAACAAAGAAGGAAGGAAGAGAAAGAATGGAAAGAAGGAATGAAAGAAGGAATAGAGGAATGAAGGGAGGAAGAGGAAGGAAAGGAGAAAGAGGAAGAGAGGAAGGAATGAAGGAAAGAATGAAGGAACAAAGAAGGAAGGAGGGAGGGACGGAAGAAGGAAAAGGAAGGAAGGGGGAAGGAATGAAGGAAGGAACAAAAAAGGAAGAGGAAGGAAGGAAGGAAGAAAGGAACAGGAAGGAAGGGAGGGAGAGGAAGGATGGAAAGAAGGAAGAAGGAAGGAAGAGAAAGGATTGAAGGAAGAAAGAAGGAAGGAGTGAAGGAAAGAACGAAGGAATTATTAATCACCTGCCACATGCAGGTGTGCTAAGTGTTTCATTTGATCATCACAGCAACCCTGAGAAGTCCGTGCTACTATTATTCCAATTTTACAGTTGAGGAAACTGAAGCAGTCAGATTGACTTGCCCAAGGTCACACAGCTAGTGAATGAGACCATATTTGAACTCAGGTCCGGGACTACTCTACAGCCCCAGGACTTAGCTGCCTGTTAAGCATCACATGCGAGGCATTGTGCGAAGCATGGAGATATAAAGAAAGCCTACCCCCCAAAAAAAATCTGCTCTAAAGGAGCTCACAGTCTAATGGGGTAAACAACATGCAAGCAACTATGTACAAAAGAAAGATATACATAGGATAAACTAGAGTTAATTTTAGAGGGCAGACTTCTGTCTAACTAAATAATGGTTTTTTTTTAAAAAATCTCTAGCTTTCATAAATAATACTAATGGTTAGTTCTCTGAAAATCTTGGGGTTTTGTTGTTATTTTTTAAAGTGGGCTTTACCATGCTTTCTTATCATTAGAATAATCCATGTCCAAAAAAGGCCAACCAAAATGGCAGTAGTATAAGGAAAAGAGCCCTGGATTTGGAGTCAGAGGATTTGGATTCATATCCTGGCTCTTGCACTCACTACCTGTCCAACCTTGGGCCAGTCAGTTATCCTGGCTTCTGTTTCCTCATTTGTAAGAGGAGGGGACTGGATAAGACTGTTTCTAAGGTTCCTTTTATTTTTAAATGACAATGCTATGATTCTGCATTTGGACTATACCCAAGACAAGCTAAAACAGAAGAGGAAAAGGGCAAGGGAAGAAGGTGAAAAGTTGAACAATCAGGTTTAATTCTGCGGTTCTAAATTGCTTTCTTTCTGACTTTTCATAGTGTCTTTTCTGTTAGCTTTGAACCCAGTTTTCACTCTATTTGTGTGCATGCTTATGTTCTTAATTTTAATAGCATTCCATTGTAATACAAATCAAATAAACCTAAACAATTACCACCTACAAAAATCCTAATTGTGTTTAATTTGTGGTTTGTGATAGTCATTGACATGGATGATGCATTTCTGAATCACTCACTGCACTTTTGTGACTGCCACTTACTTACATCCTATGGTTATTTCTCATACAGTGGTCTTGTCTCCCCTAGGTAGACTAGCAGCTTCTTAAAAGCAGATACTTTGGTTTCTACTTATTTTTTCCTTCTTTTCCAGCCCCTTCACTTCCCCAAAGCACCTGATACTATGACTAGCTCATAGTAGTTACTAAATAAGTTATTTCTTGGTTAGTTGATTGAATGAATATTAATAGTATTTTTCCCCACAGCACTTGATACTCTACCTATCTCATAATGGTTGCTGAATATGTTGTTTCTTGATTGAATGAATGAATATTAACAGTATGTATTTTTTTCTGGCTACCTAATATAGACAATTTTAGACAACTCTCCTAAAATTAAGTGGGTCTTTTCTCTGATTTCATAATTTTACAGGGAGAAAATCAACACCATCCTGTTTGTTTGGTAACTAATCCCTTTCTCTCCAGTCTTCCTGTCGTCCTCTGAGTTTACAGCTGGCTTCCTTTATTTTTCTCTGATTTTTGAGAAGTCTCTCCTCTCTCCCGGCAAATGCTTTTAGCCCATAGGCTAGGCTGGAAGAAGTTGCATCATCTGGATTGGGGCAATTGAACAACAGGGCAGAGGAAAGATTAATTTTGAACCTTTGTTCAGGGATCTCTTTTGCTTTGTTTCTTTATTGGTTTTGCTGAGGCTTTCCTAGTGCTTAGCAGGAGTAATGAAGGCTCCTAACTCCTCACAGTGTTTGATAGAAAGCAATTAACTAGCATCAGACTCTCCATCTTCTTCCCACAAGGGAAGGCATGATGCCCTCAGCCAGGCAATATAAAGACAATGCAATGCAACCCAGTGTGGTGCTGTGCAGTGGGATGTGCCCACTCCTAGAACTTGATCTATGGTTCACTTTTGTGGAGTGTGTGCTAAGAAAAACCAAATTAGTGGGTCTAATCCTGCATGGACCTTCTAGCTTCCTCCTGTGGCCACAAAATGCATGCTACTCTGCCAATGGCCTCAGAGCCCTGAGTGTAGGTCATGTCCTACAAACTCAAAGGGAGTGTCCTTCTGAGGATGGGCTTGTCATATCATCGTCATGCACTTCTACAGCATTTGAGACCTGACCCCAAAGCAAACTCATAGGATCGTAGATTTAGAGAGGGAAGGGACCTTCCAGGCCATTTGGTTCCACCCTCTTATTTTATGGTTGAAGATATTAAGGTCTAGAGGTTAAATGAATGACCAAGTCCAGATTTGAACCCACGTCCTTGACTCCTTATCCGACAGGACTCTTTCGGCTGGACCATGCTGTCTCCCAATTCCACAGGTGGCCCTTAAAAATATTTAGCATCCAACATTGTCAATTTAAAAAAAAAAATCACCACATTCATTTACTATGGTTCCTTAGATGAGCTCAATATCTCCTGGTTTGTAACTTGACCAGTAGAGATGCTTCACTTTCATTTGTGAGACACTCATACCTGGGATAATCCTTAACAAATCAAATGGTTTTAGAAGTTCAAGCAGGCCCATCGTAGAAAATGAGTGAAAACTGGATAACCAAAAGGTTTTGTAATCTGACTCTACTTTCTTGAGCAACTCCAGAAAGTTTTGCACTGAATATTCTTGATAACCCTTTCTCTGATTACTTGGGCACTGGCACTATGGTCATCTGGTCACATGGTCCCTCGGAAGGGAATAGAAAGCACTTCCCAAGTTAGGAACGCTCAGTTTATCAACATTCATACTATAAATAGCTAAACCCACTTGAGGTTGGGGAGGGCCTTCCCCCAGATCTAAAAGGAGAAATAATTCTCAAATCACCAAATGTTCTTTTCCCTAAGAGGCCAGAAATTCCCATAATAGTGGTTGGGAGGGGATCTTGAATTCATAGTGCTAATGCATTCCTTCCTCAGATTGTCCCAGAGAATGGTACTATAAATTGTAGTTATGTTTCCATATCAGCCCACAAAAGCCTTTATTTAACTGTGAAATTGTTCAAAATAAGAAACAGATATGATTTTATCAGTAGAAATGGCATTGAAGAAAACAGATTGCCATCTGCTTTTCTTGCCACTGTAACCAAAGGACCCCAGAACCTTTCCATCTGACGGGCAGCTGAAACCCAGATGTTGTCTTTCTCATTAGAATGGGAGCTCCATGAGAGCGAGCACCAACTCTGATTTTCTATCCCTAGGCTTAGAACGGTTCTTTGCACATGGTTTGTTGTTGCTGTTCAGTCATGTCTGACTGTTTGAGATCTCATTTGATGTTTTCTTGGCAAAGATACTGGAGTGGTTTGACGTTTCCTTCTCCAGCTCATTTTCCATATGAGGAAACCGAGGCAAACAGGGTTAAGTGACTTGCTTAAGGTCACACAGCTAGTAAGTGTGTGAGACCAGATTTGAACTCAGGTCTTCCTGACTCCAGCCTCAGAGTTCTATTCCTCTACCTAGCAACACCTAGCTGCCCTCTTGCCCATGGTTGGTGCTTAATAAATGCTGGGGTTTTTTTTTTTTTTCATTCATTCAAATATTTGAAAGACTTGTCATGTGGAAGAGGCATTAGGCTTATCTTTTCTGGTTTCAGAAGACTGAACAAGGAAAAAGTGGGTAGAAGTTGCAAAGAGGTCAATTTAGTTTGAGCTGTCCAAAGGTAGGATGACAGCCCAACAGGTGGTAGGCGTCCCCTCCCTTCAGGTCTTCAAGCAGAGGCCGGACAATCCCTCATCCAACCTCTAGAGGGCGGATTCCTTTTGTGTGTAGCTTGTACTAAATGGCCAGTAAGGTCTCTCCCTTTCCAATTCTCAAATTCTGTGATTAAAGAGACTTCTGCTTGTCCAAAGTTTTCTCTCCTCTCCACCTTCCTTCCACCTTCTTCCTGGATAATTGTTCCTTCACTCTGTTCTGGATTTCTGAGGAAAAATTAACTCATAAAATGGCTGAAAAACAGAAGGAAAAGGGACATATCAACAGAAGAATTTAACAATAATAATAACAAGGTCATAGAATTTAGAACAGGAAGAGACTTTAGCAGTCATTAGTCAAGCCCCATCAGGAAAGCAAGGCCCAAAAAGCTAAAGTGTAGGTTGGAATAAACCTTCAGCTCAAAGGGAAGGAAACAAGCATTTATTGAGGGCCTTCTGTATGCCAGACTCTGAACTAAGGACGTGACAAATACTCTCTCTTTTGATCTTCAAAACAAATTATGTGCTATGATTATCCCCATTAACAGCTGAGGAAACTGAAGCAGACAGAGGTTAAGTGACTCGCTCAGGATTATACCAGCTAGTCAGCCTGAAGCTGGATTTGAATTCAGACCTTCGTGATTCTAGGCCTGGTACCCTATCCATGGTGCCACTTGGCAGCCTCTAAATCCTATACGGTTGGCCCTCCACAAAAATAACATAACAATTACATTTTTATAACAGTTCCCACACAATTACCCTAGAGGGCAGAGACTGCAAGTTTTTGTTAACCTCATTTCACGGATAACTGAGGTTAAATGATTTTATTTCCCCATCACACACCTGGTAAGTATCAGAGCCAGTATCTGAACCTGCCTCTCCTCCCAGCATGTCCAGCGATTATTCTTTCCACCATATTGTCAATCTAATAATAGGTCAAAGGTCAATAGCTCTTCAGATTTCTCTCACAACAGCTTTGATGTCTTTCCCCTGCCCCATACTATTGTTCTCACCCTCCTTAAATTATGTTATGTATGTTCTTTGCCATTTACCCCTTGTTAGCCCAGAAGATTATAAGCTCCTTGAAGGCAGACTTTTTCATAGTGTATTAGTATCCCTAGAGCCTGGCATACAAGTGCTTTTTGGGTTGGATTGGAACAAAAGGCAGAAAAGAAAGAACAGGAAGAGGAGAATCCCATACATTAAGGTAATTGCCACATTGTGGGTTAGGTAAGTTTTGATGGAACCATACAAGGCCTTTATCAGGGGCAGCATGGTGGATAGAGTGCCAAGCCTGGAGTCAGGAAGAGTTATCTTGAGTTTAAATCTGGTCTCAGATACTTACTAGCTATGTGACCCTGGACAAGTCACTTAACCCTGTTTGCCTCAGTTTCCTTATCTGTAAAACAATCTGGAGAAGGAAATGGCAAACCACTCCAGTATCTTTGCCAAGAAAACCTCAAATGGGGTCATGAAGAGTCAGACATGACTGCAAAGGACTGAACAAAACAGTCTTTTATCACACCATTTCTATGAGGAAAAAAAAATGTATTTTGCATTTCAAACTTAGAACACAGCCTATGTGTAAATTGGAGCCCATCAGCTCCAGACCAGAATTTCCCATTAATTGCATATTGAGGAGGAGTTATAACTGACCATCCTTACCTGAATTTGGCTTTGCTCAGGGCACTAAACCCCAACTTACCTGCATGTTCACAAGCCAGGTCCCATCCATGGGAGAGTCAATGAGTAGAAGCAACTACTGCTGATGTCTTGCCCTCACCCAGCCTTCCTTTACACCACACCAGATTTTATCTCAGGAGAGAGTGCCACCTGCTGAAGGACCAGCACCAATGCCAAAAGCATCCGATTTTTCTTGGAGCTCTCCCATCTGCTGACCTAACCTAACCCTGCTTGACTCTGGAGAGTTCCTGGGCTTCTACTCCAGGATGTGAAGGCTACAGGAGGAGATTGGCATCCTCCAGCAGACTGAAACCCACACAGTGGATTGCAACGCCATCTGCTTTCATTCCACTGATTTTTTCTTAATGATCCCTTTTTTTTTTAAATTTCAGAGGAGAAAAAAAAACACAACTAACTATTTTTAGGACCAAATGTAAATATAGCTCCTGAATCATTTCATTCAATTATCCAAAAAGGGTCTAGAATGTATTTTAAGACACAACCATGGTTTTATAAAAACAAACTCAGGCAGAGGATATAGTAATGTCTCAATAATGTTTGGGCATCATTTGAGAATGATATGTGGAGCTCCACTTTATTTCTTTAACCTTTTCTTATACAGCACAAATTTGCCAGCCCCCTGTTGACTATTGTATTAGATGTATATTTGGAGTGAAGAACGTACTACTGCCTCATACAAGGAAGGGTGGGCAGTGGAGAGGAAGGAGGAATGTAAAAATCAGGGCACAGGATCCAATCCCCAGAAGCTGTGTGCTGAACTGTTTTCAGCTATAAATCAAAGCATTTCCCACAAAAGAAGAGCCTCCCAGTCAAAACACTGCTAACTATATTTGCTGCTTCCAGCCTTCAATTAAGATAATAATGCTCTGTATTTACACAGTGCCTTTCATCCGAGGAACTCAAAGCACTGTACAAACATTTTCTCATTAGATCTCACAACACTCCTGTGAGATGAGCTGAGGGCAAATGCTATTTTCCTGACTTCATAGATGAGAACACTCCTGGAGAGATTATCTCTAGGGGACTTTTTTTTTCCCACCAGGTGGCTTCTATTTTTGTTTCTTCTCTCTTTTTTTCCCTTTTTTCTTCTGAGGTCCAGCAAGAAGAGCCAGGAGGAAAAGTCAGTGTAGAGAATGGAGGTGCTGAGCTGGCTTTCCCTTTACAGCTGAAGAACAGGGAGGCAGGAGAGGCCATCGCCCAGCTTGGAATTCCCCCAGATCAGTGGGTGACAAAGGAGTATGAGGAGGATCTGTCATGACAGGATCAGGCTTGGGGCTACCAGAATGAGAACACCTTCCATAGTGTAGGAGCTCCTACCACTGGGCTCTGCTGGACTCTGAGCTGACCAACTCCTTAAAATGCGTTTTCTTCGAACAACCCACCTCGTTGCCCACTTGGTTTATAAACTTGTGAGATTTGCTGAAATCACAGCTTAAGGTGATGTGGTTATGTGTATTATTTATGTAAGGGGAGAGGTAGGGACTACACCTGTGATTTCGCTGGTATAGGAATTCCCTGATAAGGAAACTCTCTCTACCAGTGAAGGCAAACAACTTCTCTGCCACTTAGAGTCTTGGGGAGCTCTCTAGAGCACAAGAGCTTAAGTGACTTGCCCTGGGGCACACAGCAGGACCTGAATCTTAGTTTTCCTGGCTTCAAGGTCAGCTCTCTGACCACTACTAGGCTGCCCTTTCTTTCTCCCCTCCCCCTCTCCTCCTCTCTGTCTCTGTCTCTCTTAGACAGAAAATATATTGGTGTATATATGCATGAATGTACTTATAATGATGTATGTGCATATGTATCAGTGTTGTGTATGCACCCATATATCACTGGGAGTTCCTTATATTCATGAGATCACAGACCCTGACAAATACATGCATATACATATACACATATACATATACCTTTACCTATACCTATACCTATACTTATACCTATAGCCATACCTATACCTCTCTCTGTACTCCTACCTAAACCTATAATTATACCTATACTATACCTATATACTCATTATACCATACCCATACCTATAACTACACCTATACTTATAATACCTATAACTATATTTATATCTATAATTATATCCATACCCATACCTATGCCTATAACTAAACCTATAATTACATCTATGCTTATGGTCATACCTATACTTATGATTATATCTGTACCTATACCTATACTTACAACTATACTTATATCTATACCCATGCCTACACCTATAACTATACCTATGCCTGTAATACCTATAACTATACTTATTTCTATAACCATGCCTATACCTATAACTATACCTATGCCTGTAATACCTATAACTATACTTA
>NW_020954569.1:46252217-46273785 GCF_900497805.2 Vombatus ursinus | reverse complement strand
TATACCTATAACTATACCTATGCCTGTAATACCTATAACTATACTTATATCTATACCCATGCCTATACCTATAACCATATGTATTCCTGTAACTATACCTATACCTATACTCATACCTATACTTATATCTATACCCATGTCTATATCTGTACCCATACCCATACCTATGCTTCTACCTATACTTATAATTATACCTATACTCATACCTATACCTATATCCACACCTATAATACCTGTAACTATATTTATACCTATAACTATACCCAGACCCGTAACTATATCTATACCTATATATCAACACCAAGAACCTTTGATTTTATTGGTATAGAAACTTTCTCCACCAAAGTATCTATAACTTATAGTTGCAGAAAGTTACTTTGACAAAGAAAAGTTAAACAATTTGTCTGGGATCATACAACAAGTAATTATCCCAGGTGGGATTTATCCCCAGTCATTGTGACATCAATTCCAGCCCTCTGCCCATTATGTAATTCTGCCCCCTATTAACCTAAATACAGACTACATGGATCTGTCTTCTATGTATTTGAATCATTTGAAATCTGAACCACAGGAGTTAAGCAGAGCTCTTTTCCAACTTTCAAGTTTTAAAATGTAAAACTGATCTTCATCTTTATTTTAAGGAACACTGGCGTTTTCCTTATGTCCCTAACTTTATAACAGTCAAAGTCACTGTGTGAGAAATTCTGTAAGCACTTTTCTGTCATTCACAGTTCTTCCTGTTCAAACTGGGATTTTCTCAAACCATTTTACTGTTTTAGGACTATTGCCATCTCTGATACAAGATAATTTACTGTTCAATAGAGATGTGTGCAAGTTCTTTTATAATATATATGTGTTATGTGTATGTATCTGTGTGTGTGTGTGTGTGTGTGTTTAATCTTTATCTTGTGAGGTCCTGACCAAATTCTTTCAATTTATTGGGGGATTTTGGTTCGTGTTTGCATGAATTACTTATAGTCCTCTGGCCCTTTAAAATTCATCTAAGTCCTTATTGCCAGATATCAAAGCATAAAGAAAATACCATGACTTGAAGTTGAGGCTTACTGCAGACGTTTTTGGCTTAGTCTGCTGGATTTCATTCCCCGTTTGATCTCTTGTAGCTTCTAGCCAACAACAACAGAGCTGGGTTTAAAGGTTATTAAATTGTAGTGTGCAAGGTATGTTTCCACATAAACCTATGTAGGTTGCTTTTAAAAAAAAGTTTTATTACTGTTTTTTCAAAAAAGCTTAATCCTCAGGGTCCTAATGCTGTAATCAAATATAACCAGTTCAACATTTTCAGTTTGTTTATCTTTCTTAAGTACATTCACATTGCACTTTAATATATGGTGCCTTCTAAATTTAAAAATGTAAAATGTAGTAGGATCCTTTCCCAGCTTTGGAATTAATCTTCCTTTGAAATAGGAAACATGAGGTTTCGACACCCAGGGAAGAAAGCAAAAAATTGTCCCAATGAGTTTTTCCCTTGTACTGGAGAACAAAGATTAAGTGATTGTGGGTGTTCAGTTTAAACAACGCAGCTCAATTAAGCCAGTTCTAAAAATAAAAGATTTGAAGTTAGATTTTTTTCAAATGTAGGGACAATTTTAGTGGATCTTGTGGTTCTAATGAGCCATTGTTCTTGCTTTGATTTTAGAGTTGGCTGTAAATTTGATTTCTGTGTATGCTTTAAAGTACAAAGAAAATTTTGTCCCTTAAACTTACCAGTGGTCTTGGAATATGATTGAGGGAAGCAGTATTTGTACCTTTATCATAACTGATTTAGAAAATAACAGACATTTACTTTTAGCATCGCCTTGGCTGTTAGATTACAAATTGTCCATTTAAACGTAGCATGGCATGAAACAAAAGATCTCCATATTTAAAATGAAAGGACCCAGATTCAAATTTTGCTTTTATGACTCTAGCAAGTGGATTCATATTTCTGGGCTTTGATGGGCCCATTTATAAAATGAGAAGAATGGGACAGATGATCTCTAAAGTCACTTTCGGCTCTCAATACTATGACCTTCCTAGAAGACTGACTTGATGATTTGGAGAAAGAACTAATAGAAATTGTAAGGTTTTTAGAAAATTGGGTTAAATTATTAAAGCTTAAAGTGATAAAAAAGCCTTTTCATTTGTACTTCATTTAAAGGTTTAATGTTTATTAAAAGCTTCTGGCTTTATATTTTCTTTATTTTTCAATGCATACTTCCCCTCTACCCCATCCAAAAAGTCATCTCTTATTTTAAAAAAAAATTTTTTTTCAAAGGAGAGGGAGAAACAGTTAAGCAAAGCTAGCCGGTTCATCAGCCAAGGCCATCATTATATGCAGTATCCCACATCCATAGTCCCTCAATTCTGAAAAGGAGGAGGACTGATGCATTTTCATTGCTATTCTTTCAGGCTAAACTTGATCATTGTAATTTCGCAACATTCAGGGGTTTGTTTGTTTTGTTTTGTTTTCCAATTTCAAAGTATATTCCCCTATTGGTATAGTGTTTTATTGTTTTGTTGATTTCTAGACTTCAGAAAGTGATGGAAAAAATGTTAGTAATTCACATTAATCTTAATAGGGACATTCTACCTCCCTTCTTCCCCACCAAGACAACTGGTTGTTAAATGTTTGCTAGCACAGCCCTACTCTCACACTTACTAGTTCCGTGACCTTTGCCTAGTTACTCATTTCCCTGTGTATCAGTTTCTTCATCTGTAAAATGAACGTATTGAAATATATAGCCTCTGAGATCTCTTTCAATTCTAGGTCTGGGATCCTATGATCTTATTCGATTTTTGCAACAACCGTTTGCTGGAGTCAAGGGAGTTATTTAGGAATAGGGATAGAGAATGGCTCTTTGTTGTCACTGGTATATGGATCTCCCTGATCAGTCAGTTAGTCAATTAAGTGTTTATTAAATACCAACTATGTTCAGGTTGGCTTCTAGTATTGACTCTAAATCTTCTCCGTGTACACAGAGTCCTGTTAAGGCATATGCTTTGAGTAATTTTTCCAGTTATAAGGATCTTCCTCAAAATCCTCTTTTCCTTCTCAGGTATCTACAGTGGCACAAATATTCTAGACAGCATCCT
Source organism: Vombatus ursinus (assembly GCF_900497805.2). Classification (NCBI taxonomy): domain Eukaryota; kingdom Metazoa; phylum Chordata; class Mammalia; order Diprotodontia; family Vombatidae; genus Vombatus; species Vombatus ursinus. The sequence goes on along the minus strand of NW_020954569.1, from coordinate 46,270,692 downwards.
GAGACTGGCTTATAATTAGTGGCTATAAGACAAAGAAAAAAAGAAAATTTTCCTGACACACAGGAAAATCAAACCCACAAACTTAGCTTGGTTCACAAACCCAGTGAACTAGTTTCTAGCATACTGACGAGCACACAGTAATTGTTCAACAAATCCTTGTTGAATTAATAAACAAACTTCTATGAATCAAAGGGTGTGTCTGTGTGAGTGAATGTGTGTGCACACCCCTCATGCTCCCAGCATGCCATTTACTTTATGCATTATAATGTAACTCATACAGCATTGGATTGGGAATTAGAACATCTGGATTCAAGCCCCAGTCCCAGCTCAGTCACTTGATAGCTGTGTAAATTCGGGCAAGTCACTTACTTCTCTGAGCCTCAATCTCCTCATTTGTAATATCCCTATAATAGAATTCATTACCAAGCAAGGGATAACCACCGGGTGGCCTATATGGTCTATAGGTCCTATGATGTCAAGAGAAGTCAAGGAAGGCCCCTAGCATGTTGGGTGGGAGGAACCTCTTGCACTGAATTTATAGGAGAATTAGGTTTAATTCCCACCTGGTACTCACTGCTTGTGTGACCCTGGGCCAGTGACGACTTCCCTGGGCCTCAGTTTCCTTATCTGTAAAGTGATGAGGTTGGACTAGATGGTTTCTGAGATTCCTTCTAGCTCTTCAGCTATAATATGAAGACATAGGCAACGGTGGCATATTCGTTGTTGAGTCGTTTCAGTCGTGTCTGACTCTCTGTGACCCCACCTGGGGTTTTCTTGGCACAGGTACTGGAGTGGTTTGCCATTTCCTTCTCGAGCTCATCTTACAGATGGGGAAACTGAGACTTGCCCAGGATCACACAGCTAGTAAGTGTCTGAGGCAAGATTTGAACTCAGGGAAATGAGTCTTCCTGACTCCAGGCCTAGCACTCTATCCACTGCGCCACCTACCTGCCCATGGCAAATTTACAGGCGAACAAATTTACTAGGGTGGCACAAGACGGTCAGGTATGGTTAGGTGGCAGACACCCTTGTTGGAGGTAACATGCAAATCAATGATATCACAGATGAATTTGAGTGTTTGAGTATTTCATACCTGTCCTGCCTACCTGACATTGCTGCTGTAAGCATCAAATGAATAGGTATTTGTGAAAGTTTCTATAAGCATTATGTCTGGGCACAATCTGAGCAAAATAATACACTGCCTATTTCATGGGATTGTGAAGAAAGCATTTTGTAAATCATAAAGTGCTATAGAATTGGGGGCTATTTATAATTAGTGTGAGGTCACGATGATGGAGATGATAATGGTGATGATAATGTATTTTACATCCTTAGTTGCTAAATGATCCTCATCCATGCAGTAGATTTGATGGGGATAAGAGTAAAGGGTCAGTTGTGGCCAAAGAGGGGAAGCAGAGACTAGAGGGAGGGAAAGGGCAGTTTGACTTTTTTCTAGTCTACTATTATGCTCCCCGATAATCTCATGGAAAATGATAGAACTTAATCTGGCCTCAGACACATAACACTTACTAGCTGTGTGACTCTGAGCAAGTCACTTAACCTTAATTGCCCCCCAAAAAATGGAAATGGAAAATGATAGAACTTAACATTCACAGAGTGAGGAATATATGTTTTTGATAGAAGACCGATTGATCCCAGTTTCTCAGTTTTTAAATTTAGCATCTGTTTTTTGGTTCATGCAAAAACAAAAACAAAAACAAAACCAAAAAACCTCTCTGATTTAAGCAAGCATCCAAATAAGTAGAATGAGAAAAAAATGTAGCGGAGCCTCTTTAAAAATATGGTCCTTTAGTGTAATTTAAAAAGAAACATACCAAAAGACCTAGAAGTTGCTACCCAGGAACTCTGTATCCCGACCCCTTTGCCCTCCCCCACCCCTCCAGCAAAAATGCCTGGGTTTTCATAGCCCTTTAAGCCTTTCGTTTTAAAATCAGAAGTTCAGAATAACATTTGAAAAGTAGGCCCCTTTTAGAATGGAAACCATCTTTCATTATTGTTGTAATCTACCCTCTGCGGACCTCAGCTGCACATATGTAGGTATTATTAAGCCCATAAAACTACATTGTCACATCTGAAACTGTTTAGCTGTTGAAACGGAGACTTTGACTTCAAAGCTTGCCCTAGTGTTTCCAGACAGACCCGGCTTTCAGATCACCTTGAAATCAAATTCCACTCAGATGGTGAACATGTAGAAAATGTGCCTTTATTACCTTAACAGATTTTTTTTCTTTTCCTTTTCTTTTTTAAAGAAAAAAAAAAAAACAACTTGATTTCTTTAGACATACAGAGGCAGATGTGCTCACTGTCACCATGGACATTGAGACTTGGTCACAGTTTGGGAATTGTGATTGCCTCTGATTTTGCAGTACAATGGTGTTTCAAAATACTATTTTTTTAAAAGGAGGAATTTGAAACAGTCACCCTACTTTGGTTCCCTTAGAAACCCCATATGTGACTGAAGCAAGTGGTGGGTAAGGGGATATATAGCATTATTAGTATATAGGTGGATAGGCCAAACCTAACCTGAGGAAGAATGATTCAAAGTCTGGATTAAGTTCAGTTGCTGGTTTTAGTTCCCAGTGGACAAGTCTCTTTAGGAAAATTCCCTCTCATTGGAATTCAGTAAATATTTATTAAGCGCCTACTATGTGCAAGGCATTTGTCTTAACCCTGTGGAGGGTCCTTATTCAGGTTCCCACCAGCGGCTCTAGTCATTAGGTCTGGTCACTTAAATCCTCAAAAAAAAAAAAAATGGTAACAAGAGGAGGTCATTTATCCTTGTCATGACTGAGGTACAGTGATAAGAAGTGCTATTGAGTGGAATGGGGATATTTATTGAATGTTTGCTATCTGGTGAGTACTAATGCATTACCTTAGGAGTAGAGAAGCTGAGGAGAGACTAAAAGAAAAGTACACATTCTTTTCAAATGAAAGAGTATGCTGGTGGGGGAGAGGGAGGTGCCCACTTGACCACGAGTCTGGTCAAGAACTATTAATTAAGCACTTATTATCTGCAGGTACTATGCTAAGTGCTGACAGTACAAATGCAAGCAAAAAGACAATCCCTGCCCTCAAAGACCTTACATTCTTTTTTTTATGAAGTTTTCTTTTTAATTTAATTTTTTAAATTTTGGAATAAAACAGACATTTCCATAATACAGTATAATAAAAAAGATGATTGTACATGAAACTGCACATCTATTGTGTACAACTTGCTATCCCTTTTAAATATATAAAGATATCTTGTAAATTTCTTCTTTTTTCTTTCCTCCCCTTCTTCCTGCCCTAGACATGGCTACCATTAGACACAAATAGGTATATATATAAAATTATTCTATGCACACTTCTATTTATCAGTTCTTTGTCCGGATGCAGATAGCGTCTTTCTTCACATGTCCTTTAGAGTTAATTTGGGTATTTATAATGGTCAAAATGACTCATTCCCTCAAAGTATTCCCATGCTCTTTTTCCTTTCTTTTTTTCTGCTCTCAACACAGTTAATTCCCCCTTAGGTAATTCCTTTTCTCTCACATCTTCTTTAACACCACTCCCACTTTCCTCTAATAATTTTTGCTCAATTACATGAAAAAAAAGTCTCTTATTCACATATCCCTATTTATTTCATTTGTGACACCTCAAAAACAACCCTAAGAAGACTGATTAATATACAAGTAATGCTAGTGACACTCTTACACAAGGGAAAAGGAAAGCCTTTGAATTAGACTTAAGTAAACTGGGTCTTAAATCTGTTAAAAGTGCTCCCAAGGCAGAAGGGAGGATTAGCAGTAGTGATAACAAAAAAAGAGCATCATTGATACACACACACACACACATAGACATATATGTATATATGCACATATATGTATGTAAATATACACATCTATACATATGTATTACATATATGTAGACACGCATATATTTTAAACCTATACAGAAGAGAACAGAAAGAAATGCAGATAAGTAACTATATAAAACTAATTTGTAGAATTTATTATATATGAGTAATACAGGTATGTTAAGAAATGTAAAATGGAGATTCATGGTTTCATAGACAGTGCTCTTTTTGCATTCTATTATGTGTATAGAAATGCTGTCTTTTTTTTTTGGTGTTTAAGTCAGAATTAAAAAATAATTTTTAAAAGCACCCCGAAGTCCCTTCCAACTCCATATCTTCATAAAATCTCTATCACTTGTTTTACCTTCTCAAGCATTAGCATTCAATATTTTATTAAGAGATTACTCAGGTTGTTTTTTTTAATTGGTTCAGTTATTAGCATCTTGACAGTATTGTTCTCCATTATGTTTCCTTGAAAACTAGGGGTCTTTACGTACCACAAAAGGAGCTCTAAAAACTAAGTTGACTCTAAAGGTCGTTGGGTGCCACAGATTATTGACCAGGGGACACTTGAACCATAGTCATGACTGAGAAGGAAATTTGCCCTCCAAAGGACCCTTCTCAATGGTGTCCCACCTGCTGCAGAGTTCGCCTGACCACTCTGATAAGGTTCCAGAGGTAACTCAGGACTGCTGGGGTGTGCACTTGGGTGGTCCCAGTGAACCTTATCTATCCCACAATCACACTGGTGGGCTATCTTCTGGTCTTGGCTAGCTCCAGGGAGATTTGTCCAGTGCAGAGTTTGATCAAAGGAAGAAACCCACGATCAGAGAAAATTTTAAGATACAGATGTTATCCAGGGAAGAATTTATGCTTCAGAAGAAAATTGTATACCTAGATTAACTTGTACTATCAGGTCATTTTTTGATGAGCAGTCAGGGCATTGCTTAAATAATGGAATATAAACCAGGTCCCAATTAGTGTGAACAACTGATCCCCTGAAATGGTCATATGTATTTGAATTTACACAGTTCAGAGTTTAAATTATGTAAAATGAGGTCATTGGTTCCAGCCCAATGGAAATAGGGAGTGAATGTCAAATAATACGTACCCATCAGGGAAGTGTATTATTCACTTTACTCAGTTGTAGCTAAGTCTTACCTATTAAAGTTATAGGCTGCCATGTTACACTGTTGGTTCATATTGAGCTTTCAATCCACTAACACCCTTAGATCTTTTTAACAAAAACAGTGGCTACACTATATTTTTATCCTATGCTATACTTGTGAAGACGGTTTTTTGAACCCATGGGTGGAACCTTACATTTATTTCTATCAAATTTCGTTTTATTCTGTTCAGTCCATGGTTATGGTCTTCTGAGATCTTTTTGGACCTGGAAGTCCTCCAAATGTTTGTTGTCCTTTCCTGTGCTGGAGTGCGGGCAGGGTGGCATGGTGGATAGAGCACTGAGCCTAGATTCAGGAAGACCTGTGTTCAAATTCAGCTTCAATCCCTTCAGCCAGTCAGTCCCTAAACATTCACTAAGCGCCTACTATGTACCAGGCACTGTGCTAAGCTAGGGAAACAAGGAAAGGCAAGACAGTTCCCTGCTTTCAAGGAGCTCACAGACTGATGGGGGCGATAACCTGCAAACAGTTAAAAGACAAATAAGCTATACGTAGAATAAGGAGGAATAATCAGCAGAGGGAAAACACTAGAATTAAGGGGAATTGGGAAAGACTTCTGATAGAACATGGGATTGTAGCTGAGACTTTAAAGAAGTCAGAGAAGCCAGGAGGCAGAGATGGGGAGGGACAGCCTTCCTGTCCTGCAGAACAGTCAGTGAAAATGTCCAGAGCAAGAGGTGGGGTGCCTTATTCAAGGAACAGAAAGGAGGCCAGTGTCAGTGGATTTCAAACAGTACAGGGTGGGGTGGAGGTGTAAAAAAAGCTGGACAGGTTAGGGTAGAACTGCTTCCTACCAATGTGACCCTGGGCAAGTCACTTAACTTTTACTTGCCTCAGTTATATCGACTATAAAATGGAGTTAATAATAGCACATAGGTTCCTGTGAGGGTCAAATGAGATATTTGTGAAGAGCTTAGCACAGTGCCTGGCACATAGTAGGAGTTTAATAAATGCTCGTTTCTTTACCCTGGTTTCATGTCATTTTCAGATTTCACAGGTGCCATCAAGGCCTTTATCCAAGGAATTGATAAAAATGTTGAACAGTACAGGACCTAGGGAGGCCAGATCCTAAGGGCAATTTACTGGAGACCTTCCTCCAGTTGGCCTTAATCTTCTTGGGCTAACAAGGAGTCATAATTATATCTTTGTTCACGTGTTTTTGTGTTAGTTTTTGCTCTTGTTTTTAAAGTTTTGTCGATACTTCCGTTTTTTTAAAATACCATAGTTTCCTAAGATACTCCTCAGCCCTGTAGAACTCTCTTTTGTAACAATGAAAGCGGTTCATGATAATAACTTCATTTTTATAGATGTCCTTAGTTCTAAGTCATTTTCACAAATATTCTCTTAATTCTTGTGAGAATTCTTTAAGGGAAGGAGGAAGGCCTTGTCCCCACTTGACAGAAGTGAGAAGCCATTTGGGTGACTTGCCCAAGGTCACACGACCAATGTATGGCAGAGCCCACATCTTCTGACTGCCGCTGCACAACAGTGTCCAGAACTTACTGTCCATTATTTACTTGTATTCCAGTCATACAGAGAAGCTTTTTTAAATTATTGTTTGTAAGTCACTGAGGTCACAGATAAAAGATGGGTGTGTCTACTGCTATTATCATCATCATTACTACTACAGTACTATAATAACAATCTAGTTCCTAATTATTTCAAATGAGTATTTGTGTTCATCTGGAGAAATAAAGAGGGATTCTGCTCCATTCTTAGGCGCTATTAGTCTGGAATCTTGTACAAAAACAAACTTTTTGAAAAATAGCATCCTATTTCATCATAGTAATTCCTTTGAAATTATTTTTGGAGACAGATGATATTAATCGCACTTTGAAATTTATTTCACTGTTTTTTTGGTGCAGATTAAGTTATGTGTGAGGCAGACAGGCGCCATTCCCCACACCTTTCCTCCTGGCCAGGAAGGGCTTGCTCTGCTGCTGCTCTCTCCTGCTTTCCCCTTCTCCAACCCCTGAGGGAAAGAGTCTGGATTCTAAGTCATGGATGGCCCCATCATCCTGAAGAGGGAATATCTTTTGCACCCTTGTCACTCCTTTGCCCCACATCTAAATTTGCCCTGATGGCAGTTATGCTGAGCTGTGGTTTTGATGCACATAGATTCTTGTGGGTGTTCAACACAGGCATCTGTGAATAACTGTTGTTGTTCAGTCATTTTTCAGTCATGTCCAATTCTTCTTGACCCCATTTAGGATTTTCTTGGCAAAGATACTACAGTGGTTTGCCATTTTCTTCTCCAGCTCACTTTACAGATGAGGAAACTGAGGCAAACAAGGTTAAGTGACTTGCCCAAATCACACAGCTAGTAAGTGTCTGAGGCCAGATTTGAATTCAGGAAGAGGAGTGTTCCTGACTCCAGGCCCGGCATTCTATCAGCTGTACCACTTAGCTGCCGCCTGTGAATAACTAGTCCCTCCCCATTGCTGGAGGGCCCCAGCTATGAACTTTTCTAGTTATAACTCTGGTTTAAAAAAATAACCACCAAAGTGGACCAGACCATCACAAACTATTGAGGTAGAAACAGATAGCCAGACTCATATAAAGAGTTCAGAACATTTCTACCTACCCCAAAACCAGGCATCACTAAAACCAGTGTGCTTCACTATACTAGTTAGTTCTTAGAAGTTGGAACTCCACTTCCAAAATGAAGACAGAGCTTATAAATTTCCCTCTAACCTTATGTGTTCGGGCACCCATCCATTGTGCCTTTTCCCCAAATGGAGACCATGAAAAATTGAATAGACTGATCTGAGTAAATCCTATATGATTTCGCTGCATTTGTATAGATGTAGCCTTAATACCAGTGGTTTGATGGGCTCACCTTAGAGCCTATGAAGGAATGCCTGTGTTTGCCAAACTTTACTTATGGCTCTATGTAGGTGAAACTGGATTTTTATTAAAACAAAATGTTCTTGGATCCTTTCATATACACACACACACACACACACACACACACACACACACATACATATGCATATAACCATGATCTCGTTTCCTCTTGAATCCAGAGGATAAAGTTAATAATTCGCGTAGGAGTAAATATTTGCCCCCTGGAGAAAATGGAATTCTCAAATATACAGGCTCTGGATAGGATGTTTTTGGAGTACACTGTGAGGAATTCACTTCTGGCACCAAGCATGTAGATGTTTCATCTAAGTATAGCTTTCTGTGAACTTTTTTAGTTATAACTCTGGTTTAAGAAAAAGAATAATTCATAATTGTTACTATAATGTTTCAGAGCTCACATTTTATCCTCTTCATTGGAGCAGCGTGATATAATGGAAGTAATCCTGGACCTCGAATTGAAGATCTGGGTTCAAGTGTCTGCCACTCACTAGTTATATGATCTTAGGCGAGTGATTTTCACCTCTCTGATCCTCAGTTTATTCATCTGTAAAGTGGGGATTTGACAGATGAGTGGAAGATGGATTAGAGTGGGGAGAGATGAGACTGCTTCACAAGCATTATTGTAAGGAAAAATGCTTTGTCAGCTTGAGAGTTCTATGGAAATGTGAGGTCTTATTAATTTTGCTGTGGCAGAAGAACATCACTAACCAGCTCTAGCTTTTTTCTTTTAGTTTGGGCCCTTAGCATTCCTACATTCAATAAGAAGAAAATCAAATGCATTGATGCATTGCAAAATTCAACTCCTGGAAAAAAAAAAAGAGTCCCCAAAACTGCTGGCCTGAAGTCAATCAGGCAGACTCATCTTCCTGAGTTCAAATATAGCCTCAGACACTTTCTAGCTGTGTGACCCTGAGTAAGTCATTTAACTATGATTGCCTCAGTTTCCTCATCTGTAAAATGAGCTGGAGAAGGAAATGGCAAACCACTCCAGTATTTTTGCCAAGGAAACCTCAAATGGGGTCACGAAGAGTTGGACACAGTTGAAATGACTGAACAGTAACAGTGCAAGAATCCTTTCCCATTCCTCCTTAAGGTCAGTGCTTTCCCTCCGAGATTATCTCCAATTTATCCTGTACATGTCTTCTTTGTACATCCTTGTTTACAGATTGTCTCCCCCTTAGACTGTGAGATCTTTGAGGCAGGGACAGTTGTTTCCCTTTCTTTGTGTCTGCACTTAGGTCTTCCTAATTCTAGTTATCCTCTATTCCATACTGCCTCCTAGATGGTCCCTTTAAGCTCAAAATCTGTGATCCTATGACTTGAAAGAAAGATGAAGTAAGACATTCTGGCATAGCAACCAGCATGAATGAAAGCATATGGATGGAAGAGGCAAGAGGCTAGGCTCACAGACCTCACCCTAGAGTGGAAGCTTGCCTCAATAACTGCATACAGGATACACCTGAGTTGACAACTCCCATCCTCCTTCAGGAGACCACTTTCCAAAAATTTTCCCATGCTGCCTAATGACATTATCTTAGGTTTCTTTTGAGTTACAAGTAAAGATCAGCTAGATAAGACTTTAGCTCATCTATTTATTGGCACCAAACCAGTTATTGATATTGATATAAGTTTTCTGTGTCATTTTCCACCCTTATGTTTTACCAGGATTGTGTACAATTGGCTAATGGATCCTAATTAAAAGTTCAGCTTGGAGTCTTGTCATAAGGATGAGCCACGGATAGTCTGATGCCTTAATACTTTACATTTGTATGGTCCTTTATATTTTGTAAAGTGTTTCCACTTCCTGTCTTATTTGATTCTGACAACAGCTCCCTGAGGTAGACAAGTCAGGCATTCCTATCCATATTTTACAGATGAGGAACATGGAGCTTGGAGAGCATTGGTGGCTTGCCCAAGGTCACATGACTGCTAAGTATCAGAACTTGGAACAGAACATGGACTTTCTGATTCCTAGTCTTTTTTCTGCACCGCACAGAGGAGTGTGGCTGCTAGGAAATGTCCACTCACCAGTGGCTGGATTGATGCTTATAATCTCTGAATTATTTCTGGCTCTTCCTTCTCCTGGAGCCCACACACCAAAATACATTCTGTCTACGCCCTTCTTCTTTACACCCCATCCATCTCCTCCTAATTGTTCTTTCTGTTACTACTCTAATTTAGACCCTCCTTACCTCCTGCTTGGGTTGTGGAATGCCTTAACAAAGTCTCCCTGACTCCAGTTTTTTCCCCCTCCAATCAGTTCTATATACCATTAATGGATTGGTCTCTGGGTATGATTATGTCACTCTACTTCTCAGAACCTCCAATGCTTCCCTACTGCATACCAAATGAAGAGAAAACTCCTTAACCTGGCTCCAAGCTTCCTTCTAGTTTGATCTCATATTATTGTCCTTCACACAGTTGGTGCTCCTGCCAAACTGGCTTCCTCATTTCTACTCTGTTACTCTTATCATGTCTTATTTTGTTGTTCTGTCATTCAGTTATGACTGATTCTTCCTGACCCTGTGGACCGTAGCATGCCAATATTGTCCATGGGGTTTTCTTATCAAAGATACTAGAGTGGTTTGCCATTTCCTTCTTCAGTGGATTAAGACAAACAGAAGTTAAACTGACTTCCCAGGGTCACATAGCTAGTAAACATCTGAGGCCAGATTTGAACTCAGGTCTCCTTGACTCCAGGCCCAGTCCTCTATCCACTGAGCCATCTACCTGCCCCCTCATGTCCTAATTAGTATTTAATTTATCTGAGCATATACCCCTACTAGACTGGAAACTCTTTAAAGGTAAAGACTATAGTTTGCTTCTTTGTTTCTCCTCTAACATCTAACACAGAGCATTCTATGTTGAAGGTTTTAGTACATTTTACACATAGTAGACACTTTAAAATGTTTATTGAATGAATGAACAAACACACTTTGGACATAGCTGTTCAGCTAGTCACAGATGTGCCTGAAAACACAGATTATTCAATCCACACACTTTACTATTTTACCCATGTGTCACATAAACTTTGTTTCCTTTTATTAGCATCAGAGAATCATAAGATTTTAGAGCCAGAAGAAAACTGAGAGATCATTTAGTCCATTCCCCTTATTTTGGTCTGTGAGGTCTGTGAGCCCCTTCTATCTACACGCTTTTATTCATGCTGGCTGCTATGCCAGAATGTCTTGCTTCCCCTTTCTTTTAAGTCACAAGAGTATAGATTTTGAGTTTAAAGGAACTCTTAAGTTCACCTAGGAGGCAGATGAAGGATTCAAGGCCCAGATTAGTGAGGCAACTTACTCTATGGGCTTCTAGGAGCAATCTGGGATTCAAAACACAAGAACTCCAAATCTAAGACTACATATTTCCTCCTATGTAAAATGAAGGAGTTGGAATGAGTGGCCTTTGAGGGCCTTTTCAGCTCCCAACCTATGGTCCTAAGAACTCTGTTCACATATATTCATTCATTATATGCCATCACTCATTTAGCATAGTACTTATTCTTAGAAGGGGGGTAAGGGGAAATAGAAGGAACATTCAGCCTGGAATGAGAGCAAACTGGTCAAGCTTCTGAGCAGCTCTGTCAGAGCATTAAGTCAATTAAGTTACCATACTCAGTTTGATGAGAAAAGTGAATTCTTAATTTTTGTTTAATAAATGTGATTGCCAGTCAAGTAGACTTGTGCTCACTAGGGAAAGTATCTGCACCATCAGTCCTTTGGGACCTGCTCTCTAATTACTATTTCTTCATTATAAACTCAGCTGGAAACTAAGTTCCATTGGAAAATCACCCAAGCAAGTTGACCAACCCTATCACAGGCCCTCATTTCTCTCTTCTTCCTGAAATATGTTTCCTCCAGTGTTCTCTTTATTTTTGTTGTTGTTGTTCTTCAGTTGTTTCAGTCATGTCAAACTCTTTGTAACCCCATTTGGGGTTTTCTTGGCAAAGACACTGGAGTGGTTTGCCATTTTTTTCTTCAGCTCAGGCAAACAGGGATTAAGTGACTTGCCCTGGATCACACAGCTAGTAAGTGTCTGAGGCCAGATTTGAACTTGGGAAAACGAGTCTTCCTAACTCCAGGCTCAGCACTCTCTCCACCACACTGGGGGTAATGGAAGTGGGGAAAGTGGCAGTGCATGGGATAGTCAGACTACTGGCACAGTTGTCCTTCAAGGAAAGGGGACCATCTGACCCTCACCCTCAGGGGCAATTAGCTGGGGAGGTGAACCTTGAGGGAGGGGGCCTGATAGTGATGGAACCCTGGGATTAGAGGAGTAACTGGATGGTTGTACATAGTGTGTGCCAAGACAAGTGGTGGTAGTAACTGCAGAGAAGACCTACCACCTCTATTCCCTGATGAAAACCTCTTGTATCCTTCAAAAAATCAATCAACAAGCATTTATTAAGCACCTGTTATGTGCCAGACATTGTGCCAGGTGCTGGGATACAAAGACAAAAATGAAAAAGTCTCTGTCCACAAGAAGCTTCCATTCTTTTGGGGCAAACCCAGGGGCAAAGTCCTGTTCACTCCATGTCAGTTATGGACATGCTTTCCTATAACCATTCTTTTAATTCAAGAAAGACACTGTAACCACTGGGTATTTGGTATGTGCCTGATTGCTAGCTACCTCTTTCCTAAATTTTCCCTTCTTCCTTCCCTCTTTCCTATTCTAATTTCCTTACTTTTATGTCATAGACTATATAATTGTTTCTAGGATCATAGATTTAGAACTAGAAGAACCTTAGAAATCACTGAATCCTACCTTCTCATTTTACAGATTTGAAAACTGAGGTACACAAAGATTAAAGTATTTGCCCAAGGTCATATATGTGGAAGAAACAGAATTTTAACCCAGGTCCTCTGACTCTTTCTTTCCACTTTATCACATTGCCTTTCATGATTGGTGTTATGAACATTTTTATTGTAAAATCTGACATGACATTGGAATATAGTAACAGACTTATGACTAAATACTCATTTCTAAGATCTGGAAAAATAATCATTTTTACTATACTTCCATTTCTGGACTCTGCATGTTAAGAAGGAACCAAGAGTAGAAAAGGAGAGTAGAGAATATCTAGGGAGATAATACATAATTAAACGCTAGACACTTGACTCCATAAGCAAAGGTTAAAGAAGTCCATGTTAATTGTGTAGATTATTGAGAATTAGCTACTTAGTAAATATTTTTTCTGTGCTGAATAATACTATAATGTTACCTTGTATTTATTGTGTGTGTGTGTGTGTGTGTGTGTGTGTGTGTTGCTGCGTTCAAATAATTTAGGTTCCTTAAGGATAAGACCTTTCATTTTTGTCTTTGCATTCTCAGTGCCTAGTACAGCGGTTGGCATTTTATACCAGAAAGAATGCTGAAGTTGGAGCCACAGGGCCTGAGTTCAAATCTCACCTTTGCCATTTACTACATGTATGACCTTGGGCAAGTCACTTAATTTCTCTAGGCTTCAAGTTTATCACCTGTAAAATGAGAGGATTGGTCCTAGATGACCTTTGGGCCCTTTCTAACTCTAGATCTAGTTTAATAAATGCTCATTAATGAATTGTTTCAAGAGAGTTTATGAAAGTTACAAAAGAGAAACTGAGGCACAAAGTATCTAAGAGGGAAAGGTATCCATTTTCCCTGAAATTAAACTTTCCTAGATGTATCTCCCCTTATTAAATCTCAGCTCTTTAAGAATGGGGACTGTCAAACGTTTCTCATTGTATCCTCAGCACTTACAACATGTTGTTGTTTAGACATTCAGTAGTGTTCAACTCTTCGTGACCCCATGGATCACAGCGTGCTAGTATTATCCATGCGTGGAGTTTTCTTGGCAAACATACTGGAATTGTTTTCCATTTCCTTCTCCAGTGGATTAAAGCAAACAGGGTTAAGTGACTTGCCCAGGATCACATAGCTCGTGAGTGTCTGAGAGCGGATTTAAACTCAGGTCTTCCTGACGTCAGGCCCAGTGGATAGAGCCTATCCACTGAGCCACCTAGCTGCCTCCTCTGGCACATATTAACTACTTAATAAACACTTTTTCATTTATTCACTCAGTGTCAACACACAGGTGCATTTGTATATTCAGAGTGAGAGTGAGGTCAGTTAATTTAGAGACATTACTGAAAGGGAGGATTTTTGTTTGTTTCTTTTATTAACATCTTGTAAATGTCCCAAGACAAGCTCCTCAATTCTCACTGACCAGATACATAGAAGGAATTTAACTGATATGTAAATGATATGATAAAAGAAAGAGGAGGAAATGAGACTGGGGAAGTAGTTCCCCCAAAGAGCCCCCGGTAATGTTTTTCCTCTGTCTACCTCAGTCAGAGTTCTCTGAAGAAAGAGCGCTTTGGGGGAGATGTGGGCACTTTCAGTGAAGCACGCCTCATTGGGAGCCTCCAGGTCAGCCCTCGAGGCACAGGAAGCTGTTCATAATTTTAGAACCATACATCACCGTACACTTGTCATCACCATCCAGCCAGGAAAGCCTCCAGTGGAGGTGAAGAAGGCAGCCATTTTCCTCGATTCTGCTCTAGCTGGGGGCACCTTTTTCAGAGGTGATTAATGATTTATCTTATTGTTGGAATTTTTTAAAAAACCAACCCTTTAATACTGTCACTAATGGGTGACACAAGGACTCAGGGGTCTTCTGTAAACTGGTCTTTTATTATTCACTATTTATGGCATGGCCTATACCCTAAAATTATTGCACAATGCCACATAGGATCTGCTTAGATGCAAAGAAGAGCTTGATTAAGGACTTAAAATTCAATGTAATTAATTGTTTTTAGTGATGCCTTTTTTATTTTAAATAACGTTCATTTCCAAAGATAGCTTTCCTTCTGCCTTTCCCAACTCCCTACCCAACTTCCTACCCACTAAGCCCTTCTAACAAAGATTTTAAAAGAAAGGGAAGGGGGAAAAGCAGTTAAGCAAAGCCAGCAAACACATCCATCAACTGTATATGATAGTATGTGCAATATTCCACACCAATAGTCTCCTACCTCTGCAATGAAGGGAGGTACATTTTCTCAACACTTCTTCAAGGGCATATTTTGTTATCCCAATAAGAATAAGACTCGTCTGCCAGATTAGTACCATTCTATTCAGGTCATTTTCCTTCTTAAAAATGACTTCCTATAGTTTATCATACCATGTCCAAACTTCTCAGTTTAAGGCATTGCATCATACTTAAGTATCTAAAGTTATCTTCCTCTACTTCTCAACAGCAAACTCTCTACTTTAACAAGACAGGTCTCCTCATTATCCCCTGTATACCTAAGTTCTCCCCTTATCCCCTTTGTTCACACTATTTTCTGAACCTGAAGTTTCCTTTTCTCTTTCCACCTAACCAAATCCGGTATGGTTTTCAAGGCCACCTGAAGTTTTGTCTCCTCTATGAAGCCTACCCTGTAGCACCAGTCCACACTGGTCTTGTCTATTCCAGTTGTGCACTTTGACTGCACTTAGTTTCAATACTTAATTTAAGTGCCTCTACTCTTAATGCTGTACTACGTGAGCTTCCCTTCCAACTTGGACTTTGAAAGAGTTCTATGAAAAGAAATCAAGATCCATTCCCTGCTACTAATCTGGCAGAGAAGGAGTCTAGACTTGAGTATTAGAACACCATCAAGTAGGCTATTGAAATGAACTAGGTTCCTTTCTGAAACAAAGGTCCAACGTTTTTTTTTGGAGGCAATCAGGATTAAGTGACTTGCCCTGGGTCACACAGCTAGTAAGTGTCTGAGAGGCTAGATTTAAACTCAGGCCTTTTTAGCTCCAAGCCCAGTGCTTTATCCACTGTGTCACCTCACTGCTTCCAAAGGCCCAGATTTTTAACAATATTCTTCCAGTGATGTAATTTGACTTCAAGTTGTGGAATACTATTGTCTCCAAAGAAGTGCAGTTGGGGACCACCCAAAGGTCAGTGGAGAGATGCATGATGGGTATGAGCATGAAGCAACATGACACAGATAAGCAATGGGAAGAAAGATAACATAAATAAAATATACATGTTTTTTTCAAAAAAAAAAAAAAAAAAGAAGGTGCCCAGAGAGACAGCTGGTATAAAGCCTGAATGGTCCATGGGTAATCTCTTTCCAAAAAAAATCAGGAAAATTAAAGGAAGCTTCCTTGCACATTAGGTAAGTCTCTGTAGCGAGCTTACAGGAAGGCATAGCCACAAACAGGCAGGCATGGAATGCTGTTATTAAAGGGAATGACTGTGTTGATGAGATCACAGATGCATTGAAGACGGTGGTGAGGACCTGGATTAGGGTAGTATTCCCCCATTATAGGAATGGAGAAATCAAAACTTGATACTTCTGCAGGAAGTCCATGATGACTCCCAAGGTTTCATGGTGCATTTCACAGAAAAGGAGTAATTAGAAAGCTTTAATGTACAAGACTTTTATGGAGCCATGAAAGTCATCAAGATGATTTTTTTTTAACAACCACAGCAGAACTCTCTTCCTAGAGCATAAGCTGCTTGAGGGCCAATGAGCATCTCTTATTTATCTTTATACTTTCTTCAGCCCTTTTCCTAGTAGGCACATAATCAGTAATTCTGGAATGAAATGAGTTTTCCTGGGAGGAATGATGTTCTTATTCCAATGAGGCTGTTACCACTAAAAGCATTTTTAAAACTTCCTCTTTGAGAATTGGTTTTTAAGCCAAAAGCAAACTATTTGGAATAGCCTCACCAGTGCCAAATCCTCAATTTTTTTAAAGAGTGGTTTTGATTTTTGGAAACAACTAAAAGGCATTCAGATTCAGATCTGCTGAGTGAAGTGAGTGATGAGTGTTGTTCAACATCCCTATTTTTGGTCAAAAACAAAGTAGGATGGGGCAGCTAAATGGCACAGTGGACAGAGCATCAGCCCTGGAGTCAGTAAGAGCTGAGTTCAAATATGACCTCAGACACTTGACACTTACCAGCTGTGTGACCCTGGGCAAGTTACTTAACCCCAGTTGTCTCATTTAAAAAAAAACCCACAAACAACAACAAAGTAGGACCATAATGTAATAAGCCTGTTTTTTTTATTTTTTGCTTGTTTGTTTTTTAGGCAATTGGGATTAAGTAACTTGCCCAGGTCACACAGCTAGTCAGTGTCAAGTGTTTGGTCTGAGGCCAGATTAGAACTCAGTTCCTCCTGACTTCAGGGCCAGTGCTCTATCCACTGTGCCACCTAGCTGCCCCCTGGTTTTATTATATCAGTTAGTATTTATTAATACTTTAATATTTAATTTATTAATACTGTGTACTAAGTGCCAGGCACTCTGCAAATGTTGGGCATACAAAGAAAGGCAAAAGATAGTCCCTGCTCTCCAGGAGCTCAGAGTTCAATGAGAGAGACAACATGCAAACAACTGTGTACAGCTGTGTGGCTCATAATCTAGCTCTTAATACAGTCCTCCAAGAAGACTTTCAAAAATATTTTGACTTACTAGCTGTATGACCCTGGACAAGTCACTTAACCCCAATTGCCCAAAAAAAAAAAATTTGAGCACTGGCAGAGCCTCTTAAGGAGGTCTTGCAAATAGATGGCACAAGCATCATTCTCCCAATTTTACAAATGAGGAAACAGAGGCTCAGAGAGGTTAAATATACTAAATCTAGGGTTCTTCCCACTACAAAACGCAGCCTCCCCCATTGAAAAGACAACATCCTTTTGGATATCTAAGTTCTCTTGTTTGGTAACAAATTAGTCTCATTATTTTGCATTCATGCCTTACATACCATAAATGGATTATTAATTTTCAGAGGATTAAAATACACCTAACACCAAAACCATACTGAATTTAATTCCTTTTCTTTCCTTTATGATTAAGAAGGTGTTTCAGGATACACGGCACCTCCAGATCACTATAAACATCAATTATAATTATACTAGAGATGCACACAAGTGCCTGTTAACAAGAAACCAGATCCTGAGGTTTAGAGCCAGAAGTCACTTTGGCAGTCATCTCATCAACCCCCTTCTTTTATGGGTGGGGCTGAGGGAAGCGAAGAGATTGGCTCAAGGTTACACAGCTAATAAATGGTGGACTGGTATGATAGAGTAATTACTGCATGTGTTGTAAATACTAAATTGAATTAATAATTTGCTTTGAAAATCTCGTGAGACTCATTTAGGACGTGGTCCCTAGAGTACTATAAAACTAGTTATTTCAATACAGTTCAAGAAATATTTCTCAAGTATTTTGCCATGTTCAAGGCACTGTTCTAGGTTCTAGGGGAAAAAAGCCATAGTTTCTGTCCAGATATGTACAGAAATAGCTGTAATACCAAGCAAAATGTAGTACATGCAAAGGTGATGAGCAAACCAAGGGTTATGAGAAGTTTGAAGATGAAGAAAGTATTTCCCACTGGAGTGATCAAGAAATGTGTCATTGGGCAGGTAGGTAACACAATGGATAGAGCCCTGGAGTCAGGAGGACCTGAGTTCACATCTGGCCTCAGACGCTTACTAGCTGTGTGACCCTGGGCAAGTCACTTAACCCCAATTGCCAAGAAAGAAAGAAAGAAAGAAAGAAAGAAAGAAAGAAAGAAAGAAAG
>NW_020954569.1:46114773-46252207 GCF_900497805.2 Vombatus ursinus | reverse complement strand
AAGAAAGAAAGAAAGAAAGAAAGAAAGAAAGAAAGAAAGAAAGAAAGAAAGAAAGAAAGAAAGAAAGAAAGAAAGAAAGAAAGAAAGAAAGAAAGAAAGAAAGAAAGAAAGAAAGAAAGAAAGAAATGTGTCATGGAAGAGATGCTACTGATGTAAAATAAGGGAGGGATTTCAATAGGCAGACATCATCATCATAATCTTTACAATTATTATCTCATTTAATCCTCATACTAACCCTGGGAGGTAAATGCTGGGATTGCATTTCAGGCATCATCATCATCATATTTATATGGTGCTTTAATATTTGCTGAGGCATGGAGGAGAAACATGCGAGAAGGAAAGAAAGAGGCAGGAAAGCAGAGAACAATTAATCACCTCATCATCAAGTATTTATTAAGTGCCTGCCATATTTCAGGTGCTGTGTTAGGCACTGGAAATACATAGACAATACCACAGATCCTGTCTTCAAGAAGCTTACATTCTAGTTGGGGGGTGGGGAATGTACCCTTAGAAGTATAAATGCAAACATATAAAAAAATAAGTCAAATTAATTTCTTGGGGGTGAGAGGAGGAGAAGAGGTACCAGCAGCCAGGGGCCTCTTATATGAGGCAGTGCTTCAGTTGTCATTCTGAAGGAAACTTGGGATTTTAAGAGAAGGAGGTGAGGAGGGAGTGCATTCTAGGCATGGAAGACAAGGCGTGCAAAGGCATGGAGGTGGAAGATGGGGTCCCATGTGGCGCACCAGGAAAAATAACCAAAAAGGGCAGCTTGGCTAACTTCAGAGTGTGTCAGGGTATATAATGTAAAGTTGGAAAGGTAGGTGGGAACTAAGTTGTAAAAACAGAGGAGTTTGCATTTTATCCCACAGACAATAAGAAGCTACTAGTTATTACTGAGGAGGGTGACATGGTCAGACTTGGGCTTCAAAAATATCACTTGAAAGACTTTGTGGAAGATGGATTGGAAACAAGAGAGACTTGAGATAGGGAGACCAATTAGGAGGCTATTGCCATAGTCAAGGAGAGAGGGGGTGGGGCATGGATGTTGACAGGAACAGTACTCTGCAGTTCCTGACTCTGGGCATTTTTTCTGGCTGTCCCCCCTATCTGGAATTCTCTGTCTCTCCTCATCTCTGCCTCCTGGCTTTCCTGGCTTCTGTCAGTTCCAGGTGAAGTCCCATTTGTTACAAGAAGCCTGTCCCAGGCCTCCATAATGCTAGTGCCTTCTCCCTGTTTTTTGTCTCTAACTTGTCCTATATTTATCTTATTTGTACATGGTTTGAATGTTGTCTGTCTCATTAGACTGTGAGCTTCTGGATGCAGATTACATAAAATGCCAAAATTGATAAACACAAAATAATTTTCTATTTAAGGTAATTTGTATATGCCTTCAACTGAATTGATGTCATTTGACTGGTAATAAATTTTGTTTCACGTTAAAAAAAAAAAAGATTGTGAACTTCAGAGATTTTTGTGGGCTTTTTTTGGGGACCATTTCTTTGTATCCTTAGCTCTTAGTGGTAGGTCTAGTACATAGTAGGTGCTTAATAAATGCTTGTTGATTTGACAGTAAGTGGGGTTGTGTGTGGGAAAGGCAGTTAGTGGGAGTGAGCAGTCCAGTTTCGCTTAAATATAGACTTAAGAATACTAACCAGCTCATCTAAGTAGAAGGTAACTCTATAGAGGAATAGTGTATTGCACAAAACACGTCAAAGCCTACAACTGTTGTTCAGTTGTGTCAGACCCCATTTGGGGTTTTCTTGGCAGAGATACTGGAGTGCTTTGCCATTTCCTTCTCCAGTTCATTTTATAGATGGGGAAACTGTTAAGTTTAAGTCACTTAACCCAACAGGGTTAAGTGACTTGCCCAGGGTCATACAGCTAGTAAGTGTCTGAGGCCAGGTTTGACCTCAGGAACTTAAGTCTTCCTGACTGACTCCAGGCCCGGCACTCTATCCACTGAGCCATCTAGCTGCCAAAGCCCATTGTCTAGAGACTAAATTTTGATTCACATACCTACAAATATTTCAGAAGTTCAGAATTTAAAACTTAGAAAGTTCAAGGTGCTTTCTAGGAAAATAACAATTTACTGATATGTTCATTTTAGAATCTAGTGGAAGTTTAATGAAAGAAAAAGAAAAAAAGAAGTAAAATAAAAAGGAAATTTATACTGCTTTTCTACCTCATCTGATTGTTTAAATAAACTTATATAAAATCGTCTTGATTCAGGAAAATAAGAAGTAATTGCTGAGTAAATACCATGGTGTCTTGCTTTGAAGAAGCTTTATATTACAAAATCTGCTTTTAGACCCTTCATTGTAGGGATGAGGAAAGAGTACCAGAATGGTGAAGGGCTTTGTGTAAGGTGACACAGTTAGTGACAGAACCAACATTAGAACCCAGATCCCCTGCCTCCTAAGCCAGAAATCTTGACCCTTAACACTGTAAAGTCTCAGCCTACAAAAAGAGATAAATCAAGGAATGTTTATTTCCATTAGAAGAGGATTTTTTACTTTATTAAAAAAATTCACCCCAAGATTCTTTTAAATGTCATACTCCCCCGAAGTGCTAGAAATACAGTTTGACTTATATACAATTTTTCAAGGAGAGAACTAGTACATTTATTTATATGCCCTTGCTGTCTCACTTTTCCCTGATACTTTATCCAAAATATGATGGTAGAGAGACTTCTGGGGTAATAGGACTATAAACCCTAGGAGCTGCTGCAGCTGAAAGCTTCTAGAATTCTCAATACACCCGCATCCGGCTGGACGCCTTGGCTTCATTAGCAGCAACGGACCCTTTACAATCTGAATCAATGAGAACTATTACAAATGTGCACACTATGATTGTTCTTTCTACTTTGCCCTCGTAGATTTCATAACAAATGTTTGTTTAATGTTTTAAATATCACCTGATTTTTCACTCATATTATTGAAAAACTAAATGCTTATAGGCCCAGGGCCCATAGATGTGGAGTTAGAAGGAACCTTGGAAACCACTTTGTCCAGCATCCTCATTTTACAGATGAAGAAACTGAGGCAGGCAGAGGTTAAGTGACTTGCCCAAGGTCACAGAGCTAGGGAGTGTCAGAGGCAGGGTTTGAACCCAGGTTTTTTTTTATTCCAATTCCAGCACTGTATCTACCGTGCCAGGAGAACAATCATTTTCCTGAGCCGTAGACACTTATTACCTGTGTGACCCTGGGCCAGTCACTTAACCCTGTTTGCCTCATTTCCTCACCTGGAAAATAAGCTGGAGAAGGAAATGGAAAACCACTCAAGTATCTTTGCCAAGAAGACTCCAAATAGGGTCATGAAGAGTCAAACGTGACTGAAAAACAATTGACCTGAATCCACCATGCCATGCTGCATTTTTATATTCGTCTATTAAATCTGTTCCTTAATTAAGGAATATATCATTCCATTCATGCTGGAGGTTTTCCAGTGTTTTGTTTTCTTTTTATATTTACTATACATTGTCTTCATTAATACTCACCTTAAGTGGAGGATGGAGAGAGCAAAGAACAATTATATATGTTGATTCCCAAAGACAACTCACAAAAAATAGGAGATTCTAATAACTATCAGGTTATTGGGTATGAACATGAATACAAAGATCTCCAGAAATTCACACTGACAGCCTGACAATCAGAAGTTCTCAAATATTTTGAACAAGCCAGCTCACACAAGCTTTAACTTTTAAACAACTAAAATCAAACTATTGACAGATCTTTTCCATTGGGGTATCAGTACATAAAATGATGCTACTTGTCATCAGAGAAAAAACAACACTAAAATTCCAAATTCTTTTATATACAAGCAAAAACCTCAGAATTCCATGAGAAAACAAACCTTTATTTTGAAATAAACTTTACACTATCAAAATGAAACCAGAGATGCTAAATGAGTTCCAAAAGAATAATGAAAAATCAAACCACTTGCCAAATATGGTAATAAGTTATATGTGAATGTAAAAGAAAGTGCTCACTCATAACTCCTATAGCTCATGTCAGCAGCAAATAGTGATAGGATCTGAAACTGATCAGCTCAGCTTAGAACTCATTCACATGAAGTATCGTATAAGTGCCTTCTGTAGAATTTTGGAAAATTCCTTTTCATTTGTATTAAAAGGAGAAAAGATATCTTTAGGTATTCACCTGGACACATAGGAAATATGTGGTTTACTGTACTAGTCAGGTCTTAGGAAAACCACAGGGCGTTTTGTTAAAACCTAGGATCTGCCAGAAATTGAACGTATGTTAGATCAGACTTCAGCAAATAATGGATAATGGCTGTTGGTGCCAAAAAGATCCTGCAGTCAGACTAATCTTCCTAAAGTACCACTTTGGTCATTTAATTCTGCTGCTCAGGAATCTTCTTTACTGACCTCAGCATAAAGTACAGGAGTCCAGCAGTCAAGATCCTTTACAATTTGGCCCTATTTTTGCCTTTCCAAATTCTCCTAAATGAACCTCACACTGTCACCAAACTGGTGCCCTAAGAATAGGTATGAGAATTAGAAGGGGGCCTGAACAGGAATTCCTTAGACATAATGGCTTTCCTCTCCACTCCAACACCTACCCTCCTATTTCGGGACATCAGTACTTATCCTATCATCTTTTCTAACACTCCAGCCTCCAATCCCTGACAAAGAGGTGACCTTCCTCCTTGCCAGTCTCTCTACTTATTCTCTTGATCCCAACCCATTTGGTCCGCTATGGGAACCTGCCCATTCTATCGTTCAGTCTTGCTCATTTTAAACTCTCTTTATATGCTGGCTCCTCCTCCGTTGCCTAAAATAGATGAGTAGGTCATAGAATCAGAGATTTAGAATTTGAAGGGACCTTAGAAGCCATCCAAGTCCACCTCCTTCATTTTACACATGAGGAAACTGAGGACAAGAGAGGTTAAGGGACTTGCCCAGGGTCATACAGCTAGCAAGAAGTGACTGAGATGGGATTTTAATCTGTATCATCACTCCCTACCACTTTGTCCCTCTAGGTTTCACCTGAGAGAAGTGATCATTAATAACCAATGATTTGGGGAGATCCAGAGTTCCCCCCTTCTTCTAAAGAGCTGATTTTTTAAAAGTTCAGTCTCTTGAATGACATTACTGATAATGAGATTGGACTGATTTTCTTGTTCAAGATCCTACCCTGGTGGAGTAGCCATTGTGTTCTGCTCAGGCTTGGGTAGGGCATAAATTCTTTGAATAGATTGTCCAAGGCTGAGGTGGTTTGGGTATAGATATAAGTCTTTCTGTTCAAGGGTGACAAGATGTCACTCTCAGTCCCTCACTGAACATCTATTCTTTGAAGGGTATTTAAACTACAAGTCCACCACCACAATTGTCTTTGGTCTAAGAGAGAGATGGCCAAATGATCAATCTTTTATTTTTTTTTTTTTTTAGGCAATTGGGGTTAAGTGACTTGCCCAGGGTCACATAGCTAGTAAGTGTCCCAATCTTTTATTAGTAACATGCTGGCCTCATTAATAAAATGATTAAATTACCCAGAAACTATGTCTCTTGCACCCCTTTAATCATCACACCCCTATTCTTCAAGACTCATCACTTGGTCCTGCCAGGCCCTTGAGGTCTCCTCTTATTTCTCTTCTTCCTTTCACAGCCAAAGAAAGGAAAAAGTCACTTACAACGCACTGCCATCACTTCCTCTTCTCACACTCATTTCTCAGTCTCTTGTAGTCTGGTTTCTACCTCACCACTAGAGTGAAGATGCTCTTTCCAAGGTTACCCGAGATTGGTATCCTCCACGTCTGCCCAGTGACCTTTTCTCAGTCTTCATCCTCCCAGACCTTCTTTTGCCCCTTTTGACCTTGTTGACCACCCCCCACTTCTAGGATATCCTCTGCTGCCTGGGCTTCTCTAACTCTTCTCTTCTGGTCACTCTTATGAGATTATCATGTAAGGTGACTAAGGGCAAGAACGGTTTCATTTTGTCCCAATATCCCAAGCTTAACTTCTTATTCTGTTTTTTATGGGCCTACCCAATTCGGGCCTCAACCTCCTTTTCCAAACACCCTTAGGTGAATTCTCCCCTCCAGCCAAGCTGGTATACTCATTGTCCACTGACTGTGCCATGCATATTCTCTAGAACAAGATTGATTTATCTTCAAAAACACATGCATTAAGTTTTCTGAAAGAAACTGCTAATACCATACATTTATTGAGTACCTACTATGTGCCATGTACTGTACTAAGCACCTAAGATACAGAGAAAGGAAAAGGACAGTTCCTCAAGGAAGCTTCCTCGAGGGACTCACTGTCTAATGGAGGAGATAACATGCAAACAACTATGTAAAAATAAGCTGTACACAGGATAAATAGGAAATAATAAGCATAGGTGCTAGAATTAAGAGGGGTTTGAAGAAGGCTTCCCATAGAAACTGGGATTTAGATGGTACTTGAAGGAAGCCAGGAGGCAGAAATGAGCAGGAAGAGCATTCCAGGCATGGAGGGCAGCCTGAGAAAATGTCCAGAGTCAAGCAATGAATGAATGGATGGATTTCTTGCTAAGAACGTTTGCATCCTGCAACAAGATGTCTTTCTTAAGAAGGGTAGAACCAAGCAAGTGCAAACAGACCTCACTTTACTACATAATCCTTCAAAGCAGGGGTTCTTAACCTAGCGTTTGTGAGCTTGTTTTTAAACTATTTTTGATAGCTGTATTTCAGTATATAATTGATTTTTTTGTAATTCTCAGTATTTTATTTTATACATTTAACAACATTATTTTCAGAAGGGGTCCATAAGTTTCTCCAGACTGCCAAGGGATCCAGGATACCCACAAAAAAGGTGAAAAACCTCTTCTTCAAAGGTCTGAAAAAATAAAATCCTATTTCAAGTGCCATGAGACAGCTCTTAATTTAAAGGATCCTTAAAAGAAAGAATCCTTTCTGTAATGCAAACAGTCATTCCCTAATTCCTTTATTTTGAAAAAAATGTATATTCACATATATTAGGTATCCTCAGCGCTAGGCTCTTCTGTAATCTTTGAGCAAACACATTCCAGTGTTTTAAGGGTGGTCTGTTTTCCTTGGAATCCACAAAACCCCTGTACCAAACAAAAAGAACTGTTTCCACAGATTTTTGTTTCAAGAAACTTCTTAAGCCGAACAGTACAGCCAAAAAATGATTCCTTTTTTGAGAGAACAACCTAAAAGAATGTAAACATTAAAGAGAAAGGAGGAAGGGCAAGAAGTCATCACCAATTGGAAGGCTGCCGATGCCTTTCTGAATTTTGCCAATGAACTAAGTAAGACATGAGACAAAACGTTTTAGAAACTTGCTAACCCACCTGTTTGGTGTCCAACGTGTTAACATGCATATTTAGCCTCGTTTCTATATCATCATCAGTCAAATAATATAAACAATGCTCAAATGAAACAGATGTTCCCTATCTGAAGCAACTCCAAGGGAAATTGTTCAACTGAATAAAATGAAAATTGAAAATGAGCATCCCCACTGGAAAACGCAGGGCCATTTCAATCCGCTAACAGAGCTCATGTATGTAAAGGCTTCCAAGCCAAATTTTCTTCTGTCTGTGGCTTTAAAGTGGGGCATAAAATCTCTGCACATTCAATCCAGACTCACATTGCCTATTAGGCAAAACCTACTGACCACAGGATAACGCAAAGAAAACAGAGCAAATCCATATCAAAGGCCGCCAAGAGTAGTGTGGGAAAGGAGTTTCACAGTTCAAACAGGATGTTCACCCTGTTTCTGGCGATCACAGTGAATTCTTAACACTCCATTCCAAGATCTGGCCCATACAGCACGCTCATGGTGTGCACGCGATAGCTGATAAAGCTGAAGGGATTTATTCCACATTCCAGAGACCTTCTTCAGAGCACACAGCCCTGCTGTGAGAGAGATGGTCTCCCAGCTTGGGCCAAGTCCCCCCGTGCTATGAGATACAGCCAGAAACACGAACACAACATAAAGAGCAGGACCTGGAAGTGTCATACTATGGGTGGCAATAAAATCCTCAGGAGTTGTTGCTATTCTTTTTTTCCTTTTCTGACAAAATGCAGTTCGAATTCTGCCAGTTTTGCCAAAATCCCATTAACTCAACCTACATTTCTTTATTGTAGGACTGGGCAGAACAAGTCTTGGTGACGTCGATATGTGCAAATAGGATTTGTAAGAGAACAAAGGGCTAGGCGTCTGGAGACCTGGATTCCAGCTGTGGCCCAGTTGCTAACTGACTGTTTAACTTTAAGCAGCCCCAGTAGAGGGGCAAGAGCGCTGGCCGTAGTCCTGTCACTCACTGCCTGGGGGTGTTTCAGCCATTCACCACTTCTCTGAACCTCAGTTTCCTCATTCATAAAGTGAGAAAGTTGGACTAGATGATCTCTAAGGATCCTTCCAGCTCTAAATCCTGTGATCCTAAATCATGGAACCATTCTTCCTCAACGTCCTCATCCATTTTTAGACATAGATGTAGATTTATAGATAGAATTAAAACTAGGTATGTATATAATACACAAACATGCATGCACTCATGTGTGTATGGATGTATATGTGTGTACTAGTGTATATGTATACACATGCACATATATACATGGGATAGGACCAAAGAAAATGTCCATAGCCAGACAATGAATGTAACTGGATTACTTCCAAACAACCTTCCCATCCTGCTAAAAAGAAGATTTGTTTGGGGTGGGGGGAGTCAAACCAGGCAAGTGCAAGGCATGTGTGTGTGTGTGTGTGTGTGTGTGTGTGTGTGTGTGTGTGTGTGCACGCACACAGGCAGCATGGTATAGAAGATAGAGCGCTGGCCTCCAAACCAGGAAGACCTGAGTTCAGGTCTCATCTTTGACATGTACTATTTGTGTGGGGCCCTGGACAAATCATTGAACCACTCAGTGCTTTAGGCAACTCTCTGAGTCTCCCCTTACCTATCCAACTGCTTTTTTTCTGCCTCCTTTACTGGATCCTCTTCCAGATTATGCCCTCTAACTATCCTTAAGGTGTCCGTGCCCTCACAGTTCTCTCCAGGGTTTTCTTCTCTTCTCCCTCTACACTACTTCACTTGGTGAGCTCATCAGCTCCCAAAGATTTAATTACCATCTTGATACTGAAGTAGGGCAGCTAAGTGGCACAGTGGATAGAGCGTTGGGCCTGCTGTCAGGAAGACATCTTCCTGAGTTCAAATCTGGCCTCAGATACTTACTGGTTGTGTGACCCTGGGCAAGTCACTTCTCCCTGTTTGTCTCAATTTCCTCATCTGTAAAATGAGCAGAAGAAGGAAATGACAAACTACTTCAGTATCTTCACCAAAACCCCAAATGAGGGCACAAAGAGTTGGACACAACTGAAAACTATTAAATAACAACAACAACGCTGATGATTCTCACATCTACTTATCCTGCCCCAATATCTCTGCTGACTTCCTATCTTGCATCTTCAACTGCCTTTTAGACACCTCAAAATTAAGGTCCAGAAGACATCTTAAACTCAGTATGTCCAAAGCAGAACTCATTATCTTTTCCCCTAAACCCTCCTTTCCTGCTACTTCCCTATTACTGTAGAGGGCAACACCACCCTCCCAATTCCTCAGGCTCTCAACCTCAGAATCATCCTAGACTCCTTATCATTTCTCATTCTCTATATCCAAACCATAGCCCAGGCTTGTCAACCTCGCCTTTACAACATCTCTTGAACACGACCCCTTCTCTCCTCTGACACTGCCACCATTCTAATGCAGGTCCTCATCATTTCATGCCTGGATTATTGGAATAACTTGATGGTGGGTCTACCTGCCTCAAGTCTCTCCCCACTGCAATCCATCCTCCATTCAGCCACCAAAAAGATTTTCCTAAAGTGCTGGTGCCACACACACACACACACACACACACACACACACACCCCACTCACTAAATCTAGTGGCTCCTCTTGCCTCTAGGAACAAATATAGAATGCTTTGTTTTGCATTCAGAGCCCTTCATAACCTAGCCCCTTTTTACCGTTCTGGTTTTCTTACACCTTACTCCCAACATGTACTTTTCAATCCAGTGACACTGGCCTCCTGGCTGTTCTACAAACAAGACACACCATCGCTCAGCTCCAAGCATTTTCTCTGGCTGTGGCCCGTAACAGGAACACTCTTCTCTTTGTCCTCAACTCCTGTTACTGACGTCCCTGGCTTCCTTTAAGTCCCAACTAAAATCCTGCCTTCTTTGGGAAGCCTTCCCCAACCCCTCTTAATTTAAGTGCCTTCCCTCTTTTAGTTATTTCCTATTTATACTGTAGATAGCTTGCTTTGTATATGTTTGTTTGCATGTTGTCTCCTCCATTAGATTGTGAGCTCTTTGATGGCAGGCACTGTTTTTTGGCTCTTTTTGTATCCCAGAACTTAACACAGTGTTTGGTACATAGTAGCCATTTAATAATTTTTATTGATTGATTGAAAAGAAGCTTCTAGTCTGCTTTGGTAGAGAATTCCCATCCCACTGAAATCATCGACTCAATCAGTACTCACTGCTGTCCTACAGAGTTGTGACAAAAGAGGAATAAACTATCCTGGGAATTCCCATCTCTGCCTTCAACAATTCAGTTCACCTATTGTGTGTGATAGAGCAGTGTCTCAGGCACTGGTGGAGAAACAAAGTGTATAGAAGACATGGCCTCTGCCATAACAAAATGCCATGTGAGTTAGGTGGCAAGAAGTTCATCACTGACAGGAGGGCTCACTGAAACCTTCATGGAAGAAATGGCATTTGGGCTTTGTGGGAATGTGGGAATTCAGCTGATGAACAGGGGCAGGAAGGGCAGTCCCAGAGCCAGGAATAGGGTAAACAAAGGCATAGAGATTGGACAGCCAAGGGCAAGCTAGATGCACAGAAAGACCAGGTTGGCAAGAAGATGGGGGCAGGGGGAGGGGCAGGAAAGGAGCAATATGAAATAAGGCTGGAAAGCTAGGAAAGTGTCTCTAACTAACTACCTATCACACTGGCCACAGCAACCATTCCAAGACTTCTTTCTCTTCAAGATCCCAATTCTGCACCTACCCCCTCCCTCAACATGTGACTTCACCTCCTCCTTTCCTAAGAGGGTTAAGGCTTCCATTCCTGAGTTCCTGTATCCTCCTTCCTCCACACTTCAAAAACTGCTTCTTCTATCCTCTTTTTAAAGGGTCTTCAATGTTAGACAAGGACCTTGATCTTAACCTGTGAGACTGTAAAGAACAGTGTATATATGGAAGATTTTTCTGGTTTTACCATGAAAGAAGGGTAGGAGGGGAGTAGAGACTAGAGGCAGATGACTCTGTTAACTTGTTATTGCAATAGTCTAGGCAAAGGAGTAATGAGGCCCCATACTAACATGGCAGCAGTGAGAATAGAGCAGAGAGAATGGATTACAAAGATGATGGGTAGATAGAATTGGTGAGTGGTAAGGGATTGGAAAGATCCAAGGACAATGTCAAGCTTTTGAATGTGGGAGAGGGTAAAGAGTGGGAAGGGTGAGAGAAATTGTGAAGTTCAAAGAAGCAGGTTTAAGAAGAAATAATGAACTCAACATCAACTATATACAACACACAGAGGATCCAAATCCAAAAAAAAAAATTGAAGATGAAGGCTTTGAAAGACTTACAGTTTTGTTGGGAACCTGGACCCAAGTGTTATGTAAGATTAAATATCAATTCAAGACAGAAGAAATGACAACAAAGCCAAAGACAATGTGTTTTCATTGCTGTAAGAACCTCTTCTACCAACTCAGATCATAATTCGTCCATAACTTATAGTCTTAGAGCCCTACCATCAGATCAGAGAGGTTAAATGGCCACACAGCTACGAAGTATTTGAGGTTGAGTTTTGACCTTAGGTTTTCCAGACTCTAGAACTCTACCCACTGTGTCCTGCTACTCCTCAAATTGCTGTCAAATTACAGCAAGAAGAATCACTATAAAAATTGAGTGGAGGGAGAGATCAAAATCAAGGCAAAATAAAGATTATGGAGCAAAGGCAACTAACACTAGTCAAGAGTTGGAGGTAGGGTTTGAAGGAGGGAGATGTTGGCTTCCTCTCAGTATGAAGGCAAGTAAAATCCCGTTTCTAAGTCCAAAGTCTAGGTGCAGAGCACTGACTTCCTCCTGGAGATTGAATGAGAACATGAGATGCTACTAGCTTGTTTCAAGTAGGGGCTGGAAACAGGAGTGATAAGTTGTAGTGTGATGGAGAAATCAGGAAACAATGCCAAGTCTAACCAATTGGTCAATGACAGACATTTACTAAATATAAAAATAAACACAACTGGTTCTTCTCTGCTGCTGTTGTCTCTAACTAACTACCTATCACACTGGCCACAGCAACCATTCCAAGACTTCTCTGTCTTCAAGATCCCAATTCTGCACCTACCCCCTCCCTCAACATGTGACTTCACCTCCTCCTTTCCTAAGAGGGTTAAGGCTTCCATTCCTGAGTTCCTGCATCCTCCTTCCTCCACACTTCAAAAACTGCTTCTTCTATCCTCTCATCTTACACCCAGTTTCAGAAAATGAAATAACCTTCCTCTTCACCAAAGTTAACCTACGCCCTTGAAATCCCATCTCTCTCCAGGCTCCTATTTTTCGTCTCCAGTCTCTCCTTTTCTGCTGCCTGCTTCCCTCTCTTCCTAGAAACAAGCTCAGGTCTCCCCAGCCTAAAAACCACCTTTCACCAATAGCTGCTACAACCCTAAAGTTATCTTCTAATCTCTCTCTTCTTTGTCTGCTAAATTCTAGGGGGAAAACAGTCTAAATTTACACTCGTTGCTTTCACTTTTTCCACATCCACTCCTTCTTTAATCTCCTGAATTCTGATGTCACTCCTCTCCACCACCACTCTACTAAAAACTGTTCTCAGTTTCAGTATTTTTATGTGTTAGCTTCCCCTTCTCTCCTTAGAATGTAAGCATTTTGAAGGTCAGAGACTTTTATTTCTTTTGGTTTGTATTTACATTCCCAGCACTTAGCAGTTCTCTAGCAATGTTGTATCTTTCAATCTATCAACTACCTATTTTTCAATTCATCTATCATCTATACGCCTGTCATCTATTGGTCACTCAGTCTGTCAATCTATTACCTGTCTAATCTACCTACCTAGCTATCATCTATCATCTATCTAATCTATCTACCTTTTTCTACCAATCTCTCATCTTATCTACCTTTCTATCAGTCTATCACCATCATTTCTAATCTACCTACCTAGCTATCATCTATTATCTGTCATCTATCTAATCTATCTACCTTTTTCTACCAATCTCATCTATCAATCTATCACCATCATATCTAATCTACCTACCTGGCTATCATTTATCTATCTATCTTCTTCTTGACACTTTCTCTCCCTTGGGTTCCATGACAACACTTTTTTCCTAGTTTTTCTTCTATCTCTCTGATCATTTCTTCCTCCTCCTGTCTCCTCTGGTGGACATGTTTGCATTCCTCTTCCTCTATCTGTCCAACACCTCACAATGCTCTCCTATAGGTAGGTGACTGTGAGCAGCTGGCCGTATCTAGCAACATCAGTGAGGAAGAATAAGAGACAGTCATTTGTCACTGTTGCTAAAAGCAGTCAAGAGTTCCTGTGCTAAACTTGAAACGTGAGTGAAGGGATTGTGGATCTTGACCCCCATCATAGAAAGAAGTCTCCACTTTAGAGGCTTAGATCAATTTTTTTCATGTGATGAGCTGCTCTAGAAGGAATGAGATAGGAATATGAAACAGCAGAGGATAACCTCCTTCCAGCCTCAGCCTGCCTCTTTAGAACTTGCCAATACATCGCAGAAGAAAGAGCCAGATTCTTCAGGGAAGGTTGTCAGACAATGGCCATCCAATGCATAATATTCATCTGTTTAGTTATTCATAGATAGGAATTATTAATTTTTAATTGCATCAAGTAGTAGTGTATGAATAGAGGTTTTAATAAGACTTTTAATTTTATTGCTGTATTTAGCAATTGATTTGTTTTTAATTTAGACAGTCCTTTTCATGAATAGTTAATCAAATCTTGGTTTACATGTTTCTGTACTCCAACTTATCAAAGATTTAGTGCCACTATTTATTTGGCCTCAAAATACTTGGTAATTTTTAGG
Organism: Vombatus ursinus; assembly: GCF_900497805.2. Classification (NCBI taxonomy): domain Eukaryota; kingdom Metazoa; phylum Chordata; class Mammalia; order Diprotodontia; family Vombatidae; genus Vombatus; species Vombatus ursinus. The sequence goes on along the minus strand of NW_020954569.1, from coordinate 46,238,107 downwards.
AGTATATTCATTCCCATTGCTGCTCCCCACCCTTACCTCCCCACACACACACACAGAGCAAACATACACACACACTACTCTTTAGTTCAGGATTTGACAATATGTGTATCTCTTTTAGCAAGACAAAAGCAGAGAAAGTGGAAGTAACAATAACAGCAGACTGGGAGGCAACAGACCCTTATGCCTTTTTTTAAAATAAATTTTTATTTATATATTTTGTTTTCACATCATCTACACTTCCCAATGTATATTGCCCTATGCTTCCCAGAGAGTTCCAAAAAAATTAAAAAGAAAAAAATACTTTAGAAAAACTAAACCAAAAAAAAATGTTTTAAATGAGATATTATATGCCTCGTTCCACACCTATAATCTTCCACTTATATAAAAAAAAAATGGAGGGGGAGAGTGGTTAGCTACCTTCTCATATTTCTTCTTTAAGGCCAGGCTTGGTCATTATTATTATTATTATTATCATTAGGCAGCTAGGTGGCTCAGTGAATAGACCACTGGGCCTGAAGTCTGTCAGGAAGACTTATCTTCCTGAGTTCAATCCAGCCTCAGACACTTAATGTATGACCTTGGGCAAGTCACTTAACCCTGTTTGCTTCTATTTCCTCATCTGTAAAATGAGCTGGAGAAGAAATGGCAAACCATTCCAGTATCTTTGCCAAGAAAACCCCAAAACCACCTCACAAAGAGTCAGACACAACTGAAAAAAAAATATGATTTGGTCATTATACTTTCACAGTATTCAGTTTTAATTTTTTTTTGTTTGTTTCTTCACTTTCCTTTTGCTTATTTACATTTTTGTAGTTATGTGGTATATTGTTTTCCTGGTTCTACTTACTTTACTTTGAATCAGTTCATATAAGTCTTCCCCATGCTTCCGTGTTTATATCACTGTTTATTCTACTTCATTTATTTCTATTTCATTCATTTCTCTTTATTCTATTTCATTTATATACCTTAGCTTGTTTTGCCATTCCCCAGTCATTGGGCATCTACTATGTTTCCAATTCTGTGCTACTTTAAAAAGTTTTGCTATAAATATTTGGTGTTTATGGGGCCTTTCTTCTTATCATTGACCTTCTTGGAGTATGTGCCCAACATTGGAATCTCTGGGTCAGAGTATGGACATTTAGTCACTTTCTTAGCCTAAGTACCATTGCTTTTCAGAATGTTTGGACCAATTTACACATACACTAACAATGCGTTAGTATGCCTGTTCCTCACTATCCTTCCAACAGTGACTGTTCTCAGCTTTGACAACTGGTCAGGTGTAACATGAAACCTTAGAATTGTTTTGATTCCCATTTGTTGTTATGAATTTGGAGCATTTATGTGATTGTTATCAGTTTACAATTCTTTTGACTCCCTCCCCCCATGTATTGGAGAGAATGACTTTTGAAGATCTTTATTCTGACTCCTGAGTCTGACTTCTTGAACCACTGTCAGCTTCCTCTTTGTCTGGCCCCAGATTTCCCTCTCATATCTCTACTTTCCTTTCAAGACCTTGAAGATTAGAGTTGGCAGTATCTTTGGCCTTAGTGGTATGACTCTACATGGATCAAGAGTCAGGTCACAGAGTGGGTGATTGCTATACAAAATCCTATGCAAACTATGGAGGCATATCACTGTTCTCTGACTTTGTTACAGACAGCTGTAGCTGGATATCTAGAGCCAGATGGTCCTTAATTAAATCAAGTTAGTCTCTCTTTCATCATTAACTTTACCATTATTTGTACAATGTCAACATTTGAATTGATGTCCAATTGATGATCCCTGGGTCTCAGACCAGCAAGAAAGCAGCCAAGGAACTGATCCTCTGGGGGACAATCAGCCTTGTGCCCAGAACCCTGTGGAGAGAGAAATCTGCGTTGTTTGCACTTCTCCTAGGCGTGGGGGAGGGATTGATTAGAGATTCTCAGCCCTAGGATCCAAAATGACAGTGCCTGGCATCCTGAGAATGCATTTGCTTTGTAAAGGTTATCCCACCTTATCCTGGAGGGCAGTCATTTAGTTAATATATAAGCCTTTATTAAGTGCTAACTATGGGCCAAGAACTGTGCTAAGAGGTGGAATATACTGAGTCAGTATAAATAAGGTAAAAATAATCCCTGGCCTCAAAGAATTTACATTGCAATGAGGGAAACAATATGTAAATAACTGAGTTACATACAAGGTATATGCAGGATAGATGGAAAGTAACCTCACCTTCTTTATAAAAATAACAAAATGATGCCAAGGAAAACCAGATTGGAGAAAATGCTGCCGGAAAAGAACCAAGTGGAATCTGGTAACTTGGCCACCTAGGAGCCAGCACATTGATGAAAGCTGGCAATTATGAGCAGAAAATGAATCGTGGCCCCATGAGAGATTAAGCTACTCTCTGAACAATTGGAAAGTGTGCCCCAAAATCACTAGGATTAGCACAACATAAGTATTTAATAATAATTTGTACCTATTAATAGCTCAGCCACTACCCACATGCTATGTGGGAGATTTGGGACTTCTCTAATCTTATTTAAAATGAGGTAAGGCATCCTAATGGCCCCTGCCCAGTAGAGCACTTGGAAAATATTTACTTTGAAACTCTTTCAGAGGCTCCCTGTAAACAGGAGATCCTGTAGGGTCACACTTCAGTGTCAAAGGCCACTATTGTCTCAGTAATAGTAAACAGACTTTACAAGAGAAGAGTCTTCTGGGGCCAAACAGTCAGCTATGTCCTACAAAGCACTAAGCAAGATGCCTGAAAGGAGAGGAAAATAAAGAGCAAGAGGTGCTCACCTCTCCAGGCTTGTAGGCCTCTCCTCCTCCCCTCTTAGAAGAAAATTCCCTGGTCAGGAAATAGTTATAACCGTCCCACCATTGTCCACTCCTTTACAATGACATGCATTAAACTGAATTATATGTTTAAATGCTATGTCCAAACTAGAGTTTCTGAGTGCCTAAAGACTGGAAAGAACCTGACATTGGACTTTTATTTTCAATGTTTTAATTCATCAGACATAGGATCTTTGAGCATTGTTGATCTCTGCCCTCCCCCCAACTGATTCAAACATCAGTGTAAAAATCCACAGAACTCCTCTGGGATGGTTTCCTGTTAAAAGAACTGGAACACTTTTCATTCTGTGTGGAATATAGCTTTTATTATAAGAGTTTGTTCCCCCTAGTTATAAAGGCAGCAATTGTTAACTGTTATTGGGAAATGTAATTTATATTCCAAACTTGAGTCAGAATATGTAAAGAATTAAGCCTTGGTACAAGGATCCAAGAAACAATGGTTTGTACTTAACCCAAATCTGCTATAAATGTGAATTAGAGTAACACTGGACACAGTTTAAATCTCCTCATCCTCCTCCCACTCCAACCCTACCCCCACCTCCAATGTTCTTTTATTGGAAGCCTCAGGAGAAGATAGCTGAGTTCTTTGTGATGTGGGAGGTGGTAAATATAGGAATGATAGCACTTTGCCTGTATGAGAACTGCTAACATGCTGAGAATAATGTGAAAGACTGAACTTTGATCATCCAAGCATTTTTTTTAAACAGGGACAGTTTCCAGAGTCAGTCTGGCTTTGATCATGAAAAGGGGAAAGCCAGCCAATGGGAAAAAACGGCTGTGTCTCTCAATAGTTACCGGTGCCTGGAGCCCTTGGAGACCTAGAGATCTTAGTACTTAGGAAATAGCTGTTGGAGTCTGAGCCACTGCATCACATCTGTTTTAGTGTGGCCAACCCAGCCAGATGTAAATGATCTACAGACGATTTAATAAATTGTAATTAAAGTTCTTGGCCCCTTATATTGAACAAAAACAGCCTTCGATCAGGAGAAAGGCAGATTTATTGGAACTAGGTTGGGTTTCCTCTAAATCACAATTTAAATCGCTATTCAAGACTAGATTTAATTGTTTTCAACAAAAAAGGACATTCTAGTCATTTGTCATATAACCTCAATATGTGTTCTTCACAACCTAGAGATAGATGCAGATGTAATTTTTAGAAGGAACAGACTGTGCATTTTAAAAACACTAATTCTTTCTGGCCCCCTTTTTTCCCTCAAGATTAATTTGGCATTTACAGCACATTAGAAAACAGAACAATGGTTTATTTGTTTTATTTGCAAAACCATTTGAAGCAGATTCTTTTGAAGTCATTGGGAATAAAACATCTCCAGTTCAGTAATTGATCATGGGTATATTGATGATATTTTGCCAATATTAGGAAAACCATCACTCCCCTGCAAAAAAAGACATTTAAATTGTTTTACTTAACTAAAAACAATAAATTTATATTTTCTTGTATTTTTCTTAACAACAAACACATAGTAAGTTTATAAAGCAAATATATGCAAGGCAGCATTAAATTTTTGTTGTAAAATGTAAATGTAAATACTTTATTTTTTTAATTATTATTATTAGGAATAGGAAGAGGCCAGACTTGCCAGGGGTGGGGAACCTGTGGCCTTGAGGCCACACATAGCGTTCTAGGTCCTTGGGTGCAGCCTTTTGACTGAGTCCAAGTTTTACAGAACAAATCTTTTTATTAATGGGATTTGTTCTATGAAGTTTGGATTCAGTCAAAGGGCCTCACTTGAGGACCTTGAGGGCCATGTGTGGCCTTGGGGCTGCAGGTAAAGATACTCTTACTACCAATGCAGATGGTCACTTTCTCTGCATCTGAGCATTAGAGTTGCTTGTAGCACAGAGAGATTAAAACTTGCCAAAGGTCACATGGACTGTATGTGTCATAGTCAGGAGTTTAAACCAGGAGTTTTTAACAACCAGGCCAGTATGAAAGGTCAACTGTAGCACAGGGACTAGAACATCACAGACACTTAATAAACTCGTCGATTGATTGAACTCTACTTATCTTTTGGTTAATCTAGAAACCATCTCTCTTGCTTTTTCAATTACCAAACTGTTTCTTAATTTATGGTAGTTCTGCAAAGTATGAAAAATTTCTCTCTATATCTGAAGTTACCATTGTTAAAAGAGGTTAAAATTTCAACAGTGTCGTGTTATCTTGTGATAAAGTGATATATACATACTCAGTATCGTGACGACATTGAAAGCTTCTTGAACCATGAGACCTCAGAGCTAAAACTGTATTCTATGTGATATTATAGAGGAATGACCGAAGGATCCTACATCTTAACCAATTCATCATTAATCATTAAAGACTGATCCTAGTACTGAGAATTGAGAATATTGGCTCCCCCAAATCAGCTGAAAATAGAGCACGACCGGTGGTGAACTGTTTCTAAAATTCACATGGCTTAAATGAAAATTGTACATTTAGGCAACTCCTGGTTCACAAAAGACCTATACATTTCCAGAACATCTTGCCCTCAACGTCTAGAATCCCCACATCTGAGCGGTTGGCAAAGTTCCTGCTCCCACCAAAAGCCACCCTCCCAAGGGAGCCTTGAGTCTCAGCAGAACCACTCCAGCAGTTTGGGAAAGGTACTTCTTTAGGGTCCGAGGGAGGTGTTCTTAACATCATCCCAGTTTGGGAGGACAAACTCTGTATCATTATACTCAGGGACATATGATTTCCTTGGTGCTGGGAACAGCTGGTATGGAAACTCTCTCTCCACTAATGCAAATCACAAATTATAATTCATAGCCTAATGGAGTTGCCTGTAAAGTTAAATGGCGGATTCATTGTCACATGGCTAGTAAGTATGAGAGGAGGACCTGAATTGGGTCTTCCTGACTTTGGGTCCAGGACACTCTCCATTATGCCATCCTGTACCGGCCGCTCCGACCTTGTGCCGGCCGCGCCGTACTTACATTGGTAAGGTTCCATCTTATTATTAGGGTTACAATTCAGCTGCATTAAGGTTCAATAGGTATTTGTGGTTTGGCTTGCTGTTTATAACATTGTTCAAGTGGAGAAGACTGGGTTCCAAGGCCCAAGCCATCTACTTGTAAAGGAGCTTTTCAAACAAAACTTTAATTTCTAGGCCATAATCCATTCACAGAGTGAGATTTACCACCCCCTCACCTAAATCCAGACAGTCACAGATGAGGACAGTTGTTCCTTGCTATAAACAAGTTAGGTTATTTTTTTAATATATAAACACACCTAAAAAACATAAAAACATAAAAAATCATACAAGCATATTCAGGCTGTTTGAAAAAAAAAGCTGACTTCTTTGAAAAGTTATTTTTTAAAAATCCATTAGTATCTGAACACTTGATGAAATGCAGTCAGATAACCCAAGGAAACCCTTAACATCTTTCTGGTTCCTATGTTCTGGGCAGTTGAGGTTGTTTGTTAAGTAAAAAACTTGTTTAGATATGACCCCAAGTTAAATTCATTAGATATGTAACTCAAGCCAAAATATTTTAAGTCTTTTGAGCTGGTGTGGTAAATCAGAGCCTTTTGAAGTTCAGTTGGCTACTTTGCTGGGTTGACAAGGCAGTGTTAATGGAAGAAAGGAAATAATACTTAAAAATAAGAAAAATGGTTGACATTTGAAGCCCATGGACTTTTATTGCCTGTGGAAATGAACCAGTTCCAAATTTATGTCAGCCCATACATGATGGTATCATCCACCATCATAAAAGGGACCTAGAATAGTAACAATGGTGTGGGTTGGGGAGGAGGAGATTGGAGATTATTTCAGAAAGCTTATCAGGAGATCTCATCCCATTTTTCATCACAATTGCTTTTTTGCCCTTATCAAAGTTAGTGTGCTTAATTTCATGCCACAAAATGCTTATAGGAGGGCTTTACATAAAGATAGATTCCTCACACTGGTGAGAAGGGGTTGGATTTTTTTTGTTTGAAGGCATTGGATGAACTCTTCCTGACTGCTGAAATTGAGCTAATAAATGACCTCTTTCTGACCTTACATTGACAGGGTACAATAGTGATATCCCAAAAATCTAATGGACCTCCCAGTGAGGAATGTATATCATTCACAATAGTAGGATGTCACAGGAAACATCTAACCTTTTTCATTTTCCCTTGACTGATGATCAAAATCTGCTATACATTAAGTTTGCTTCTCATACATTTAAGGAAGACTCCTTGTATTGTTCCTCATTTTCACTAGGAGCAATATTACTTCCACAGCGGTGAAGTAGCTAGTGTGTTGGTCTTGGAATCAGGAAGACCTGGGTTCCTTGCATTTTTGATATTAGCAGCCATGTCACGTTGGAAAAGTCACTCTCCCAGGGCAGCTGGATGGTGCAGTGGATAGAGCTCTGGCATTGGAGTCAGGAGGACCTGAGTTCAAATCCAGCCTCAGACACATGACACTTACTAGCTACGTGACCCTGGACAAGTCACTTAACCCCGATTGCCTCACCAAAAAAAAAAAGAAAAGTCACTCTCTCTGAATCATCATATGTAAGACTAAAAAAATTAGTTTTCCCATTTGTTGGGAACAATAATACCCACTGGCGTATGGACCTCAAATAGGGATGTGCTGATAAATTGTTTAACAACCAGCTTTGGGGTGGGGGTGGGGCAGCAGTAGGAATGATATACTTTTTTTTAGGCAATTAGGGTTAAGTGACTTGCCCAGAGTCACACACCTAGTAAGTATCTGAGGCCAGATATGAACTCAGGTCCTCCTGACCCCAGGGCTATTGCTCTATCCACCATGCCCCCTAGTTGCCCCAGAATAATATACTTTTAAGTTTAATCTGCAGGATGAACATTTTCTCCATCACTTTTCCTAAGTCTGGACAATCAACAGAACAATAAATCAAGGCCTAATTTGTAGCGTTTGCCAACTTCTGAGGTGTAAATGCTCATGTTGAAAATTTAACAATTGGCTCTCACTCGCTGGTTTATGCTGGCTCCTGCACACCTCTGGACTTACATGAGATGATGCCTGTAATATGCTGTGTAGACATTTGAGTGCTAAATCAATGTCCAAAAAAAGAGAGAGAGAGCGAAATGAGGCCTCTTAGAATTTTATATAATGGTTGAAAATCTTCTACCTCCAAACTTTTGCAAAAGCACAGTTTGCACACTTTGGGGGAGAAGGGGACAGGGTGGGGGGAGGGTTTTCTTCTTAGTTTAATTTTAGCTGTTGCATCATCTAGAGGAAAATGTTACTCCTGTAATTATTTTCTTCATTTATCACAAAGCCACCTAATTATTTTTTTAAGCAGCTTTGCATTTTCAACCTTTCTATGGAGTCTGCTGCCTTTCCTTTTAAGTCCTGCTGACTGACAGACATGTGCAAGTCCCCAAAGGTGGAATTTCTGATAGTCTGATAAGTTTGCCTGGTTTTCTTTGAGAGGAAAAGGTTGAAACAAAGATCTGTAGTGTTCCCCCAAGCAGCGGGGGTGGGTTGAGAGAGCTGAAGATTTGGCTGATGTCACCGGGTCCTTAGCAATGAAAACCTCAGAGTAATCCGATATCACTTAAAAGGCTGGTAAAAGGCCCGGCTGAAGGATGCTTGGCAGTGATGTTGCAAAAACAGGAACAAACAGCCAGCTGATTCTTTTGTTTGTTTTCCAAGTGCCTATCAGGCCGATCAGAGACCTCTCTCTGTCCTTGTGGGCAGCCCCTATGTGTAACTGTAGAATAAAGCCCTAACTGGCTTTCACTATAAACAAAGGCTCAACCAGTCATTTGCAAAGGTGATGGATTTCATTAACGTTTCAGTGTCCTTTGGGGCTTTGTGTGTCTTTAATGAGACATAACACGGGAGAGGAGAGAGTCAAGCTTTCCTTCATAAAGGCTGGATGGGCTCACCCCTCCATCCGGGCCGAATTGGGCTGCCAAAGCCTTGCAGATTGGCACTTCCTTTTATTAGAAGCCCTGGCTGCCTTTCTGGGGAGATGGGCCTCCCTCATTGAGTTTCGGCAAACACAAATACTTGTCATTCCAAAACAGAATGCTAGCCCTTGGAAGGTGAGGGCCCAGAGCCACCCCAACCATATGGTGAGGTAATACACTAGGCAATCTCTGGCCTGGAACCCACAAAGCCGGTTCTTCCTTAATGCAGCAGCTCCGTTCCTGGAATTTAACCTTTCCATTGAAAAGGTTGCTGGTTCTGCCGCCCCCTACCTCCACCCCTCTCATTTTTTTTTCTAAGAGATAGATCAATATGGTAACTTCTAGTTAACTAAATAACAAGGCATACTCAAAATTTACTGTGGGGGGTGATTTTATTAAGGCCTTGATTTTGAAGCCTGGCTTTGGGGGTGGGGGGGGGTCCTCCTAGCTCTGCTTTATTGGCCCTTCATAATCATCCATGTGGACTCAGCAGAGGGCAACTGGAAAGGGCCCTGTCTGGTGCTGGGGAACATTCCTGGCCGCTCTCCTGCTGGGGACCCTGATTAATGACAGCTGCTCGCAGGAGGGACCTAGAGATCCCTGGCTATTTACCTCCATCTGTGGGCAGTGTGCAGTTTATGGGCATCTGGCTGGGGATAAAACCATTTTCATGATGCAATACCCCGACAGGGAGGCAGCTGGAGAATTGAGAAGTCCTCGCTGGGGTAAATCCTTCTGGCCTCCTGCCCAAGACAGATTCTACGGAGCGCCACTGATGCTTTGGGACTTAAGCCACACAGAAGATCGGAAAGGGAGATTATGAGGTTTCTCGAGTTACACAGGATAAAGCTCTTTGTCAGGAAGAAATAATAAAACTGTAGGAATTATGATACCAATGTCTGAAGAAGTTAAGCAAGCACAGTAATTATTCACTTCGAAACAACCTGAGAGAGATGGCACATTTTCAGAGGCCAGTGTTCATCCAGTGGAGATATTTTCAGCTAAGGCTTGGAACAAAAAGATCAGTTTCCTCACCTACATAGCAACTTTCAAGGATGCCCTTACTGGATTTGTCCTTAGCAAGGAACCACACTACACGGCATGGGCCAGGCCTCTGAGCAGTAGTTTGCTATTACTGAGAACATGGTGACAGTAGCTAGGGTTTGCATGAAAACAGAAAGATGGTGTAAAAAAAAAAATTCTGTGCTACTTTGGCAAGTATTCTTGCATTGTTTTTTAATTATTGTGTAAAGATTTCTAAGAGTGCTTTCAAAATTATATTTTCCTATATTACTTTTCACCATTTGGGAATTTATTGTTTGTCATTATAAGATTTATATATTGTTTTTTGGTTAACTTTACTCACCTGTGTTTGAAGTCTTCCCCTGCATCCATATCTGATCCAGAAATCTGTTGCCAGAAGTGATTTAGAGATCTCTCTAAGGCAGGAGCTTCCTCACTCCGGCCCTTAGAAACCCCATAGAAATCCACAATAGGGCTCACCTTTCATCTCCTTATACTCAAAGGCAACTTTTGCCCTAAGAAATTCACTGGCTCTGGATTTGCACATGGCAACTGCATCACTGAGCAGGATGATTAAGTTCCTTACATTCCACTCCAGAAGAAAGTGTCATCAACAGAGTCAGGGATGGAAGGGGGCTGAACTTTCTGCCAAAACTTACTCTGTGTGTGTGTGTGTGTGTGTGTGTGTGTGTGTGTGTGTCTGTCTCTCTGTCTCTCTCTGTGTCTCTCTCTCTGTCTCTCTCTCTTTTTCTGTCTGTCTCTCTCCGTCTCTCCCTTTCTCCCCCTTAGCAGTGGATCTTCAGACGTGTTGTATCAACGTTGTCAGATGAGAGAGAAACATGTGACCAGCATGGAGAATCTGGGGCTGACGGAGTGCAAAGGTCTTTATTTTGGTTCAAAGATGAGTGAAGGCCATTTGTGCCATCTTCACCGGCATTTTGTCTAATTGCCTCCTTTGACATATCAGCCATCATGTACTGAGCAAACCTATTTTTGTCATAAAGACTGTCACAATGAAATCTGACGATATAATAGAGTATGTGTGGTATTTTGATTTCTGAAAATCTGAAACTTGAATGAGGCATAAAGGATTTGGCAGTTGTTAAATTTTTTGGACCCAGACAGTGTAACACAATAGCCCTTGCAGATGTTCGGTTCATATGATGGGACTTGTTCCCAGATCTCACATCTCAGAACTCTAGATGTAGGAAATGCTTCTGCCTGTAACTGTTTGTTTTCACTGGGGCTGCAGCTGAAATCCTGCATATTCACTTACAGCTGGTCCTTGTTCTCCCTGCAGGAGCTACTGAATGGGGAACTGAAAGAGGGACATTTTCGGGAGGACCAATGCCCCCTGGAGGGTAAGTATATAATCTTGTTCCTACGGCTAGGGAGAAAACTCAAAAGTCCACTTTTCCGTCCAGTACTTTAAAAACATCCACATGTGTATTCCAAAGTTAGAGGAAGCATTAATAGCCTTTTGGAAATCTGGATTGAGATGCAGACTCTCATCCACTTTTCAAATAACCAGCATTCCTACATTTAAATCTAAGCAGAGTTGGGACTGATGCCTTGGTTAAAAATATGGAATGTTTGCAATTTAAAAATGTTAAACTAGCATTTAGCGCCAACCTTTTTCTACACACATACTTGTTATTTTCATTTTAAGTAATTCATTCTTCAAAAGCAGCTTACAACATGCTTTTAAGCGTTTACTATTTCCCCACATCTTACAGGTTTATACACATAAACCTGAACTTTCAGAGAATCAAAATTTTGCCTGAATTGTACAACAATAATTTTCTTGATTTTTATAAATTTGAATGATGTGTGATAACAATAACAGCGGTCTACATTTGTATAGTAATTGATAGTTACGAGGTACTTTTACATAATTCTTAAAAAAATTTGACCCTCATAAAAACCCTGGGAAGTAGATAGAAGAAATACTTTCCTCCTCCTAGGGTGAAGGTGGGGACTACAGATGTTGAATGGGATCTATGTGTTTACTATGTCAGCCGTGCTTAAGTGTTTGCTGGGGATTTTTGCTTGTTAGGATGTTTTTAGGATGAGAAGGGTGAAAGGCAAACGATTGTGGCACAAAAACAAAAGGCAACAAAACTTTTTTTTTAAAGAATTGCTAACCCATTTACAGAACAAGAAACTAGTGTTGAAAGTTAAATGACTGGCCTGGTCACATAGCTGATAAGCTGTAGAGCCAGGATTTGAACCCAAATCTTCTTACTCTACGTTCTAGAGTACTCCTGGTATTCTACTCTAGAATCTCTCAATATGAACCCTAAATTGGAAGGCATGAATAACTAACCCCTAAATAGAAGGAGTGAGGAGTGGGAAAAAAGTTACAAAAGCTCTGTGATAATTCATGGGGTTCTTGTGAGTTGGTAAATACTGCCTTGTCCACCTGCCATTTTGTTTCCCTTTTCTATTCTCTCTTCATGCTCCTAACTCTATTCTCTACCACCCTGGAGGAGAAATCGTGAGAGACAAGATCATATCCCTAGGTGCGGATGAAAAGGTTCTTCTGATGGGTTTGCACCATTCTTTCTGATACCATCTACTTAGCAGTGAACCATTTATTTCCCAACAAGATCTTTATTACCTTGTTAAAAAAACCAGTCAAAGCTATTTGGTAGAGGAGGCTGAAAGAAAACCTTTCTTTTCCTTACTCTTCCCTAGCTTAGAGTCTGACTTTGAAGGACTAGAGTGAGAGAGACTAGGAAGGCAAGAATACAGATCCATATTTCTGACTCCTAACTCTGAATATGCTGGTCCAACCTTGGAATCTTTGTGAGGATGGTCCTTTCTTGGCCCCTGGTGTCATTTATAAATACTCAACGTAGTTGAATTAATAACTAAACTGGAGAGGTTCTATATTCTTCTTACCAGTTTTTCTTTTGATCTCACAGTTGCCCTTCCTCCTGAGAAAGTAGAAGGATGTGAAGGTTACATACAGCCTTTTAATCTAGAAGATGGAGAAAAAATTGCGAATAAAGACATAAACCGTGGAATGGGGAAGAAGCGATTAAATATTGATGTATGTTGTGCCCTTATCTGTTTTACTTGTACTATGTCTCTTTCTCTATACATTAGTTCATCAGGTCCTGGGTGTGTTTAAAATACATATTAGTTCTCAAATTTGGTATCCAATTTGACTTTTCAGGAACGAAATTCTCTTTTATACTCTAGCAAATTACAGTGTGTTAAAATGTGGAGGAATTGACTTTAAACTGGGCAGGTTTGTAGGGGGTAAAGGATGCTGCCATGGAATTTTGCTAATAAGGCTGAAATTGTTTTGCACTGCATTAAAATATTTTTTAAAATTCAGTATTTTGCTTGGCTTTGCACATTTTGCACTACAGAAGTGATATAAAGTAAACTTTAACAAACAATTTAGAATTCCTTGGCTTGTGCACAAGGTGCCTATTATAAGATATTTGGTATTATTGGAATAAAAAGTTATTATTATGCAAGGTAAGCTACAGTTGGGGTAGAGGGGAATGAAAGGATGTTGCTTTTCCTTCTTCCTTCCACTACCATTTCTAAATTTAAATGCTCAAGAATTAACTTTATAGTATGTGACAGATAATCCATTTTCTTGGCATTATCAACAGTGTACACAATAGAATGCTGGGGAGAACATTAGTGTGTCACCCAGGGGCAGGAGATACAGACACAGTCCCCCTTCCTCCATTCGTCTCCATACTGTGACTTCCTTAATCTTCTTGAGGCCTCAGTTTTCCCATCTGCAAATTGGGAATGATGATCTCAGTGATATCGTTAGGACACATGAATCTACATAGCCGAAGTAGAAACTCCAAGAGAGGGTCGGAAAGGGCGTTTTCTGCATTCTAGACATGATAATTTGAAATATTAGCCTCCACCCAGAATGAGGAGGGAGAAGGATTTAGCACACTATTTTCTCTGAAGTGCTGTGCTTCTAAGGTCTTTTCAAACAGCTTTGGCCACAAACAAGGAAGGTTTCTCTGTTGGAGTATTTAAAGTTCTTACTTAACGTAATATAAAGATTAAATTGTAAGCACTAGAGACCTTCCTTCAGACCTTGAGAGTTATTTCCTACAAATGATTAAAGGCCTTGCCCTAACATAAAACCCACACAGGTATGCTTCACTGCATGGAAGAGACATCTTCTGAAAAAAATATAGAATATCAAGGCCCAGAAGAAATCTTAGTGACCATTTAATCTAACACCCTCTTTTTACAGATGAGAAAACTGAGGCTCTCTCAGTAAGTGGAAGGCCTAGGACATGACCCAAATTGTCTTGACCCAAACTCTTGACCCAGTCCAATGTTGTTGTTGTTGTTCAGTCATTTCAGTCACAACCAGCTCTTCATGACCCCATCTGGGGTTTTCTCGGCAAAGATACTGGAGTGGTTTTGCCATTTCCTTCTCCAGCTCATTTTACAGATGAGGAAACTGAGGCAAACAGGGTTAAGTGACTTGCCCTGGGTCACACAGCTAGTAAGCATCTGAAGCCAAATTTGAACTCATGAAGATGAGTCTTCTTGACTCCAGGACTGGCAATACATCCACTGTGCCACCTAATGCCAAATGAATTTTCATAAATGGAATAACTTTATTAAAATACTCCAAAGGAAGAAAATAATCTTTTAATCTGTTTTGTAAATTTGGATTTTTATATATAATATCTGCTTAAAGTTAGGTATTTGTTTATAACTAAACAAAGTCAAAAAGCTAGACCAACAGAAAGCATATGAGCATATGCATATCATAAAACAAATGGGAGAAATTGTTAGCTTCCTCCTCCCTCCCATTACGGAACAGAAACATACCCCCGTTTTTTGCTACATATGGCAAAGATGTCATATTACCGTTTTTGGTAAAAAGAAATCCTTGTTTTCAGGAACTTCAGTGTGATGTCTCAGTGGAAGACGACAATCGTCAAGAATGGACATTTACCCTATATGATTTTGACAACAGTGGAAAAGTAACCAAAGAGGTAATATTTGTTTTTACCTGGAAAATAGGCTGACCACTTGGAAGAATAGACTATAACCTTGTATACAGGGACTGGTCAGAATCAACCAAGATTTGGATGTGCAACAACAACAAAAATAATAATAATAACTAACATTTAATATAGCATTTACTTTGTGCCAGGCACCATGCTAAGCGATTTACAATTATCATTCGATCCTCATAACAACCCTGAGAGGCAGATGTTATTATTATCATCTCCCTTTTACAGAAAAGGAAACTGAGGCAAACAGAGGTTAAGTGAGTTACCCATGGTCACATAGCTACTGAGTTCCTAGGTCAGATTTGAAATCAGGTCTCCCTGAACCTGGGCTCACTGAAGTATCCACTGAGTCACCTACCTGCCCTTAGTACAGTCAAAAGACATCCCAAACACACCCTAACACAACAGCTGCCTTAGCCAACTTTCTTCTCTTTCTCTCCTGTACATCTGCCCATACCAGGGTCTCCTTGATGAGGCACTGCTCAATTTCCTACTCAGACAGCAATGATTCCATTAGCAGGGCCCTGCAAGTACCCACAGTCAGTTCAGTGGCATGTGTTTTCTCCAGCTTCAGATGGCTAAAGCACTTTAAAGTGACCATCCCAGCCTCCTAAATGAACTTGGCATCTAGAATTTGAGTTTGGGCTAGGAATTAGAGAAAAACAAACCTGTGTTGAGACCAAAATCTGTTTGAAATTTCAGGCCTTTGGGGATATGTTGTTCCAACAGCAATGAGAATACTTCCTTTTTCTCTGGAATTGTTGGAACTAAACTCAAGGCTATAATAAAGATGAAATTCTGTCTCTGACTACTAGATAGATGATGCTAGAGTTCAGTCAGAGCTGTTTCAATGAATTGAAAATGAAAAATAAAGTGTGGAGTATGTGCATGACTTTATTGTTTGATTAACATTAACATGTTTGGAGATATATGTTATTGAGTCATTTCAGTCACGTACAACTCTTTGTTATCCCATTTGGGGTTTTCTTGGCAAAGATACTGGAGTAGTTTGCCATTTTCTTTCCAACTTATTTTATAGATGAGTAAACTGAGGCAAACAAAGTTAAGTGACTTGCCCAGGGTCATTGCTCAGCTGTCAGTGTCAGAGGCAAGATTTGAACTCACAGAGATGAGTCTTCTGATTACAAGCCCAGTGCTCTATTCACTACACCACCTAGCTGCTTATTTTTGGAAATAAGATGTTCATTGATTCTGGATACTGCTATTCTCTTGTTTTGATCCTTACACAAGGATATGTCCAGCTTGATGCACACCATTTATGAAGTTGTAGATGCTTCAGTCAATCATTCCTCCACCAATAGCAAGACACTCCGGGTGAAACTGACTGTGAGCCCAGAACCTTCCAGCAAGAGGAAGGAGGGACATCCAGGTAAGTGTGTTCAATATATGGGTGTGTTGGTGGACTGCCACATGTCCCTTTTCACTGTAAAGCAGTTCTAATTATGTGTCATTTAGATCGAGAAGCTATTCGATGTAAAACCGAAGGAGAGCACCCTGAAGAAATAAGGATTGCAGACAAGAGACTATCTGCTCACGTCAGGTAAGACACTGAAGAGTCTGTAGTCCTTTGACCAGAAGTTGCCTTGGTTTCATCTTATATGAGGAAAGTTGATAGAGATAGTGGCAAACAGGGCTAAGCTTTAATTTTTGGTCAAGTCACACCCAATGAGAGGCTAAAGAGTTCAACACTAAAAAGATGATGCCCACCAGAAATAGATGTTGAGAATTCAGGATGTACCCCTGTGTTCACTGTATTTCCTTTGCAAGAACTAGGGGCTCCATTCTTCTTATGGACACATGGTTTCTGACTTAAGCTCAGTCGAATAAACAAATCCCTCCTGCCCTATTGGTTTTTCTCTGCCTTTCAAAAACAGTCAAAACAAGCTTTGTAGTTGATTCATTATTGTGTTCAGTAGGCTTAACTTAAGGAGGGGATGATGGCATATGCACTACTACCAGTCTCTTTCAAAGAATGAGAGTCTTGCATTTTGGAATGACCCTGAATGAGCAATGTGCCCTTTGATTAAAACATATTTAGAAATATAAAATACTTCCCTTAAATAATTTACTTCCTTCTTGCTTTTCCTCTTATAAGTGTTATTCATTTAAAGTGTCTAAATGTGAGGTAGCAATTACTGTGAAATCCCCAAAAGTATAAAGGTGTTCACATTTTATCATGTGATTTGTTTCCTGTAAATTGTTGATCCCCATTATAGGCAGTATTGCATGTCTTCTTTAGCAGACTGACCCTACTAAGATACGTTCTCTCTCTAATCTTCATTTTCTCCCTGTGTACTGGTTCCTTTTCTACTACCTTTAAATACACTTAAGTCTCCCTCATCCTTAAAAAATGTTCACTCCATGCTGCTATCTCTGCTAACTATTGTCCTGTATCTCTCTTCTTCTTTTCAACTTGACATGAGAAAGCTGTCTACGCTGAGTGGCTTCCAACCTCATCATTCGACTTCAACTGCTCTCTCCAAAGTTACCCGTGATCTTAATTTAATTGTCCAATCTAATGGCCCTTTCTTCATCTTTCTTGACCTCTCTGCAGAATTTGACACTGTTGATTTCCTTCTCCACTGGGTACTCTTTCCTGTCTGGGTTTTCATGATACTGGTCTCTCTTGGATCTTCTCCTACCTCTCTGACATGCCTTCTAAGTCCCTTTTGCTGGATCTGTATCCACATCACACTGACTACTGATCCTCTAATGGCCCTCTTCTCTTTTTTCTGTATTTTCTTTCAGTTCATGATCTCATCAGTTCCCATAAATTCAGTTATCAACTTGATGAAGTTGAGCCTCTATTTATCCAGCTACTTATTTATTTATCCCAGGTCTTATCTCTCTCTTGAGCTTCAATCTCACTTTTCCAACTGCCTATTAGACATTTCAAACAGGATATCCCGTAGACATCTCAAAATCAGCATATCTAAAATAGAGCTCAGGGGCAGCTAGGTGGCATAGTGGAGTCAGGAGGACCTGAGTTCAAATGTGATCTCAGACACACAATACATGACACTTACTAGCTGTGTGACCCTGGGCAAGTAACTTAACCCTGATTACCTAGCAAAAAAGAAAAAAGAAAAAAGAATTAAAAATAATTAATAAAATAATTTTTAAAATAAATCAATTACTAGCAGAGCTTGTAGTTGATCACTCATCCATTGACAACTTGAAAACACATTTTAAAAAATAGAGCTCATTATCTTCCCCCATCCCCACCCCAATTCATGCCTCTTCCACATTTCCCTATTACTACTGAGAATACCACTATCCTTCTAGTCACCCAGGGTCACAATCTCAGTTATCATCCTTGACTCTGTATATTCATTCACCCCACATATCCAATCAGTTGCCAAATCCTGTCATTTCTAGCTCTGTAACATCTCTTTCATTTCTCCCCTTCCCTCCATGACCATTCTAGTTCAAACCCTCATCACCTCTTCCCTGGATTATTACAGGAATCTGCCTCGGCTCCCCCTACCCCATTCCACCCTTTTCTCAGTTGCCAAATTTATTTTCCTGAAGTGAATGTCTCACAATGTCACCTCTCTTCTCAATAAACTCATGAGGTTCCTTATTACTCTAGGGTTAAATATGAATCGCTCTATTTGGCATTTAAAGTTCTTCACGACGTGGCCCCTTCATGTCATCCCAATTTTCTTACACATTATTCCCTTTCACACACTCTGTGATCCAGCCATACTGGCCTGTTTCTTGTCCCTCAGACTTAACATTCTCTCTACCATGTCTGTGCCTTTGTCCTGGATGTCTCCCATGTCTGGAATGCTCTTCTTCCTCATTTCTACCTCCTGGATTCCCCAACTTCCTTCAAGATTCAACTCATATCCCCTTCACCTTTCCTCATTCCCCCAGATACTCCTATCTTCCCCTGTAAGGTTTTCTTGTGTTTACTTTGTATGTACCTTGTGTACACCTCTACACATATCTACTGTTTCCCCCATTCGAATATAAGCTCCTTGAGGACAGGGTCTGTTTTCACTTTTTTTTTTTTTAACATAGCACCCAGCATAGTGCCTTGCATATAGTAGCGAATGCTTGTGCATTGCCTATAGAGCACCGGACTTGACTGCAGTTCTTTTTTTCCAGTTCTACCACTTACTAATTAAGGAATCTTAGGCCAATCAATTTACCTCTCAAAATTAACCCATCTCAACGCAAGCTATTATTACCATAATGCCTTAACACCTCAACTAGCCCTCTGTTATCCTTTAAGTATACACGAAATAATCATCGTAGTAAATTACATTTATACAGCACTCTAAGTTTTTGAAAACCCTGCTTCTCTACTTCTCACCCAGTAGCTGCATGGTTAGTAGTGCAAATGTTATTATCCTCATCTGACAGAACTCCAAAAGGTTAAGTGAATTGAAGATGGTCACGCAGATAATAAATATTGGAGCTGGGATTCCAAAGTAGACTTCTTGAGTTCAACAATAACATTCCTTCCACTTTATCGCACAGCCTCTTACCGACACTTAAGTAGGGATTATGGATGTGTGTGTATAGGTTTTTACTTCAATAAGGTTTTTGTCTTGTAACTAATATATTCATGTTCTGTTCATTTCCTATCCGCACAGGAGGCCAAACAATGACCACCACCATTACACCGTGCGTGAGCAGTACTGTGTTGATGAAAATACTGAGAGAAGGAACCATTACCTTGATCTTGCTGGAATTGAGAACTACACTTCAAAGTTTGGCCCAGGTAGACACTCTAAACCAAACACAAGGAGCCTTCAAATGTGGATAATCCTCTTTTTGGGGATCCAGAAGTTAAACAGGATAAGAACTTCTAGAGCTCCTATAAGATAAAATCTAACTTTATCACTCTTCAGAGTTCAGG
Organism: Vombatus ursinus; assembly: GCF_900497805.2. Classification (NCBI taxonomy): domain Eukaryota; kingdom Metazoa; phylum Chordata; class Mammalia; order Diprotodontia; family Vombatidae; genus Vombatus; species Vombatus ursinus. The sequence goes on along the minus strand of NW_020954569.1, from coordinate 46,218,426 downwards.
GAAACTCATGCCCTATTTATTAATTAAATATGTGGTTTATAAAACTTCACATGCAAACTAATTTGGAGAGCTGCATCTTTCCAGCCTCTTTTCCAATGACTTTGTTGTTGTTGAGTCATTTAGTCATGTACAACTCTTTGTGACCCCACGAACCATACTGTTCATGGGGTTTTCTTTGGCAAAGACATTGGAGTAGTTCGACATTTCCTTTTCCAGTGGATTAAGGCAAACAGAGGTTAAGTGACTTGCCCAGGGCTGCACAGCTAGTGAGTGTCTAAGTACACATTTGAACTCAGGTCTTCCTGACTCCAGGCCCAGCGCCCTATCTACTGAACCACCTAGCTACCTCCTAGGCAAACAGAGGTTAAGTGACTTACCCAAGGTCACACAGATAGTAAGTGTCTGAGGCTGGTCTTGACCTGAAGTCTTCCTGAATCCAGGCCCAGCACCAAATCCCCTGAGCCATCTAGCTGCCTCCACATGACTACATGTAATATAAAATTATCTACCTATGATAAAGCATATGTTCATATACCAACAACTCTCAGTGTAGCAGGATGTTTCTCCATGGGGTACCCTGTGGGAAAAGGCCAATAGCATCTTTCCATCTCAGCTTATAAGGCAATCTGTTGCTTATTTGTCAAATAATAATATTATCAAATAGGTAGAAGGAAAGATCCCATGGAATTTCTAGATTCTCCCAGATTTTCATATCAACAAATTATCACAGAAACTCAGAGTCTAAAAGGGACCTCACAGGCATCTAATACACCTAGTACCTGAACAAATCCCCTATACATCAGGCCTGAAAAATAGTCAATCAGCCATTGTAAAGATCATCTATAGTGATGGGTGACTAAGCACCAGTCAATATGCTCCCATTGATAAAGATATTGTACTGCTTCGCCCTTCCTTTAGGGAGAAGTAGAGGATTCTGTTATTTATTTGGGCCCTGTATACATAGCTGCAGCATAGGCTGCTATGTGGATGGCAGATAGCCTGCTATACTTGGCATCAGGAAGACCTATGTTTAAATCTTGCTGTGTTCAAATCCTATTTTAGATACTAGTTGTGGGGCCCCACTGAACCCCCCTCGGCCTCAGTTGCTTAATCTGTAAAGTGGGGATAATAATGAATGCTCTATAAATGCCATGTATCATTATTATCATATAATTCAAGTGAACATTTAGGGTAGGAAATAACTAACACAGATGTGGGTGGTCATTTGTTAATACACAACCTGACACTGGGTTACAAAACATTTTCATCATGACCTGTTCCTTGAACCAATGTGTTCTATTCTAACATGTTGAAAGGGAGCTTCTAGCAAAAGGCTTCTTGCTTTGTTCTTAATGGCCTCTTCCCAGTCTTTTCTGCTACATTTTGTTAGTCTCTAAAGACCTAAGAAAAGCAAAAGGGAAAAAGCAGAGGCGGACTGTTTTAACCTAAATAGCATGGAGTGGAAACACTATTATAGAATGTTCTTGAAATATCCTGACCCAGGGGATTAGCAAAACATTGAGGCATAACATCCAAAAACACCTAATGACTTCTAAATCCAAACTGAACTTGAAAGTTTTTTCCCCTCTTCGGGAAGTACCAGCAGTTTAACTGATCTATCCTGTTTTTCTAACAATAGGTCAGATGAATGCATTACTTAAGGGGTATTTCCTACCAGATACCTCTTCCATCAACAGTGGGGCTTGTTCATAGAGAGGGGAAAACACCAAATGAACACTTTAGAAAGGAATGATACTTGCTTTGTAAAATTGTACCAAATCATTTTAAATTGACTTTTATTTAAGATGTTTGAAGGACATTCAAGAGGCAGCATAGAAAGTAGAGGAACAACCTGAGAGTCAGGATGCCCTAGATTCAAGACCCATCTCTGATACCACTGTCTGGGTGACCCTGGGTCAGTCACTTAACCTTTTATTACTGTCAGGAAACTTTCTAAGGCTATAAATTGTAGAGTAGTTGCTGATCTGCATTGATGGAGGGGAATTCTTCACCAAGAGTTTTCTATACTGATGAGTTCACAGGTTCAGACAAAAAAAAATAAGGACGTTTGAAGGCAATTCTTAAAAATGGATAAACTTATGCCTAATATTGAATTGTCTAGCTTGAAAGGATTCTTTCCTGTATTACTCAAGACAGAATCTGTATTTAAGACCTCTAATGGCAGACACAGATACTCAAAACCATTTTCAAAGCAATTTTTCTTAAGTACTTCCACAGTTTATGTATGTAAGGAGTCAATTCCAGGCTTTTCAAAATCTACCTTTGATACAGTGTCATGGTGCAGGGGAATGCTGCATTTGGAGTCAGAGAACCTACGAAAAGCATTAAATATCCCTGGGCCTCAGTTTCCTAATCTGAATAATAATAGCTAGCATTTATACAGTACCTTAAGGTTTACAAAGCACTTTTCAAATATTATTTTATCTGTAACCAGTATCCTAATCCTAGGAGGTGGTGCTATTATTGTCCCCATTTTACAGATGGGGACACTGATGCAAACAGGTTAAGTCACATAGTTAATAATTTCTAAGGCAGGATTTGAACTTGGGCCTTCCTGACTCCAGGTCCAGTGCTCTATCCACTGTGCCTCCTAGTTGCCTAAAAAATGAGATATTTGGATTAGGTGGGCTCTGAGGGCTCTTCAGCTTGAAATATATAAATGCATTTAAAGTATACAAGATGACAAAGAGTACATCAATCAATAAACATTTATTAAGCACCTACTATGTGCCAAGCACTGTGCTCAGCACTGGCTATATGCATATTCATAGTCCCACATAGAGGGGGCTTAGGAGAAAGGCCCTAACCCTCTCTCCCCTTCTATTTGCAGGTTCCCCTCCAGCACAACCCAAACAAGAACACCACGGCAAACCCTCCCATTCCCAAAACAGGTCACGTTCCCAGGAGTCCGAGGCCCACATGGTGCATCACCGGAGGTCGCAGGTGCTCGCTGATTATTCTATCCCGGCCGCTGAACCCAGCCCGAGGGTCTTGGAGATGCAACAAAGGTTAAAAGGCCAAGAGAAGCAGTTCCTGAAATCGCCCAAGGGTTCTGGCAAAATGCCAGCCATGACAGGTGGCAACGGGAGTGGGAAGCCAGGGAAAGCATTTAACTACTACCTGCCAGCCACACCCTCCCCAGCAGCTCAGGATGTGTACCATCTCCAGCAACAGCCGCACCCTCACAAGAAGTACCGGCAGAAGGCCAAGGATGCTCACTCCCCACTGAAAGCCACTCACTCCCAGCCCGCTGTCTTGGAGCATGAGGTGATCCGGGATTTACCCCCTGTCTTAACCAACGAGGGCTACGTCATTCCGGTCATTCAGAGACATGAGCATCACCACCACCACGAACATCACCACCATCACCACTATCATCACTATCACCAGTCCTGAGGGAGGAGCTGACCTTCAGTCAGGAGGCAATCCCAGTGAACTGTGTCTCCAACAATGGAGTTTAGGACTGGAGAAAGGGAAGGGGGCAGCAGGGACTGGGTCAGAAGGGAAAGGGGAGAGTGTATTCATCTGTTTACTAATTATAGCATTTGGGGTCATCTTTTCTTCTGAAATGAAGTGTTGGCATATCCATGCAAAAGAAATTGCTGAATTTATAATTGCTTTTCACTTAAAAAAAACCCCACCTTACAGATTTGCATAAAGAATATTATTTTCTTTTCTATTAAATATTTAGCTCTAGTTCTCAGGTGTGGGTGCAGCTCCAAAGTTGTGCCATGATGCTCTACAGAGAGGTCTTTTAAAAAAAATACTGTAGTCTCATAATGTTCTTAATGAACGCTTTTGAGGCCACTGCCACCTCTCAGTTAGAATGCTGTTTTATGTACTCCATAAAAACCATATATATATTTGTAGAAAGATAAATTTATATCAGCTTATGTTTATAATTCCAAGATGAGGCCTTCTTTTTGGTAAAAAAAAAATATTAATAATAACCTCTACTCAGATGATCTTAAGATATTTTTCTCACAACTTTGTTGGTTATTTCTATTGGTGCTTCCAACCATTTTCTGGAAAGTTGTCAGATGATTGGTAGCTAACCTTTGAGCATAGGTCGTGTATGTCCAGAGTGAATGTAATGCATTGTAACCTTTAAAATAATTTATTTGTTATTAGATCATGATGGCGGTTTGACTAACAGCATTTTCATGGTCTGCAGAATTGGGGGTGGTTCCTTTTTATATGTGGTGTGAAGCACTGACCATAGTGAGGGAAAGGCAGTAAGTAGCATGGTGCTGAGTGTTTGCTATTGGTCTGAGTGTTGTTGCTGTTTCTGGGAAAGGAAACTTAGGTGACTTCCTGCCTGAGACCCAGATGTGAGTCACGTGACCCAGTGGAAAGAGCAGTGAACTAGAGAGACATTGATGGGACCTCAGTTCTAATGCTGGCTCTAGCCACAGGCTGGTGGTGTTATCGTGGTCAAATCGTGACCCCTCTGGACCTCAGTTTCCTCATCTGTAAAGAGGTTATTCTAAGTTATCTTTTAAGTCCCTTCCAACTTCCTAACTCTACTCAAAGGAATGTTAGATCCAAGGGAAAAAGGAAAGAGTGGAGAAAGGTAAACATGGTTGATTGCTACCATTTCACTAAAGCAATGATACCCCTCGAGTAAACTAAGGAAAAGGAATCCTCTTCACTTGGGGTACAGCCAACAACTAAGTGGAATCATAGTGGAAAAGTGGGTAGTATTGGAGGTGGAAGGGAGCAGAAGGAGGTAGGATCAGTGGATTGAAGGCAGGATTCTGGTCCTGGTTCTAGGACCTTGAGCTCCATTTCTTTGTGCCTCAGTTTCCTGACCTCTAAAATGGGCATCTCCCACAGCGGAAGGAGAGTGTATGGGTTTTATTGTGAATCGGTCATGTGAAGAGTAGGGAATGGCATGATATTAATTGGAAGTATTATTGTAACTATGGCACAACTGCCCTCTGAGTTGAGAAAATGGACACTTTTAACTCCCATATCCCCACCAAAGCTATCTTCTTAACATTAGGTCACCTTTTTCAATTAGAAAAAGGACTAAACATTTGGGATGCATTCCCCAAGAGTTGGGTAGTACCTTGAATGAATTTTAGTGTTCTGTAGTATAAGGTAAGCAATTGAGACTCGTGGTTCTGGTTAGGGTGGGGAAGTGCAGGAGATACACTAGTGGAAAGGTAAGAGATGTGTTGTTTGGGTTTGTTTGTTTTTTTTGTAATTTGTGAATTTGTATATCTGACAATGTATTTGCTTTCTTAACATTGTACTGGTATAACAATAAGCAACATTACATTGGATTTTTTCAAATGTCATAATAAAGTATGTGTCTTTATAATATTATACACTACTTTAAAAGCAAGCTTTTCCTCATATATACAGTCCATATATATCTATGTCAATGTATGATTATAGATATATAGATATGCACACAGTATATATGCACTTGCTATATAGAGAGCATATCTATCTGTATATATACATTTATATAAAAAAGAAAATTAATATATATATACATACACACATGACTCCATATTTATGGATAAAGATATATCTTTTCCATTATGCTGCTCTCAAAGAAAAACTGAATTCTAAAGTAGATTAATGATAGAGGGAACAAGTTCTATACCATTGCCTCAAGTTATAGAGACCAAGTTGTAAATGAGAATTTGGGCTTTTTGTAAATATAAGTTTGGTTGTTGGAGCAAAGTAAGTCCCTTCTTTCTTCTAGGCACTTATTCCTCTTCTGCTCCCATTTAATAGGTTTTTACAATTGTGTCCAATATGAAAAGTAATTGGTTTCCCCTCCCACAATCTGAGGCCATAATTGACTCACACAGAAAGGGAAGTGGAGAACTGAGGGAATTATCTGGCTCATTCAATCCCCAAACGTCCTTTTTTCTTAGCTCTCTAAATGTGTCAAGGCAAAAAGCCACTATGCAGGAGGAGAGAGACTACAGGGGGCCAGAGGTGCCCTTTTTCACATTCCGTTTGCATGGAATCTCTGTGAATGCGTGTGTGCCACTAAGTGTTTTGGACAGTATTCTTCCAATAAAATCCTAGTGTAACAAAGTAGCTCACATCACTGTATGGATATTTTTTTGCAAAAAAAAAAAATGCTTTGTAATAGCTGTATTGGATTTCATTTGTACATGGACTTAAATAAATTCATTATTTATTTAGTTCCAGCAGATTTATTGAGTGTTGTATAAGGGTCTCGAGCATAATATTACAGTCTTAAGACTGAGCTGTACTGTATTGAACCTGTCAGCTCACTGACAAGGACGGGGGAGTGTGGAGAGGAGATGATGTTTCTCCGAGGCCCCTCTGAATTTAGACTTTGAGTTATTTGAATTCAGATCCTTGTTTGAAATGACTTTGAAATACTCCTTCCTTCAATGATGAAAGCAATGAAATACTGTCAGGTCAAAACCAAGAGCTGAGCGAGTACTGCGTTGGTGAGGAAGTCTGGGAAGTCAACAGCCAGCTGGATATCATTCCTGCATTCCCTTCTTTCCTCTCTCCACCCCCCCCACTTCCCTTTGAAAACTGGAAGCTTGGATCAGGCAGCTGGAAGAACACCCCTCCTATATGGAGTCTCCAACAGCAGCCTGTTCAGAGCTGCCACAAATCAGCTAGAGACCTGTGAACTCCAAGTGGGGGCGCTGGAGAATGTATATCAGAGAAGAATGGTTATATCAGTTAAAAAGAAACAATCAGGACAAAGCCTTCGATAAGAGAGCTGGTAGGCAGGAATCCCACATAGAAAAACATTCCAAATAATATTATGGAAGATAATTACTGCAGAGTCAGGATAGGATACTCACTACCTCTCTGGATTTTGGCTCATTCGGTACAATATGAAAGATACCCTATGGCGGTTTAGCGAATTGAAGGAAGAGCTCTGAGCTCAAGTCCCATTTCTGTCTTTGGACAAGCCATTTAATCCCTCAGCGCCCTTAACAACTCTTTAAGACTATATAATTAGTAGAGCAGTTGCCAGTCAACATCACTGGAGGGAGTTTCCTTATCGAGAGTGCCTTATAACAATAAAATCATAGATCTAGTCCAAGACTATCTTGTCTTGATACACCTTGTTCTGTAGAAGCAACTTCATCCTGTGTATGAACCAAATCTGGTAAGTCAAATTTTTATGAATTGTTTGCTAAGGTAAAAGAAAACCTTTTTAAAATGTTCATACTAGCACCTCATTGAGTTGTTTTGTAAACCGAGGTTTTTGTATATTGGGGTTTCTTAGAGGGAAGCCCAGCCACATTGTAATTTTCTTCTGAAAAACTCCCCTTCTTGCCCTCATGAACCCACACAGGCCCGTGCATTTCAACCAAAATAAGTCTGGCTTCACAACTAGAATCCAACAGAAACTTCTCTTGCTGAGGTCTGCAGTGACCTCCTTCTGACAAGATTGAATATACCAGGATCTGTCCATTGCTTCTGACAAGACTGAACATCCTCTCTTCCTTAAAACTCCTTCTAGTCTCAGTATTGGAATTATTATAATTTTCATTTTTATTTTATTTCTAACTTATGGAATAAAACAAGCATTTTCAGAATACAAAAGATGAATGTACATGCAAGGATATTAATAGGCAGTTTTCCAATGAAGGAATCAAAACAATTTATAGTCATATAAAAACATTCTAAATTATTATTGATTAGAGAAATGCAGATTAAAACAACCTTGAGATATCATTTTACACTTACCAGATTGGCTAAAATGTATTATTTTCCACCACTTCTCTGACCACAAAGATCTGGGTCTGTTCTCTTCCTTTCTTCCCCATTACCACTAATTGTCCCAATATCAGGAATTTCAATGCTTCTATCCCACACCACCCATTCCAGAGAGCTCAACTGCATGCTCGGTTTCAGTTACCTCTTATAGGTGAATGATTCTCACAATAATCCTTGACAATATCTCTCCAGCACTATATTCCATCTTCTCTGTCTGCAATGTATCTCTAGGCTGTTACCATCTAAAACTACATTTAAGGAACAAACCCATATTCTCCTGTTTAACCCATCTCTATTTTTAAGCCTCCTTCCTGTCTACAGCATTTTGCCTCTGTCTCCCTATGTGCAAAAAAACTTGCTACCTCCTTCAGTAATTCTCTCCCTATGCCACACAATCACTCTGTTACTAGAATTCTAAAAATTTTGTGCCATTTCTTTAAATGTGACGCTCATCATTCCCACATCCAGGGCCCTAGACCAGGGACTTCACATTGTAAACTCCAGGATGTCAGTAGGGTCGATTTTTGCCTTTTGTTCCCATAATACCTAGTTATAGTACTCTGCATGTGGTGAACACTCAATAAATGTTATTGACTGGTGGCCAACAAATGCCTAGCTGGGCCATTGCAAAAGCCTTACTACCCTCTTTAACTTCTTCTGCAGTCTGACCTACTCAAGACCACAGGGATTATCTTAGTTAAATGTAATTTTGGACGTATGATTCTCCTTATCAGAACTTTGCAATGGCTCCTGGTTGGGACCTAGAGTCAGGAAGACTTGAGTTTAAATCCTCCCTAGGACACCCACTTGCTGTATGACCCCAGACAAGTCACTTAACTTCTTTTGAGATCGGTTTCTTCACCTGTAAAATGGGGATAATAATTGTTCCTACCTCCCACAGTTGTTAAGAGAATCAAATGAGATACCATATGTACAAGTGCTCTGCAAACCTTAAAATGCTATATAATTGCTAGCTTTGTTGTTATTATGTTAAAAGTACAGTTGGGACCTGCTCCAATTCTCCCTTTCTTAGCAGACTTCCCTTATTAATAATCACAACTTGTTTCATACTCTCCATTCCAGTCAAACAGCCACCCGTGACATTCTATACTCGCTTGACCCTGCCCCATGATCTAAGTCATTCAGAGGAGCTCTTCTCTCGACACTTTATTCCTTCTTGCTTCAGTGAGTTGATCTTTTCTCAAATCAAGATCATGCCAATAGATATAGAATAAGCTTTCAACAAGATTTGGCAGCAATTTCTGTTAAAAACAAAAAACAAACAAATAAACAACAATTTTAACGTGCCTCGTGTGGTACTACATGTCTTCAATCCCATATACTGGGAAGGCTAAGGTTTGTGGATCTCGACCTCAGGAGTTCTGACCTTCAGTGATCCTTTAATGTATCTAGTCCTCAAGATCAGAGGCCACCAGTTTGCCTAAGAAGGGACAAACCAGCCCCAGTCAGAAACAGAGCAGCTCAAAGTTCTCGTGCCAGTCAAAGTGGGATCATATCTATGAGTGGTCCTTGTACTTTTTAGCCAGGGCAAGATAAGGAGACCCAACCTTAAAAAAAATTTTTTTTAATTTAAAACAACCATATTAAAACACAGGAATAGCAAGGCAAATAAAGCAATATATCACAAAGATCATATACTAGGTGAGATTTAAACCAGGAATGCAGGACTAGTTCAGTATTGTATAAACCATAAGCATAATCAACTATATTAACAACAAAAACAACAAAAATCATGATTATATCAATAGATACAGAAAAAGCTTTTAACAAAAAACAACAACCATTCCTATTAATAACACTAGAAAGGAAAGGGCTAAATGGAGCCTTTCTTAAAATGATAAGTAATATCCATTTAAAACCAAGAGCAAGCATTATCTGAAATGTAAATAAACTAAAAGCCTTCCCAATAAGATCAGGGGTGAAGTAAGGATGTCCACATGATTTAGATACATGATATCATAAGTAAATTACGGGAGCATGGAAAAATTTACCTGACAGATCTATGGAAAACATAAGAGGATAAGAATAAGAATAAGAGAACCAAATAAGAAATAAAAAGGATCAGGGAAGTAAAATGGATAATTTTTATTACATGAAATTAAAAAGTTTTGGCACAAACAAAACCAATGTGGACAAAATTACAAGGAAAGAAAGAAATTTTTTTAAAATGCAGCAGGTTTCTCTTTCTCTAATAAAAGCCTCATTTCTCAAATACATAGAGAACTGATCTAAATTTTTAAAAATAAGAGCCATTCCCCAATTAGTAAATAGTCAAAGGATATGAGAAGCTATAATAGTCATATGAAAAAATGCTCTAAATCATGAGTAATTACAGAAATGCACATTTAAAAAAAAACTCTGAGGAGCTAACATGGCAGAAAAGGAAAATGACAAATGCTGGAAGGGATATGGAAAAATAGGTACACTAATGCACTATTGGTGGAGTAGTGGGCTCATCTAACCATTCTGGAGATAATGTGGAACTATATCCAAAGGGTTATAAAACTATACCTACCCTTTGACTCAGCAATACACTACTGTATCCTAAAGAGATAAAAGAAAAGGAAAAAAGACCAATATGTACAAAAATATTTATAGCAGCTTTTTGTGGTGGCAAAGAACTGGAAATTGGGGAGATGCCCATCAATTTGGGAAAGGTTGACCAAATTGTGGTGTATGATTGGGGTACAAGATTGGAATACTATTGTGCTATAAGAAATTATGTGGGGGATAGTTTTAGAAAAACCTGGGAAGATTTTTATGAACTGATGAAAACTGAAGTGAACAGAACTAGGATAAATTTTCCATAGTAGCAGCAATATTATAACAATGATCAACTGTGAAGGACTTAGCTACTCTAATCAATGCAATAATCCAAGACAATTCCAAAGAACTCATGATGAAAAATGCTATTCACCTCCAAAGAGAGAACTGATGAAACTCTGAGTGCAAACTGAAGCATACTTTTTTCACTTTCTTTATTTTTCTTGCCTTTTTTTTTCGACATGGCTAATAGGGAAATATGTTTTGCATAATTTCCCATGTAAAATTGATTGCTTGCCTTCTCAATAGGTATGGGAGGGGTGGATAGGAGGGAGAGAACCTGGAACTCAAAAATATTTTTAAATGAATCTTAAAAATAAATAAGTTAATTTTTTAAAAAACATAGAAATAAATAGACCTTTTAAATATGACAAATGGTACTATCAAAAAGCAAGAGATACTTTATGGAATGGAGGAATGCTAGAGACTTTTCTAATAAAATCAAGAATAAAGCAGGAATGTCCATTGTCAAAAGCATTATTTGATAGAGCACTAGAAATACAAGTTATAGCAATAAGACAAGAAAAAAGTACCTGAGGGAATAAGACTAGGTAAAAAGGAAACAAAATTATCAGTTTTACAGATAATGTGATGGTCTACTTAAAGAATCCTACCTGATTCAAGTAAAAATTAATTTAAATAATTAATAACTTCATCAAAGTAGTAGGATATAAATAAACCCACACAAATTATCAGCCTCTCTGTATATTATCAACAAAATTCAGCAGGAAGTAATAGAAAAAGAAACTCCATTTAAAATAACTACAGAATATATAAAATATTTGGGAGACCACCTACCAAGACACATATGGAAATTCTATGAATACAATTATAAAAAATTCCTTACAGAAGTAAAGACAGACCTAAATAATTGGAGTGATACTAATTGCTCATGGTTGCACCATGCCAATATAATAGAATTAACAATGAGACCTAAATTAATTTACTTATTCAATGCCATACCAATCAAATTACCAAAGGGTTGCTTTAGAGAGCTGGAAAAAAAATAATAAAATTCATCTGGAGGAACAAAGACCAAGAATCTCAAGGGAAATCATGATGGAAAAAAAGCGAGAAGAAAGTAGGCCTAGCAGAAACAGATCTCAAACTATGCTACAAAGCAGAAACCATCAAAAACTTTTTGGTAATGGTTAAAAAAATATAAAATTTGATCAATGGGATAGATTAGGAACATAAGATTCAGAAGCAAATGCACATAGGAACCTAGTGTTTGATAAATCCAAAGACTCCAACTACTGGGGTAAGAACTCACTATTCGACAAAAACTACTAGGAAAACTGGAGTTTTGTCAGAAATTAGGATTAAATCACTATCTCATGCCATATGCCATAATAAACTACATCTAAAGGATCATATCATGAATGAATTAGAGGAGAATAGAAGGAAAAATCTTTTTACAATTATAGATAGGAAAAGATTTCTTGACCAAACAATAAAGAAAAAGGATGGCAAGAGATAAAAAAAATGGATAATTTTGAGTATGTACAACTGAAAAGCTTTTGCTCAAATAAAAACAAAAGTGGATAAAATAAGAAGGGAAACAGTTAATTAAGGAGAAAAAAATCTTTACAAGTTTCTCCTTTTAAAGTGTTATATCCAAGATATATAGAGAATTAATTCAATCATATAAGAATAAGAACCTAGTAAAACCTCAGTAAGCAAATGGTCAAAGAATATGAATAGGCAGCTCTCAGGAGAAGAAATCAAGTTATCAACAATCATAAGAAAATGTGCCAAATCAGCAATAATAAGAAAAATGCAAATTAAAACAATTTTGAGTTTCATATCAAATCCATAATATTGGCAAATATGGCAAAAAAGGCAGGGGGGCAGGATTTACAATTGTCAGAGGTTTTTGTGGAAGGACAAGAATGCTAATGCACTGTAGTGGGGGTTGTAAATTGGTCCAGTTATTCTGAAAAACAATATAGAACTATACCCCAAAAGTCACTAAAATGTGGCTATCCAATGACCTAGCAATATCACTGCCAGGCATATATAATAATAGCTAACATTCATATAGTGCTATACAGTTTACAAAGCACTGTACATAGATTATACTTTGACTTTGTTTTAATATTTCTTGTTGTCTCATTAAGTTATTATTTTCTATTTGTTCCATTTTAATTTTCAGGGAATTTGCTTGGATAAAGTTTTGTATCTCCTGTGCCATGCTTTTAATTTCCTTCCCAATTCTTTCTTTCATAGCTCTTAATTGTTCTTCCAGTTTTTCGCCCCTCTGGTGTTCTCATTTCATTTAAAAAATTTTATTTTTAATTCTTTTTTAAAAACTCTTGCTTCATCTCTTCCAGGAATTCTATTTCAACTTGTGTCCAAGCTGTATTTTTCTTTGAGGCTTTGCTTGTAGGTGTTTTGGAGTTTGTTTTGGACATGTTTGTAATTTTCTTCCTCTGGATTTGTGGCTTGAGTGTTTCTGTCATCATAGTAGGTAGTCTTTAATAGTGGAATTCTTTTTTTGTTTGCTCATTCTTCTAGTCTACTTCCTGTCTTTAGGCCTTATGTTAGGGCCAGGTTCCGTACACTTCAGAAGGGAATGTCTGGACTAAGCTTGTGTCTTCTGGGTCTTGCAGCTGCTTTCTTAGAGTATTGAGTGTTGGATCTCAAAGACAGTTGGCAGTGGGGACCTGTAAGCTTTCAGTACTCCCAAAGTGGTCTGATCAAGGACAAACTGGATCTGCTAGGATCTGACAAATTTGTTCCTGGTTTGAGCTTTGCCAAGTTCTTGCCTTGGGTTTTGGTCTGACCAAGATGCCTGTGGGCTTACCTCATTTGGAGTTCCAGTAGACTACTGCTGGACTCAGCCACTATTAGCCTGCTGGAAAATTCTCTTGGTGCATAGCATCAGAACTACAGCATCACCTTTAGTCTGGGATCCCTGCCCTGGTTATTCTGCTATAGACTTTCGACTAGGTTGGAGATTGGAATTCCTAGAAGCAGGTTCTCTTTTCAATCCACCCTGGATCTGTGACCCAGAACAGGATAGTAGCAGAGGGGCCAGTTGGTACTATTCCGGCTCACTGCACACTCAAACCCCTCTGTGGTGGATCTCAGGCCTCTTTTTGCCCTGGTACACTGCCTCTCCCTGGGTTGGAATGTTCTACATGGCTATGCCTGGCTATATGGAGGGTATCCCCTACATGTAGCATGAGAGTGTTGTGTGTGGCCTGTAGGGAGGCCAAAAAATAGTTATCTCTTTCATCTTCTACCCCTACCGTTCTTTAACTCTTGCAAGGAGGGGAAGCAGGAGGTTAGAGCTAGAAGACTGGATACTCTGCTCTCTTCAGGGAGAGGAGGTACCAAACTAGAATTATATCTCTCTGCTAACTTAAATATTGTAAGTCTAGGGGATATAGTTTCCTGATTTCTATTTTTAACAGGAAAAGAAGAACCTCAAGCTTTATACCCAAGGTTTGACTCCCTTCCCACCAAATGCCAGTTCTACAGTGAATACATACCTAACAAATAGCAAAGAAACCCTTTTATCCAAGTCAAGAGCAAAATTGAAATCAGAGAAAGTAAACATTTGAGAATATATACCAGACTATACAGAGTGAAGGATCTCTCTTATTGGGAAAAAGAGAGAGACAGAGAAAAAAAAGAGAGACAGAGACAGAGAGAGACAGAAGCAGATCTCTACCAAGAGGGTAGATTCCTGGAGAGAGGGACACAGTGGAGACTGCCAACTTCTCTCACATCAGCTTCTTCCCAGAGTCTTTTCTCTCTTCAGGAACTTGAAGTTGTATTGATGTCATCCATCTTCTCTCTTGAAGCTAGAAGCCAGAAGAATCTGGAAAGACTCAAGAACCCAAAGAACCCGATTTTCTCTTCTTTCCAGCTCTCACCCAACACCTCTCCACCACTCATGTAGATGCAAGACCTTGATCTTCACCATGAGGAGACAGCTTCTTACCAAGAGGCTTTGGTGCTTGGGTTACACCACTAAACCTTATCTCCAGGGTTGCAGACCTCTCTATCTGTCTCTTTTTGCCACCCTAGCCTGAGAAAATGACTCACTATTATTTTTTCTTTGAGCAGCTAGGTGACACAGCAGATAGAGCACTGGATTTGGAATCAGGAAGACCTGGGTTCAAATCCTGCCTCAGACACTAAGTAGCTATGTGACCCTGGATAAATCACATAACTTCTCTTGGTCTCAGTTTCCTTATCTGTAAAATAAGGATAATAACAGCACCTAGTTTCCAGGGTTGTTGTGAGTACCAAATAAGATAACATGCACAGTGCTTTGCAAACCTTAAAGAGCTACATAAATGCTAGCTATTATTAGTTATTACTTCCTGATCAGGTGCATTTTCTAGGTCTGTCTGGAAGACTTGTTAGGTAAAGCTCAGCTGTAAATCTTTGTGCTACTCTTCCATCTTGTCTGTCCCTCCCCCACCAGCCATCTTGTCTCTGTCCCCTACGTAGATCCTCACAACAACCCTGTGAAGTTGATACTATTATTATCCCAGTTTTATAGATGAGGAAAATTAGCTGAAAGATTTGTCCAGGGTCACAAAGGTAGTAAGTGTCTGATGCTGGGTTTAAACTCGGGTCTTTCTGACTCTAACTCCAGCACTCTATTTACGATGCCACCTAGGATAATAGTGTAGACAAATTCTTTAGGATAGAAAGTAGGGTAGGAAGTAGGATAGAAAGATTCTTTGCCCAATAAGCACTGCCCTACTGTTGTATCAATTTCTTCACTAAGTCCCAGTGATCTAATGAATCTCATCTCCCATTAACCCCTGACTCAGTCACTCTCCACCAGTCAGGCACATATCCTGGGGGTTGGCTTGTATCCCATTCTCCATACCTTCTGGCAAATGCCATCCTGTTCCTCTCTGGGATGCCCTATTAACTCATCACCTATCCTCCAAACGACCTGCTTAAACATCTGCAACCTGACTCCATTTCTACAAAAGGCACTTTGAGGGATCATAAACACCAAGTGCATTTCCCCAAAAGGCCAAGAAGAAGAAGCAACTCTCCTCGAATGCAGAAAACCCCCAGGGGAATCAAATATCCAAAAGAGGGACTTATACACTTCCAAAAGTAGAAAAAAGACACCAGATAAACAAAACAGTGTTATCCGAGAAACCAAAGAATGAAAACATAGTTTCCTCCAGAGAAAATTCTACCATGAATTTGGAGGGGAATAAAAGTCACTCTTTAGAACACTACCTTCTAACAAACTCAGAATGCTTTAGTCTTAACCATAGTCACTCTGTTTTTCTAGCCTTGAATACATGAATGTTTTCATTGCTGAGGTCAGTTTGGTCATCTTATCTTCTTGGGAAGGTATTTGGTCTTGGGGAGGTTCAGCAGTTGGTATTAGGAGCTCCATCACAAGAAAACTGGTGCTTAATGGTGGGGAAACCAGTTCCATTGTTGGAAAAGGATAGAGCATCAGGCAAGTATTCTTTCACAAAGAAACAGGGCAGCAGCCGAGTTACTGATGTTGCCCCGAGCCCTGAGACATAGCTCTAGGTTTATGGAATTTGGGAACCAATCATATCTTGGTCTTTACCAATACATCTTATACCATACCAAGTGACATGGTATTCATTAAAGCAAAAAAAAAAACAAAAACAAAAACCAGTCAATTAAAATATAATAGCAGTGTTACATATTAAAGAGAAATGCCATATATACGAAGTGTTACAATTTCCCACAGAATACCAGTGAATTAGAGGGAACTCTCCCTCTGTCCCTAGGACAGACTACTCATGCTCCTAAAGGTGTTTCCCAGCTGAAATACTTCTAGCAACTTTTCCTCTGATTGACCTACTAACTTCCTGGTTTTCTTCAAGTCCCAATGAAAACCCCACCTTCTGCAGGAAGTTTGCCCCAGCCCCTCTTAATTCCTTCCTTATTTCCTATCTATCCTAAATATAGCTTGCTTTGTACATATTTGTGTGCATGTTGTCTCCTCCTTTAGCTTGTAAGTTTCTTGAGGGCAGGAGCTGTCTTTTGCCTCTTTTTGTATCTCTTGCTCTTAGCACAATCCCTAGCACATAGTAGGCTGATTGATAATTGATTAATAATTAATGATTGACTGATTAATTGATTCTGTCAGTTCAGTTTCCCAGAGAGTTGTACCTTCTCAATTAACCAAAGCTGCTGTATATTTCCCTGAAAATTTGCTGTTATCATTTGATACTGGGCTGCTTTGTCACTGGGCTCCTTATCTGATGAGTTGCTGCTGCTGGAAATTCTTTTTCCTGAAAGGGAGCCCTTGTAGCTCGGTGAACCCTTGGTTAATTACCCCTGGGCTAGATGAGAGGTCCTCTAAATGCTGCTTTTTGAAGGTGACACTGTGCTGAGTCTACCATGCCCTGAATGCTAAATAACCAACTCAAGCACATTCATTATTATTCAAAAGTGATGGGCTAAACAATCCATACAATTTCTATTGTTCTGTCTGTGACATGTAGTTGAATGTCCAGCCATCTCTTGGGCTAATTCAACAGTACTTACATCGAGGACAAGCACTGTCCATGGAAAATGAGTCAGACCTGTAACTGAGTAAGAAAACAGAATTGACTGGGCTACATTTGGGAAATTTGTTGTTGTTGTTCAGTTGTTTCAGTCATGTCTGGCTCTTTGTGACCCCATTTGGGGTTTTCTTGGCAAAAATATTGGAATGGTTTTCCATTTCGTTCTCCAACTCCTTTTACAGATGAGGAAATTGAGGCAAACAGGGTTAAGTGATTTGCCCAGGATCAAACAGCTAGGAAGTGTCTGAGATGAGAAAGTAGGAGCTAGAACGGGATCCAACAAAGAAGACAGAGAAGGAGCAGTCAGATAGGGAGGAGGAGAAGCAGGAGAGAGTGATGTCCCAGAAACTTAGAAGAGAATATCAAGGAGGAGAGAGTGATCAATGCCAAAGGCTACAGAGAGGTTAAGGAGAATGAGGACTGAGAAAAGGCCATGGAATTCGGCAACAAGGTGAGCATTAGTAACTTTGGAGACAGCAGTTTCAGTGGAATGATAAAGTAAGAAGCCAGATTGTAAGGGGTTAAGAAGAGAGGGAGAGGAGAGAAAGTGAAGGCACCTATGGTAGATGGCCTTTTCAAGGAGTTTAGCTACAAGAGTAGGAGAGATATAGTATGATAATTAGTGGAAATAGAAGGACCAAATGAAGGTTTTTTCAGGATGGAGGAGACACGGGCATCTTTACCGACAGTAGGGAATAAGTCAGTTGACGGGGAAAGATTGAAAATAAGTAGAAGCTAGGGGAGGGTGAAGGAAAAGGTCAAAGAGGGATATAGAAGTGTATTTAGATTTATGGGAATGGGAGGCTAAGGGAAGGATCCTGGGGGGAGGGGGCCGGTTATGCAATAGGAGGGCAAGGTAAAGGGTAGAAGCAAAGTAGAGGAGTTAGGAGGGATAGGAAATGAGATACACATAAATATTAAAACAAAGATCAGAAGTAGAGTTTGTTAGGGAGAGTATATGTCACATATGTATGTATGCATGTATGTGTGTATGCATATATATGTGTGTATCTATATATCTATATTTGTACATAAATATATCTTGGATTAATTGTAGCCTTCTGGGGAGGGAGGGTGGGAAGAAGGGGGAAAAAAGAACAAAGTAAAAAGTGCACAGCAGAGAACAAAAGAAAACTAACAAGGAAACAAAGAAAAGATGGACAGCTCTCAACATAACATGTAGTATTTATTATATATGCTTTCTTGAAATGGAAATTTATTGCTATACAATTTTAATTCTCTCTTACATTCTGCTGTGCACATGACATGCTTTTTTTCTTTTCTTATTTTGTATTTAAGTTTCAATATTTAAGTGTCTAATGTTTTTTCTTTTTTATTGTGTATTTAAGTTTCAGTAAAAAAAAGTTAAAAAAAAAGAAAATAAGTGGAATCATGGGGATGACAGAGGAGACAATCTGTGGGAGAAGACATGATGGAATGGAATCACTTGAACTAGCAGTAGCATTAGCTGTGGTAAAGAGTAAGGTCACTTCATTCTATGAGACAGGGGTAAAGGATGAGATAGTGGTAGAAGGCATCTGAGTAATGAGAAATGAGGAAGAGAGAAAAGGAAGCTCAGAGCAAATGACCTCAACTTTTTCTGTAAAATATTAAGCAGGGTTCAAAGCTGAGAGGGTCGGGGAGGGGAGTCATGGGAGGTGTGAGGAGAGATGAAAAGGTTTGGAAGAGCTACTGTAGATTTAGAATGGGAGTGAGTTGATAAGAGAACTTTCCTCCTGTAGTCCCTGCTCTGCCCCATGGGGTTAAGTAGATCAAAGGTAATCTCTTTTTCATGCAACAGTCCTTCAAATACTTAAAGACAACTATCATGTTGTCTCCTAAATCTTTTCTCCAGACTAAACTGGTTATGCCTCTCAGTCTTCATTCGTACTACTTGCTTCTGCTAGACACTATCGAGTTTGTCACTGTCCTTCGTAAAAGGTGGTGCTCAGAACTGGATGCAAAATTCCAAGTGTGTTTGACCTAGAGAGACAGTGTGACAGCCCTAGGTGAAGACACTGAACCTCTCTTAACACAGCCTACGATTGCATTCACTTTCTTAATTGCCATACCACATTGTTGACTCATATTGAGCATGCAACGCATAAAACTCCCCGATCTTTTTCTGCTACATACCAAATCTTGTATTTTGAAACCAAGTTTAAGACTACATAGATTCAAACCAGTGTTTTAGTCTGTCAAGTTCTTTTTTAATTTTAATTCTATCATCTAATACATTAGCTGGCTTTTCCACCTTTTTTGTAATTTGTAGGTTTGATAATCCTGCCATGTATTCCTTGACCTAAATAATGGATAAAAAATATTAAAGAGCCCAGAACTAAGCCCAGATCACTAGGACAGTTTCCTGGAGATCTCCTTCCAAGATAACATCGAACCTTCAATGCTTACTCTTTGAATCTGGTCATGCAACCAGTTCAGAAAATACCGTTACATTATCTGCTCACATCACTCCATCTTTTCCACAGGAAAGTGTGAGAGTTTTCATCACATACTTTGCTAAATTATAGGTAAAGTATGTTTACATTATAGGTGGCATAGTGGATTGAGTGCTGGGCTTGAAGTCAGGAAGACCTGAGTTCAAATCCAGCCTCAGAAATTTACTAGCTGTGTGACATGGGGCAAGTCATTTAACCCTGTTTGCCTCAGTTTCCTCATTTGTAAAATGAATTGGAGAAGGAAACAGCAAACCACTCTTTGCCAAAAACAAACAAACAAACAAACAAACAAACAAACCCCAATGGGGTCACGGAGAGTGTATATGCCTGAAAACAACTAAACAACAAACATTTACAGTTTTCTTCTGATCTACTAGTTTCATTCTTAGTCCCTTCTCCTTTGTGTGGTGGCTGCACTATGGTTGCTCAGTGGGGATATAGAGAGGTATGACAAGTAGAATGCTATGTTCTGTTTGTATGCAGGAATCAAGGAAGCACAGGATTATTCAAAAGAGAAAGGCCTAACACTTCATACACCTATATGTCTTAAATGTCATGTTCTCAATTCAATTAAATTGAACAAGAATTCATTAAACATCTGTTACTGGGCACCAGGCACTGTATTCAAAGCAAAAATTAAAATGAAACAGGCCCAGCTTTTCCTAGCTTTGGTTTCTTTCCTACCATTTCCACTTCCTCATGAGGCTCTGGGAATTCTTCAGTAGTCTCCCCATGGCTGGGGAGGCTTAAATTCCTTGAGTCACCTGTCAAATTAAGGACTGCAGAAATGACTGAAAACCCTTTTCCTGCTACTGAGGAGTTTGAATATCAATTAACCAGCAATTCTTTAGGCATCCCTTCCCACCCTATACAGCAGCAGTCCAAGAACCTTAACCTGAAAAAACCTGGTCAGGGCTCCCTGCTCCATCCCCCCAGTGACCCATCCTTCTTAACCCAGATAAGAATAAAAAACATCCACACTTTCCAGTTTGGGGTATCCAAGGTGTCCATCATTCCTGACTGCCTTTCTTATTGTGAATATTTTTCCTCTATAAAGCTTCTTTCTTTTCTGCCGATTCTGTCCCATGCTCTTCCTTGGACTGCACTTTGGAATCCTAAACCTGACCTCAAACTCTGTTAAGGTAGGTTCAAATGAGATAATGGTATGTGAAGTGTTTTCCCAACTTTAGAGCATGGTATGCTAATAATGGTAATCATTGATGATTGATGGTGATGATGATGATGATGACGGTGATGAAGCAACACACTGGAGACTAATATTAGAAGTTAGATATGTCGATAACTATTACTGATGGAAAATATTGTTTGTGACAGGAAGGCTGACGGGTCTTTTCCATTTGGTTTGTTATTATTCTCCTTCTGATTTCATCTTTAAATGTTCTTGCCTGATCTGGCTTAATTCGTTCACAAGTCAAGCTGTCTTAAAACTCGTTTGCCTGACACTATTTCTCACTGTCTCATGAGGCAATACTGCTCATCTTCTTCTCCTATCCTTCTCTGTCAGATGTTTCAAACTGATTTATACCCTGAACCAGTGTTTCCCTTGTTTGCAATCTCTCTCTCCTTGGCAAGGAGATCAGATCCTTCCAGGAGATCAAGTTGTTGCTAACTGAAGCAGTTTCTAATCCCTTTTGGCCTATAATTGATTTACATAGGTTAAATTTCTGAAGAAAATGAATTTCAGCTGTATTGTTGTTTGTTCCTTTACCCATTTCTTATTTGTCATCAAACAGCTTGTTTAATTAGGTCAGGTAAGAGCTATTTTGTATGTATTACAGACCTTATCTTCTCATTTTTAGTTTTTTAATTTGGTGTTCATTTTGATCTTTGTTACAACAAATATATGCTCTGACTAAACACTGACAGCTGCTTAAAATATAACTTCCACATTTGTAGTTAGTTAATTTCTGCATGTTAAAATATTGCCAAGATATTGTGGTGTTATTTGATGTGACTTGTCCAGTAGAATATGGGGCATGGGTTTGAGGACAGGGGACATCTTGCTTTTGTACTTGTATCCAAAACACCTACTCATCGTGTCTGGCAGATAGTATAAATACTTGCTGATTGATCCAACGCCTACTGATTCTGTTTTTGAAAAAAATATACACATAATAAATAAAAGTAAGACTTCTCTGCAGTCTACAATCCTTTTGTCTCTTGCTTTTTTATCTTGTGTTTTATACATACATATATATAAACACATTGTTCACCTTCTTTCCTTTTGCATAGGTCACTGAGTATTAAAGTATTTGTTGATTTAGTTTGTGGAGAGGGCAGGAGTGTAAAATTGTTAAATTTTCCACGTGAACATTTATACATCAGAAACTGGAAAATGCTACAAACCATGGCTTGATTTATTGTTTTCTTTACTGTCTAGATTTAAGAAAGGGATAATACAAATTAAACTTTAAAATGTGTCAAGTATATGTCATTTTTTTTCCTTTGGAAAGCTGATTGTTAAACATTTACTAGCACACCCCTGGGAAAGGGTGTTATTTAGTTGTTCAATGATTTTTTTCTACCTTAGTCTCCTTTGCAAGAGATGCACATTAGCTGCAATTATCTCTGTGGTAGTTTTTTGTGTGTATGCTCATCGTGAGCACTGAAATGAAGGATGACCAACCATGAAACTGGGATTCTTGATGAATGGGGATGTGCATTAAAACAGAATGCTACTGCTTCTTTTATTTGCTTCTCCAAGGAGAATCTGGGAGTGGTAATTCTACCTAGCTCCAACCTCTTTATTATCTCCTGATTTAATTGATATTTTAAAATATCAAGATTAACATGACTTAGTTCCTCTAGTGGTGTGTTGACTTACTGGTCATTGGACAAGGATCTTATATTTAGAATACCAACAATCTTTACCAACAGCCCCAAACTGGTGGGATTCTGAGCAGGACTCTCTGTCCCCTTTTGTTGTTTCTCCCACCCTACTACTTTCACTGGGAAAAAAAAAATGGAAGGGAATTACATATGACTGAGGGATATTTCATCTTTTTCTTTGTTTTGTATGTTGCCATATTCAAAGAATTCATCACCTAGCATCCGGCCTACTGGTGATAGACCTATCCATAGACTTAGCTATGTCAGTTCTTGGCTAGCAGACAAAGTATGAAAGTGGAACCACATTTTAAAGCATAGAGCTAAAGAGACAGAGCTAAAGTCCTGCCAACTTAAGAACTCAAGGTCACCACCATATTAGAGGAATCAGAACAGGACTTTGGTCAGAAGGAACTTCAAAAATAATATCATCCAACCTGAAATTTTCTGTGAAAATAATACATTTCTACTTCTGCCTTTTACAATATAATTGGGGGCCAGACGGAGGTATATGGTTAGGTGGGTTTGGAATGCTTGGCAGGATCCAAAGAGTTAACCAATTAATGAACCAATGTCAACATAGAAGAAGGCCTCCAGCACAACTCTTGGATCTGTCCTTGGCCCCATTCCATTCAACACTTCCAGCAATGATTCGCAACATTGCTAATAACTAGCAATGAAGGCACAGGTGGCTATTTATCAAACTTGTGGGTAACATCGGTCTGGGAAGGAGAGCTAACATTTGGATGATAGACAAGAACAGATGAAGTTAACAAGATGAAACTTAACAGGCAGAAACATGAAGTCTTGCACTTGGGTTTCAAGAAATCAACTGTACTAATGAGGAGGGGGAGACACATAGCTAGAAAGCCAAGTGAAAACAACCTAAGTGTCATTGCTGCTATTGTTCAGTGGTTATAAGCTCATTGTGAGTCAACAATGAGATGTAGCAGTCAAAAGAACTAAAGAAATCTTCATTTGCATTAACAGAAGCAAAGTGTCCAGGGAGTGAATACAACCCCTTTTGCATCCTGTTTAGTCATGCAACATCTGAAATACTGGGGCAGCTAGGTGGCACAATGAATAGGACCTAAAGTCAGGAGGACCTAAATTCAAACCCAGCCTCAGACACTTACTAGTTATAATACCCTGGGTAAGTCACTCAACCCTATTTACCTCAGCTTCCTCATCTGTAAAGTGAGCTGGAGAAGGCAATGGCAAACCACTCCAGTATCTTTGCCAAGAAAACCCCAAATGGGGTCACAAAGAGTTGGGCATGACTGAAATGACTCAACAGCAGCAACAACATCTGAAATACTGCATTCAATTCTGGGAACCATATTTTAGAAGGGATGTTGATTCTGAATTCCTAGAGGAGTGCAACCCAAAAACTGAAG
This sequence comes from Vombatus ursinus, assembly GCF_900497805.2. Classification (NCBI taxonomy): domain Eukaryota; kingdom Metazoa; phylum Chordata; class Mammalia; order Diprotodontia; family Vombatidae; genus Vombatus; species Vombatus ursinus. Next base: position 46,194,582 of record NW_020954569.1, on the reverse strand, counting down.
GGACTAGAAACCACGGCATTTGTGGATCGTGACATGGAGAAGGAAAAGCTTCGGTATGTGATGCCAGTATTCAGATATTTCAAAAGTCGTCAAGTGGAAAAGGGATTAGCTTTGTCCTGCTTGGCCATGGAAGGCAGAACTAAGAACAACATGGGGAGAAAGACTTGAATCTAATATAAGAAAATTAGGAATTCCTGATTCATGCTTCAGGGAAGTGTTGGATCAGCTGATCTCTTTGGTCTCATCAAACACTAAGATTCTATGATTCTATGACAAGTCAGAGGCATTTAAATCCTCCAGAAATAGCCCATGGTTTCAAGCCATGGAAGATTGAGGAGGAATTTTTCTTGCTTTTTATTCTGCAGCCAAAAGGAAAGGCTTGTACATTCAAAAGCCTCTGAAGGGCCAGGAACATATCTACTTAAGGCCTATCAACTTAGGCCATGAGCTTTGTATAGGAGGGCAGTGGGCACTGCACAGAGGTAGCTCGTATTCACTGTAGCGTATACCTAGGGCAGGGTACTCCTACTCCTCAACCCTAAACACCAACTAGAATGGCTTGAGATATGAAGATATAAGGCGAGAGTTTCCAGGCTCCATTCTGCCTAAAATGCATTTTTTTTGGAGGGGAAGCATGGTCTGGACCTGTGTTTTCACCACTGTGTGGCTCTCCCAGCATGGAAACTCCTTCTGTGAATTCATGTCACCAACTTACGTGGACCTTCCAGTTTTAGAGGGAGGCAGCTAGGCGGCTCAGTGGATAGAGCATTGGGCATGGGGTCAGGAAGACCTCAGTTTAAATCCGGCCTCAGACACTCATTAGCTGCATGACCCTAGTCAAGTCTCTTAACTTGTTTGCCTTAATTCACTGGAGAAGGAAATGGCAAACCACTCCCATATCTTTGTCAAAACAAAAACAAAAACAAAAAACATATGGGGTCACAAAAGAGTTGGACACAACTAAACAACAAGTTTTAGAGAGTTGCTTGGAGGCACTGAGAATTAAGAGACTTCCTCATGGTCAAACAGTTAATACGTAATTAGGATGTTACAGAGAGGCAGGGCTGGAACCCAAGGCTTTCTGACTCGGAGGCCTGCCCTGTATCTCTACTTTGCCTCACTGCCTCTCATATAATTTACAATGGAATAAAGACTCATGAGTCATTCCTGCATCCTCTTCAGCAGGATTGTAGGAATTTTGTACCAGTGGAATCCCACAAATAATGATGGTGTCCTTCTAAACCTAAGTAACTGGAGAGAAGGGAGGGGAATGTCAGCTGGTGTCTGCATGTTCAAGGACAGGACAACGTCTTCAAACGCCTCCTATAGTCCTGGTCCACAGCCACAAGCAGGGAGAGTCGCATCGGGGTGAAACATCAGACAGGGGCCGGACTTCTTAGGAGTTAACAGAGATGAGGTTCTCATTTTCGGCAGTCATATTTTCCAGTTTAGCAGTCATTTTCTTATTTCAAACTTTTGGAAGCTCAGTTATAGATTCTTGGGACTGGAAGGGACTTTGGAAAGGTGCCTATTCCTCCTCCCCTTGGCTGACCAGGCTCCATCTAAATGGCCTCAGACAGATAAGAATCTGGCCCTTCTTTAAGATTGTTAAGGAGAGTCTGCAACGTCCCTTGGTAGCTTGAATGTTTATTTTTAGTGTATGTTTTCATAGAAATGTCTAATCCATCTTTGGTTTCTCAGAGGTGGGGGAGCCAGGCGTTCCCTTTAAGCCTTCCCCTGTGCCCTAGATTTCAAAGACCAAGTGATTTGGTTCCTCTTTTTGGACCTGCCAAGCTTTTGCTTGACCCTTTCTCTGACCTTGCCTTTATGCTCTGCCATGTTTCCATTTCCCCGCCGATCTATTTTGAGTGAGTCCTTGTTTCTGAGCTGGAAGGAGCTGCCAAGTTTCTTGATCTCCTCAGCCCTCCCTTTTCTAAAATCTTTCTTCTGTTGCTGTAGGACTTTGTTGGGGACTCCAGGGAAGGGGAATCACCGTGGGAGAGGTCTTCTTGAGTTGGACGCCATTTCCAAAAATGCCCCTCATGTTCAAAGTAAGCTTGAGGTGAGAGAGTCCTCACAACTCACAACTGAAGGGTGGGAGGGATTGGTGAGAGGGGAAGATGAAGGAACAGTCTGGTCATTTCCTACCACACTCAACTTAAATCCTGGCCAGGTAATGGGTGTGCCAAGAAACTGCTCCTGTAAGAACTGAAGAAGAGTGGACCACAAGGATGAAATGTGCCTCCAAAATTTTGCCACTTTTGCAGGATCTTGTCAGGGGTTAATAGTTGTGTCAATCTATTAACCTCAACCTAAAATATCTGGTGTCTCCTCTAGAATCTCCCCTATGGCTCTGGATTCTTCTCTGAATCTGTTTTCTTGGTTTGCTGAGATAAAACCCCAGTCACCTCTATTGCCACTTTCCAATCCCTTCCCCCAATCTCAGACTGCTACACTTCACTTTTCTTGTGTTCTGAGGCCAGCATCTTCTCCAGTGCAGGTGTCAATGACTGGCCATCAGCTCAACCCTGACTCAGATGGCTCTCTGGTGGCCTCTGCTGGTAGTGGTAATCCCTGCCAGTTCTGGTCTATCTTCACAGGAGCTAAAACCATTCTACTCAAACCTATGGGCCTAAAATTGGCCAAATTATCAACCTCTCCTAACTCTATTGAATATTTTCTATCACAATCAATGTTTGTATAATTTTTTATATTTTTATTTTTTTTAAGTATCATAGATTTGTAACTTGAAGAGATCTCAGACTCAAATCCTTTCCAAATAAAAGATTGAGAAAGTGATGTCCAGGGGCAGCTAGGTGGCGCAGTGGATAAAGCATCGGCCCTGAAGTCGGGAGGACCTGAGTTCAAATCCGACCTCCGACCAAACACTTGACACTAGCTGTGTGACCCTGGGCAAATCACTTAACCCCAATTGCCTTAAAAAAAAATTGAAAAAGTGATGCCCAAAGAGGTTAGTTGACTTATAGGGTGTTGAAGGAGGACTAGCACCTCTGGTATGAGAATTTGCTGAGTTCTTTTCAAGGCTGCTAGTCCACCTTTGGTGTCCACCTGTCACCCAACTCTCACTTATAGCTCTAAGAAGCTGTAGCATGCACAAAAACCATCTTAGCAGATGGGCTAAACCAGGCCTCAAATCTGTCGATGAGTTAGGGGGATGTCTCCCCCAAGCATGTAAAGACCTCGTCAGTGGAATGGGTGGATGAGAATAACCACAAAGGTGGCTGAAGAAGGTGTTGTGGGGCACTTAGAACTTGACCTGTCAGCAAAGACTTCAAGGTCATCCACTGTATCCCAGGGTCCATAGCCAGTCATCTTGACTTTTGTCTTGCCACTGGACTTCGATAACTCTGGAAGTGAGTGAGACTGTGCAACTGCCTCATTTAAATCCAATTGGAGAGCAAGTCAAGTCATCGCCCATGATGTCACTGATCCTCTTTAAAAGGATGGAGGGGGAGCTAGGTGGTGTAGTGGATACAGCACCGGCCCTGAAGTCAGGAGGAACTGAGTTCAAATCCGGCCTCAGACCAAACACTTGACACTTACTAGCTATGTGACCCTGGGCAAGTCACTTAACCCCAATTGCCTTAATAAATAGATAGATAAATAAATAAAGGATGACAGGAACAAGGTCACAGTCTGGTTTTAGTCCCAAATAAGCATTTTTGCTTTACTGTTGGTTTAATTTTTCCTTCATTTTACTAGAGGCACTTTAAGAATTTTTTAGCTAAAAAAATTTTTTTAAACTCAAAATATTATCATCTTGTAGATTTCACTTAAGCTGCACCCAGACCCTAATCAAAGCCTGAGGCTTTCAGAGCCTAGGGCCCTTTGGGCTTAGTGTTCAAGTGGAATCAAAGTCAAAACTGTCTGAGGTCATTAAGGGAGAGGCAGTGAGTTGATTAAACCAGAATACAAACAAAAATTCTAGCTGGGGAAAGTCAGAAGAGGTGAGAACTGGGTAAGCTGGACCAGAGCCAACAAACAGAGTCGAGTTCTAATACACAGGGGGATCTCATAGAAATCAAGGGGAAGGAAAGTGAGGATGTATAGCAGGCTGACAGGAACCACAGGCTGGAGGGACTGAAGGCCATTCATCAGCTTTCAGAGAGAGAGAAAGAGGCAGGGGGCAGGCAGACAGAGACAGAGATGGAGAGAAAAAGAGAGTCCTAGAAAATTGTATCACCAAGGCAAAGAGGGCAGGTGACTGTTATGGTGGCTCTGCTGATATTCATATTGTGTATTCTCTAGGTACTGGCATCCTAGAGGTGTCAGGGAGCAACTGGAGTTTTCTGAGTAGATGACATTGTCAGATCTGTTCCTCAGGGTGATCACTGACAGCTGAGTGGAGGGAGGATGGAGTGGAGTAGGGGAAGATTTGTAGCAAGCAGGCCAACCAGAAGACCACTGCAATAGTCCAGGTATGAGGTGATAAGAGCTTGTACCAAGGAGGTGGCAGTGTCAGAGGAAAGAAGGGGTTATATGCAAGAGATGTTATACAGATAAAATCAATAGGTCTTGGCAACAGATTGGATATAAAGGGGTGAGAGAGAGTGATGATTTGATGATGACACCCAGGTTGCAAGCCGATCACTAAGAAGATGGTGGTGCCCTCAAGAGTAATAGGGAAGTTAAGAAGAGGGAATGGTTTTGGGGAAAAACAATGAGTTTAGTTTTGGGCATGTAGAGTTTAAGATGTCTACAAGGCATCCAGTTTGAGATATCCAATGGACAAGGGGCAGTTAGGTGGCACAATGGATAGAGCTCCAGCCTTGGAGTTAGGAGGATCCAAGTTCTCAGGATCTGGGCTCAGACATGTGATATTCACTAGCTGTGTAACCCTGGCACAAGTCACTTAACCCTGATTGTCTCAAAGAAAGAAAGGAAGGAAGGAAGGAAGGAAGAAAAGAAAGAAAGATATCCAATGGACAGTTGGAGGATGTGAGTCTGGAGGTCAGGAGACAAGTTTAGGCTAAGTAAGCGGATTCTGAGAATCAGCATGGAGATGATAATTCAATCCATGGAAGCTGCTGAACACCAAATAAAATAGGTTAGGAGAAGAGAGAAGGCCTAACACAGAGCCTTGAGGGATACCCACAGCAGATATAATTTGGATGAATATCTAGCAAAAGAGACTGAGAAGGTGCAGCCAAACAGGTAGGAAGAAAATCCGGAGAGAGCAGCATCATGAAAACCTAGAGAGAAGAGAGTATCAAGGAGAAGAGTGTGGCCAACAGCATCAAAGGTTTCAGAGAGGTAAAGAAGGATGAGGATTGAGAAAAGGCCATTGGATTGGACAATTAAGAGATCGCTGGTAACTTTGGACAGAGCAGCTTCAACTGAATGATGAGAGCCAAAGCCAGATTGTAGAGAATTAAGAAGAGAGTGAGAGGAAAGTGGAGACACTTACTATAGACTCTTCTCAAAGAATTAAGCCCAAAAAGGAAGGACAGATGAGAGACAATAATGGCTAGCCAGGATGGATGGATCAGGCGAGGGTTTTCTGAAGGTTGTGGGAGACATGAACATGTTTGTAGACATGTTTGTAGAAGCAGCCAGTATACAAGGAGAGATTAAAGATAAGTGAGAGTAGGGTTGATAAAAGCGGTAAACTGCCAGAGACAGGACACAATGGGAGCATTCATGCACACAGAGAACTTGGCCTATTCAAGGAGAAAGTCCACCTCCTTATAGGAGACAAGGGTGAAGGAGGTGATAGTAGCACCTGGATGATGTGGGATGAGGAGAAAGGGAGAAGAGAGAACTCTTGGCAAATGTCTTCAATTTTTTCCATAAAATATGAAGCACAGATCAAAGCTGAGAAGATGGGGGAGGAGAGTCACGGGAGGTTTGAGGAAGGATGAAAAAGTTTGGATCTTTATAGGAAAAAAACCCTGGATAGTATGAAGCTGACTGTGGGGAAAGCCACTCCCAGGGGAGGAGCAGGGCATGGTCAGGCCAGGGAAGCATTTACCTGAGCAAGCCAGGGAGTAGAGGGATGGGGGAAAGGGCACCATCTTGTAGCTTCTTTGTAGATTCCCTGTTTAACCATTCTTGCTAACTACTTTCTAACCTACTGAAGGAGGATAAGTGCTCTCACAGAATAAAAATAAACATTTTTAAAATCATATAACCTCTTAAAATCAAATTTTTGTGCCCTTTAATTGTCACTGCCCAGAGACAAAGTTCTAGCTGCTCTGCCCTAGTTATAGTTCTATTTGCCTTTGGTCAGACATCAAGCACTACATTACCCAAGGGTCTCTCTTTGGCTTAAGCTGCCAAGAAACTCAGAGCCTACAGAGGAGTAATGTTACAATGGAAGTAATTCCTCCTCCAACTGAAATAATAGTGTAACAAAGAATCATACAGGGCTTTAAGATTTAAGAAGTACTTTAATCATGATAACCTTGTGATTAGTAGTGATGGGCTTAGTATCTCCATTTTACAGATGAAGACACTGAGGTTCAAAGAGGGGAACCCTTGTCCAGAGTCATACAGCTAGTGTGAGAACTAGAACTCCCACTCTTACTCTAAAATCCATTCCTCATATTAGGCACCCAGGGATAACTATACTCGAGGTTCCTTTTAAATGCTCTCTGTTGGGGCAGCTAGGTGGCGCAGTGGATAGAGCACTGGCCCTGAAGTCAGGAGGGACCTGAGTTCACATCTGGCCTCAGACCAAACACTTGACACTTACTAGCTGTGTGACCCTGGGCAAGTCACTTAACCCAAACTGCCTTAAAAAAAAAATGCTGTCTGTCTCTCTCTCATTCTAAAGCATGTTTAATTTTATGAGTCACTACTAATCCTTTTAGAAATCATCAAGATATAAATGATGAAAAAAAAAGATGTAGATGATGAAGGAATAAAAATATCAATGCATGGGGCAGCTAGGTGGCACAGTGGATAGAGCACCAGCCCTGAAGTCAGGAGGACCCGAGTTCAAATCCGGCCTCAGACCAAACACTTGACACTTACTAGCTGTGTGACCATGGGCAAGTCACTTAACCCCGACTGCCTCACTAAAAAAAAATTTAAAAAAAAATCAATGCAAATTCTGTGCAATAATTCTTTAGCCATTTTGAAAGAATCTGGACTAAATTACCTTTCAGTGAGGATCATTCAGAAGAAAGACCTTAAGATTGTAGGGGGTGGGAGTGGGGGTCTCACTTGTAGTAGGTACAAAATTATCATCCAGTTCAGGCCTATTTGGATGTTGTGCTCAATATCAACCATGGCCTTACATACTAGCAAGATTCTTCCTAAACTATAAGTGCATTTGCATGATCAAAGGCTATAAAAGCAATTTTTAAAATATTTTATTTTTCCCACTTACATGTGAAAATTTTAAAATTAAATTTGTTGTAAAATTTAAAATTTGTTTGTAAATTTAAATTTTTAAATTTTGTTGTAAAAATTTTTGAGTTCCAAATTCTTTCCCTCTCTCCTTCTCCTCCCCACTCCTCGAGAAGGCAAGAAATTTGATATAGGTTATACATGTACAGTCATGTAAAATATATTTCCATATTAGTCATATTGTGAAAGAAAACACAGACAAAAAAAAGAAAAATAAAGTTTTTTAAAAGTATGTTTCAATCCACATTCAGACGCCACTGGTTGTTTCTCTGAAGGTGGATGACATTTTTCACCCTAAGTCCTTCAGAAGTGTCTTAGATCACTGTATTGCCAAGAATAGCTAAGTTATTCAGAGTTGATCACTATACAATATTGTTGTTACTGTAGAAAGTATTCTCCTGGTACTGCTCATTTCACTCTCCATCAGTTCATGTAAATCTTTCCAGGTTTAAGCATTATCCCAGAGTTTGAAAGAGACCTGTTGATCCAATTCTCTTTGAACAAGAACTGCTCTTCAGTATCAAAGATCCAGAAAGGAAAGTTCTTGCCACTGTAGTCCTTGGCATTGTCAGATGGTGCAAAGTCAAAAACAGATAAGCTTTTACCAGTGGCAATGATGTTAAGAAGAGGCATTACGAGGCAGCTAGGTGGCATAGATAGAGCAGGGGTCCAGGAGTCAGGAGGACCTGAGTTCAAATCCAGCCTCAGACACTTAGTAGCTGTGTGACCCTGGACAAGTCACTTAACCCCGACTATCTCAAAAGAAAAATGAATTCAACTCTGGCATCATGGGCAAGTCACTTAATCCTTTTTGCCTCAGTTTCCTCATTTGTAAAATGAGCTGGAGAAGGAAATGGCAAACCACTCCAGTATCTTTGCCAGGGAAACCCCAAATGGGGTCATGAAAAGTCGACAGGACTGAACAATAACAAGAAATCTTTCTGAGGCCTTAATTTGTTTTCACTTTCATTATGGCTGAGCACCCCTGGAGTTTTTAAGCTCCCTGAGGAGCAAGAACTATTTTGTTTCTAACTTTGTAAACTTTGGACAGCTTTCTTGCATAAAGTTGGTGATTAATAAAGGTTAGTTGAACTGAATTAATAAGGTTCTGGCCTCTCCAAACCTCTGAAAAGTGCTGACTGCAATATCAGTGTGGAATATTGCATACGTTATCAAATGTTAATTGGTTTTGCTAAAATGCTTTTCCCCTCTTTCTTTTTAAAATCTTTGTTACAAAAGATGCCTTGCTGGGCAAGAAGGCGGAAAGGGATATATTCAGAAATGAATGGGATGTAAAAATGAAAGGCATCAATTTTTTAAAGATAAAACAATGGCAACAGGTCATTCCAAACTAGCTTCATTTCCCTTTTGTTACTGGGTAACTAGACAGGTTGATTGGGAGATGGCTGGAAACAGGGTACCTGAATTCTAGCTAAGCATTTGACAAAGTCTCTCATAACATCCGTGTGAACAAGTTCTAGAAGTATGAGCTCATAGGATCATGAATTTGTATCTGGAAGGGACCCCAGCATAGAGATGAGAGAAGGGAGGGGAAGGGAAGAGAGGGAAGGAAAAGAAAGGGCACCCAGTATGTGCTAATGGCTTTAAGAGTAAAAAGAACTAAGCTGAAGCTCTACTTCTGACACTAGCTGTATGACTCTGGACAAGGGTTCCTCATGTCTTCATCTGTGAAATGGGGATACTAAGCCCATCACTACTAATTACAAGGTTATCATGATCAAAGTACTTCTTAAATCTGAAAGCCCTATATATGAATTGTTATATTATTACTTCTGTTGGATGAGGAATTACTTCCACTGTAATATTATTTCTGTTTAGGCTCTGAGTCCAACTGCCTTACTTTACAGATGAGGAAGGTGAGGCACAGTGACTTGCCCAGGGTTACACAGCTAGTGTCTGAAGCCTCATCTAAACTCAGACCTTCCTCCGAGATGGTCTATCCACCACACCAGGGGTTAGCTAACTATGGCCCAAGGCTTGTTTTTGAACAGTTAGAGAGCTAAGAATGGTTTTTATATAATTTTTAAAAATATTAAATATATTTATGTATAATATATTTAATGTAATACTGAAACTTTATGTAAACATCTTAAAGCCAATCTTAGCTTTCTTGTACACAGCAATTGGCTGAATTTGGCCCTCTGGCCCAATTTGCCAACTCCTGCACTATACCATGCTGCCTCTCAAGTGGTGATAGTAAAATTATGCGACTATGGGACTGGTTGAATAATCATACACAAAGAATAGTCAGCATGACCTTGGAGGAAGCCATCTAGCGGCATGCTCCCAAAGTTCTGACCTGACCCTTTGCTATTCAACATTATAATTACTGGTTTAGATACACGCAAAGATGGCAACTTGTCAAATTTGCAAATGGCATGAAGCTTGGAGATCATGAATAGTCCAGATCCAGAAAGATATCAAAAAGTAGAATCAAAGAAGATTAAATACAATAGGATAAATGTAGGTGCACTTTGCTTCTAAAAATCAGCTTCTCAAGACAGGCAGCTGGGTGTAGTTGAACTTAGAGACTCAAGTTCAACTCTTGACTGCGCCACTCATTTACAGGCATGATCTTGGCCATGTTCATCACTCAGCTTTTGTGGGACTCAGTTTCCTCATTTGCAAAATGAGGTTCAGACTTGATTGTCTTGTAAGACTCCTTAGTCTTATATCTACAAAACCATAAAATAATATTCCAGACCAATAGTTTACTAACTCTTCAAGGGAGAGTAAGACAAGGTTACTCTTGTCTGGGGCCAAGTTTGATCATTATAAAGATTTTCAGATTTGGCTTGTTTGCATTTTAGCTTTTTGCATCATCTTCCAAATAAATCTCTTCTCTAAGACCTCCATAAATAAGTATCCCTTATAACATAAGTTATAAATAAAAAAAGGAATTCAGCAAAACCAACATATCAATTCACTCTGTAATGGACATGACCGTTATAATAAATTAAATTGTGTTTAGTTGTTGTAATCACTGTGTGTACTATTTTCCTAGCTCTTATTATTGTATTTCATGGAAGCTTTCCCATAATTTTCTGTAATCTTCTTATTCATTACTTCTTTTTTTCATAGGCCAAAAAGAAAACTTCATAGTTTAGTGAAGTGGAATTAGATTTTTTAAACAGGCACAGTAACATTCTATTTTATTTATCTATCATGATTTATTTGGTCATTCCTGGGGGTGTACTGGTAAATGTTTAACAACTGGCTCTCCAGAAGAAGGAAAAAAGTATTAGTAACACACTTTTAAGTTTAATTTGCATTATTAACATTTTCTCCATCAGAGAAAATGTCTAGACAACAGCTTAGACAATTTAGAAAAAATTAAATCAGGCCCAGATTTGTAGTTTGCAGATTTCTGAGGTGTGAATACACCAAGAAAAATTTGACAATCAGCTCTCAAAAGCTAAGCTGGTTCTACTGCACTCCTGGTTATTCCCCAATCAACTGGCTTTGCTTACAATTCTTTGCTAAAAAGTGCTGACATGAATGGTTTGATGGAGATGGGACAAACTTTATTATTGTCTTTGACCTATTAAGATAGAAGAGAAACTCTCCTTGGGGTATGTGCCTAGCAGTGGGATTTCTGGGTCATAAAGTATGAATATTTTAGTCACTTTTTAAATTTTTTTTTAAATTTATGGAATAAAATTTAAAAAAATTGTTGCATGTGAAAAGGAAATTATGTACAACTTCTAAAGGTAAAATTTATATATTTAAATGTATATTTTAGTAATTTTTAAAAGCATATTTCCAAACAGCTGAACCAATTCACACCCCCACCTGCGTATCTGACAGCGCTTATCTTCCCATAGTCCTTTCAATACTATTTTCATCTTTTGCCATCTTTGCCAATTTGCTGGTTGTGAGGTGAAAACAAGAGTTGTTTTGCACTCTCATTATGTGTGATTTGGAACCATCTTCCATAGGGTTGTAAATAGTTTGCATTTTTTTCCTAAAGTGAGATGTTCATATCCTGTCATGATTTTTTCATTGAACCCAAACTCCCCGACTCCAAATCCATTTTTCTTTTCACCGTCTTACGCTGTTTTGGGGTGCCTGTTGCATACCTGTCTCTTCCCCACCCCCCATTAGAATGTGAGCTCTTTGAGGAAAGAAACTTTTTTTTTTTGGTACAGCATCTGACACACAGTATGTACCTAATGCCTTTTAATTTAAATTTAATTATTTCTCCATTTATTCATTCTGGATGATAGGTAGGTCTTATACAATTATGAGCAAAGGATCACAGAACAAGGAGGGGGAGGAGGAAAAAAAAGAAATGCATTTGGTATACCCATTAATGATAATTTTCTCAACATGAATATTCACTGTCATCACAATGATCCATCCTTTACCTGAATCAGTTTCAAAATTAATACTCTCTCCATTGTCCATTTGAACTGACAGTTCTGTACTATAAGGATAGGTGAACAGTAGTGTATAAGAAGTTATAACCATCTCCTTTATCCAAGGCCACTCTAGGCTTTCTGAGTCTGAGCTCCTTTTTTTCTCTAGTACTCAATAGTCATTAACTTACACAGTCCAGCATCATACCTGCTTCTGTCAGTCAACCTCAGCAGAGAGGCTAATGAATTAAAAAAATATATCCTGTGTTTTGAAATCTCATTCCTCCTTCCATCTGAACCCATGTTGGCATTTGAAGCTCTTCTTTGAAATCTAATCCTGTCTCTTTCCTTACTCTGGTTCACTTGCCCCTCCTAACTGCACATGCCTTCTAGGTCAATTGGTTTTTCTCTTCCACTCCAAAGTAACTGAGCACGAGTACGGTCCAGTCCCCAGTGATTCAGGCTAATGCACTATGCATCACTGCCTAATGGTGCCAAAGCCCAATTTCCCATGTCAAAGGGTTAAATACTATTTTGGATAGTAGTTTGACCCTATTTTGCTCTAACTTGAGTGGAAGCATGATGGACACTGTGTCCTGCACTTCCTTCCTCTCTGATGCTGGCCCTACTTCCAAAAGTGTACTTCTCCCACAAACATGCCCTAACAATAGTTTAGAAAGTAAGTTTCAAGGGGGCAGGGCTCATGTCTTAAATGGATCATAGGACTTAATGAGACACCTTTGCAAAGGAGGGGACGAGCTGTTTTATGAGGGCAAAATAGTATTAGCTAACATTTACATCTTGTTCTCACAACCTTGAAAGGCAAGTGCTATTATTATCCCCGTTTTATGGAGGAGGAACAAATTGAGAGAAGTTAAGTAACTTTCCCAGGGTCATGTAGTTAGTAAATGTTTGAGGCAGCATTCAAACTCAGGTCTTCCTGACCCCAAGTCCAGTATGCTATCCTTGAAGCTACCTTGCCGTCTCCTTGAGATAGTCTTTTCTAGTTTTGGGTGTTTCCAAAGAAAGCACTAGTTCATGGATGTTAGATGTTAGATTAAGAATTTAAAGAGGGAGGGGCAGCTAGGTGGATAGAGCATTAGCCCTGAAGTCAGGAGGGCCTGAGTTCAAATCCGGCCTCAGACCAAACACTTGACACTTACTAGCCACGTGACCCTGGGCAAATCACTTAGCCCCAACTGCCTCACCAAAAAAAGAAAAAAAAATTTAAAGATGTTAATAATGAATAGAGAAATTAAGGGCATCTAGCTAGAAAGAAACCAAGGAAGAGATTTAAATTTAAATGGAATTTAAACATTAAAATTTGAATCAGCTAGGGCAGCTATGCGGTGCAGTGGATAGATAAGAGTGCTGGACCTGGACTCAAGAAGACTCACCTTGGTGAATTCAAATCTGGCCTCAGACAAGACACTTACTAGCTGTGTGACCCTGGGCAAGTCACTCAATCCTGTTTGCCTCAATTTCCTCATCTGTAAAATGAAGGAAATGCCAACCCACTCTAATATCTTTGTCAAGAAAATCCCAAATGGGGTCACAAAGAATCAGATATGACTTTACAACAAGAAGTGGATGGTTAAGTTCACAATAAAAAAGTTTAAAAAGCACATTGCTTTACATTTTTCTCCCTAAAAGACAAAAATAATTATAAAGCAATATAAGATGCATATATTGATTTTGTGCAGGATTTAAATAGCCTGTTCTATCTCTAAACCAGATATATCATTTTCTAAAGATATCTAACTCATTGACATTTTTTTTCTACTTCACTTCTAAAACAAGAACAGTGGTTCTGATTTTTTTGGGGGGGGGGAGGAAGGGAGGTTTCAGTATTCACCAACTTTCATTTTTTCATCAATATTCTGCTGAGATACTTGAATTTTGCAAAGTTCAGTGCCACGCAAATAATGCCACTCTGTAATCACAAATTAGAATTTTTGAGGAAGCTCTTGTTCGCTGACATCTCCGCCCTCAGCCCCACCAAAAAAAAAAGAAAAAAAAAAGTACTTTTACAGTTCATTTTTGGAAAGCAGTGGACTTGCCTAATGATTTTCTCAGGAGCACAGGGGAAGGGTTTAGAGATCACAATGGTAACGAAGAATGAAGGGAAGGGAGGAGACAAAACTGTAAGGCTAACTACAAGACCAGATGTTTCCTCTTTTCTTTTACATTTGTAAGAGATTATCCAGATAAATTATATATTAAGATTTGGTTATTTGGATTTGTTTTCTTACCAGATTTGGGAGATGATTCTTCTGCCTCCTTTTTCCTCTTGGGCAAATCTAGTCAAAGCTACCTCAGAGCAGCAATAAAGTATTGAGGGACTGCTGAAAGAAACCCTGTCCACACAAACTCCAGAAAGAAGCCACTCAACAGAGACACTGGGCACGTTTTTTAATAGATTTCATCCCATTTTATTTTTTCTAAACAGAATCATACAAAGATAAGGAAACATTAAAAGCAAACATTAACTCATCACCTCTAAATGGCCGCATTTACTGGTTACAAAAATGTTCATAATGCAGAAAAAGATACACTGTTGTTTACATGAACAAAATACTGCAAAACAACTAAGGACAAACTGTGGACACATCGACATCTGGTGAATACATGGACATCTGGTGAATACATGGAAAGCAATGCATGGACTTGTCATTTCCACCGAACATCAGCCTCAGCAAACTATCTTCAACTCCTGTTCATGGTGACGTGGACTTTAGCACCACATGTGAAGTGTACCCTGTTACATCTGCTACTTTAAAGTAAAATTGGGCAAAGCAAGAAGCCATTTACCCTATAATGCCACCTCCCCTATCGCCTCCCATGTGTGCCCTTATGACTTAAACCCTTCCTTCTCAGAAGGCAGATCTCCTTCTAACAATGGTTACACTCATGCAGACAGACAGACAGACATAGACACAGACACAGACACAGACACAGACACACACACACAGCCCCACAAAAGAGAAGCCCATCTCCATGAGCGTGGCATAATTATGTATATTACTAGAAATCTTGCTGTGAAATGTACAAAGGTAAGAGAAAGATCAACTATTTTTTTCTAAAACATCACTTTGGCACACATTACACGTTCGATGGTTTTTCCACACAGCTGAGGGTAAAATTTTGAAGATTTGGCTTCCTATTCAGCTGGATTCCCAGAGCTTCTGTAATTCCTTCATGCTCAAGAAGGTGTGTGCAGAAGGGATAGGAAACTTGGATTGGAAGAAACCCCACTCTATGAAGGATTCACTGCTGATCTTCTATGCTCATCAGTGACTTGGAATTTCTGGACCTCATGCTTAAACTTTCCTTCCCCACCTCCATATCCCCCCTCCTCAAGGAGTCAATGAATTCTCCTGGAAATAAACAAGAAACCCTGGCCATCTAAATCCCTTCCCTCCCTTCTCACCCTGGCAAAAGTGCCCTTTTGGGGTTCTCTCTTCATGCTGCCACTGCCAACTGATTCATTAAAATGTCACTCAGGAAGTATAAATAAATAAATAAGCCACAAACACCAAAAATTCATGCCCCCCTCCCCAAAATAACCCTCTACAGATTGGATATTTCTGAACTACAGAATGGAAAGACCAAGAGATAAAGTGCAATAATCAAGCATCCATGTGAAAACACAAAACAAAAACAAAAACAAAAAACAAAAACAAAACCAGCCTGTCCAGACCATGAAAGAGATCTGTCAAAACTGTTCCTCTGGGACACTGCTGCAGTCATGTGCTTATAGGAGACATTAGGGAGATATCCTCAGAGGACAATAATGGGTAGGATTATTACAACAACAACAATGACGACAAAAACTCAGTGCCAGACCCTGCTGGACATACTGGGATCAATTACGAGACCGATGATTTCTTAAAGGTTGCAATTCGTTCTTACAAGGTACGAGATGTCTTCATTCATCCTGGACTCTCCCAAAATGGTTTTCTCAGCTATTAATTATGAATGGTTAGGAATAGAGTGCATACTTACTAGCTGCAAAAAGAAGTGTGCATATCTGACACTAAAAATGTTGGCAAGCCCACAAGCTTTAAAGAAGCTTTGCCATTCAGAGATCCACTTGGAGTCTCAAAAGCATTTCGTTTATTTTTCACATAATGCACTTTTTGTTTTCAGGATACTTCTCTCTGTGAAGTTGCTTCCCTTTGGGGTACTTCAGACATTGGCAACATTTCCAAGACGCTGGCTAGAGCTAGCTAGTGTCAATGCTTACTCAAAGACCAAAAGATTATTTACAAACCAGAAAAGTGAATGTGAAGACTGCAATAGTGGGAGACAAAACGTTCAGGTGGCAATAGCGGTATCTGAGTCATTTTTAAAAGTAGAAAAGAAAAAGGGTATCAAAGAGAGAATACAGGAATTTGTTTGGGTTGTTTTACAAAACCTGGATCATCATATAACTTATAAAGACTTACAAAGGAAATATCTTTTTTAAAAAAAAATCTCAACACTGGCTGGCTGCTCTTACAAGAAAACTGGAGCTGAATGGCCTGCCTTCCATTGACCAAAAGCAGATGTTTGAGCACAGGCTTACTGTTATGGAAAGGGAGTGTGGCCCTCATCCCTACCCAAGACTCACCCTCTGGACCTGAACTTCAGGGATGTGCCAGGGGCAGGGATAGAAACATCTCTGGATGCTCATGGAAACACTAACATGGCTGGTCAAATGATTTGAGGGAAAAAAAGGGGGGGAAGGTAAACTAATGACTTTTTAGAAAAGTAGCCAGTTTACTTCTTTATAAAATGTACCTCTCAACACCCTGAAAGTAAACTGCAAGAACAAAAGTAGACTTCTTATAAATCTGCATTCTGGACCTAGTAAAGCTAAAATGTAACAGTTAGAAAGACTGTTAATAGGCACATCCCGAGAAAAATCTGAATCCAGAATCAGAAAATATCAGCTTTAGCCAACTTAATAGTTTATCACTGAATAAGCTCAGCTTTCCTGGTATCAGTTAAAAAACAGAAACAAAAACAACTTAAGATTATTTTTTTTAAAAAAGATACTATCAGTTTCACCCTCGATATATAGTACAATAAAGTAATGAGAACATGATTGTTAATAGTTCAGTTACTACAAATAAATCAGGTTGGTGGTGGGGAAGCTTTTTTCATCTCTCACACACACACATTCATATCCCCTATCCCCAACCCCCTCCCCCAGACTTTTTAACAGTGCAGACAGATAAAGTTTCTTCAGTATTAACAAGAGTTTTGCCCTAGGTTAAAAAAAAAAAAATCATATCACTTCTTTTTGTAAAAAAGCATAACATTTGGATCAGCAGATCAAGCTGGCATATCATTTCAAGTACACAGGAACATTTCAACTGTTCAACTTCCAGGAACCCAAGACCTGCTTTGTCCAGTGTTTCTATCCACCTGGATACTCAGTGCCACCACGTTCTAAACAAGCTCTGGATGGTCACCGGCAGCACTAGGAGTAGATGGTGATCACCTCCCGGCCTCCACCTCTCACCAAAAGCACTCGATTTAGTCCTTCTGTCAAAACTTCTAAGAATTCCATGTCTGTGAGGTTAGAATTAAGGTACATCATTGGTCCAGGGTGTTGAAAGAAGAAGGGAATGAATGAAAGAACCAGTCAACTTTTCAATCCAGTAACCTGAAATTCTACTGTTACCTTTTTAAGATAACTATAGTTTTATCTAAGGAACAAGTGAAGAACCATTCAAATTAATTTCCAGGAAATAAATGTTCAGAACAGGTTCAATAGAAATGTACCAATTACGATTCTTCACTAAATTTAAATGAAGTAATTCTTGAAAAGCAAACCAGAAAAAGGGAAAAGAGAAGAACCATTAGAGCTGGAAGGGAATCTCAAAGGTTACATAGTCCAAACCCCTCATTTTACAGATGAGGAAACTGAGGCTGAGAGGTTTAATAATTTCTCAAAAGTCACCCAGGTGCTAAGTGGCAGATTAGAGCTCAGGTCCTTTTTGGCTTTTTAATCAAAGCAGTTTGCATTGTACCAGGAAGTCCCAGTCCAAGCGCGTATTCATTAATGAAAATGTGGGAGAGGAAGTGACTATTGGGGGGGAGGAGGGAAGAGGAGAGAGGAGAGACAAAGTAGTAGAACTTGTGAAAGTTAATTTCAATTTTTGGATATGATGTTAAACAGGGACAGAAACTTAAAACTGCTGCAACATCTATGCCCTAAATGAGCAGGGTTAGCTCATTTGGGTAACCAAAGTATGTAGTTAGCTAATTGAAAACAGGGCTATGATTCATGACACAGTAAGCTATGAGGCCAACCATGATGCTCGGCAGGGTAGTTGAAAAACCTAGGGCCGGCATGGTGGGCTTTGAAGGCGGCTACTGACCAAGAGGAGCCATTTCCTCGTTAGGGACTGCAGCCATCTGAGGGAATCAGAGTGCTTACTGGGAAAAGGCATTAGATAATTGCTTCCAATTTTGAGGTCTTTGTTTATTTCAAGGAAATATTTCAGTTTCTGGTTTCTATTAAGAACTACTTACATAAGCTGTATCACATTTTGCCAATGAAAAGAGTGTGAGTTCCCTCAATGGGGGCTGGTCTCTGCATTCTCTCAACCTGTTCATTGGAAGGGAAGCAGGCTACCAAGGAAACACTAGTAAAAATTAGATAAACTGAGAGCACAGGAGCTTTGTAAGAAGGAGAAGTGCTGGAGGGAATGTGGGGGGAAGGGTGTGCCCATAATAATTAGACTAATTACCAACAATCACCCCCCTCCAAATTCCCTTGGTTATGAATCTGCCACACAAGTGGTCAGAGAAATCTTTAATCTTAAAAAATGATACCATGTCAGTACCTCAAAATTGGGAGCAATTACTGGCGAGTGATGATGAAATACTATTTCACAAACACTTTGGACTCACAGGGAGACAAGCATCACAAAATTATTAGCACTCTATATATTTGTAAATTTGTGGAGGAACTCTAAGGCATAAACAGCCTAACAGGATCTCAAAAAACAATGGAACAACTAGGTTAGAGGTCCAAACCAAGAAGTCAATTAGGTTGTATTTTTGAGATGATAAAAGAATGAGTACATTGTTTTCTATTGTTAGCCTGGCTATGTCAGCTAATCTAGTCCGTCCATGAAAATAATAATATTTACATTGATATAACAATTTAAGATTCACAGAGTACTTTACAAATATATTCTCATTAGATCCTCAGAGCAACCCTAAAGAGGAAGGTGCTATTATTAACCCCATTTTACAGATGAAGAAACTGAGGCAGAGATTTTTTTTTTTTTTTTTAAACCTTGATTTGCCAAGGTTACATATCTGATAACTGTCTGAGGCCAGATTTGAATTTGGGTCTTCCCGAGTCCACATCTAATACTCTATCCACTGCACCACCTAGCTGCTTCATAGTAGGGGGTATGAATACATAGTAAGGGATACATGAATAAATAAAACCTACATTAACCTCAAATTATTTAAGTTAATGGTTGGAAAACTCAATTTAACAAGCCTTCATAAAGTTTCTACTATGTGTTAGGCAATAGGGATATAGTTTCACTCTCAAGGAACTTACATCCTAAAGGAGAAAAAGCAGCCCTCTCATACTCCTTTTACCAGGGCTGCTCAGAATTACTTAACTGACTTGGGTCATAGCCACTATTCTCCTTATTTTCATCGTTCCTTTTTGGGTCCCCTTTACTCTTCCTGGTGACATTTCCTCCCATGTCCATCGTATCTATCTGGCATGTACATAGTTATTTGTATGTTATCTCCTCTATTAGAATTCAAGATCCCCGAGCTTGGGAACCTTGTTTTTTGCCTTACTTTGTATTCCCAGCAGAGTGTACCCCTTCACCCCACACACCCCACTTAATAAATGCATGTTGACTGACCTCCCAAAGGAATTTTCTGTTCATCCAGGTATCATTCTCTCTCCACTGTACTAGAAGAGTACAGTAGGGCTGAGTGGAGGGAAAGGAGGAGGAAAATTCATAACCACACCTAGACCACATCTTATTTACTAGTAAGTTGTTAGGCCTTTCATATCCTCATTCAGTCCAATCTCCCTTTTTTTTATACAAGTCCACTTTTTTTTTTTAAAAGAATCATTTGTTATGCTGTTAGATGTAAAAGCAAAACCTATGCATCAAGGTCAGTGTTTAGTTACGTGTACTAGACACATATGCTTCACCTGTGGGGCTATATCTATTGGCTCCAACTTCTGTCTACACATAACCCAAGTGGACCATGGTGACCAAAGAGGGACATACAAAAACCTATAATTAAACTTCCAGTCAACCTCTACCCTCCAGGGCACTCAAGTACAAATTTCCTACCGCTTCTCAAAGAAAGACCATGGCTCAGATGCACCATGATTAGTTCTCCAGTGAAAGTGGGGGTGGGGAAGGGGTGGTGATGAAGAGTATTCATACTTAAAGCCTTGTAGAGTCAATGTTAATGCTTTAACCCTCAAGAATCAGTGTAGACTTGTTCTTCCCTCTTTTATGGCCAATATCTCATTCTACCTTATATCATTATTGTTTGTGAAGTGATCTCATAATGACTATAAGTTCCTTGAGGGTAAGGATTAGATTTCATCTTTGCATCATCCATCCCCTCTACAAGTTCTCGTACACAGTAAATAGGTGCTCAATCAATGTGTTAAATGAATAAGGAGAAAGGGAAGGGGAAAGAAAAGTGTTCATAACTGGAGGCCTTTACAATCCCAGATCCAAGATGGCACTAGTTAACTGGGAAGAAAGAGAATATGTATAGTTAATTCCACTAAGGGAATCTTCCTGTGATGTACAATTTGAGAAAAGCTGTTCTAGGGAGATGTTAAATAAACAGAATGGTCAGTGCAAAGGCAGGAAAAGCAGTAGCATAAACCTTAGAGCCTGAATGTTCAGAATACTGGCTATATCATACATTTACTCAGTCCTTTAATGTCAAGAACAGATGCCACTTTATAAAAGCCTTCTTCCATCTCCTACAGTAATGTGGGAAATACTGTTTCTCTCATGTGTATAATGGGGGAAAAAACAGAGGCTCAGAGGTTAAAGTACAGTGATCAAAGTCCAACAACACACTAGTGATTTGGGAATATAATCTTGGTCTCCTTGTCCAACAAACTTGCCAAAATCACCTGGCCTCCTTCCATGCTCACTTACTAACACAAATCCAGTTTTCAGATAGGGCAAGTAACCCCACTATTTCCCAATCATCTATTGGTATTTCAATTATCACCACCATTTGGACATTTTTATCTGATAAAGGCTAAAGTTTTCCATGTTCAAGTTCACCCCATCTATTATTCTTACTTATGCCCCTGGGACTCCTTCATGCTTTTCAAATATTTGGAGGATAATGTCACTTTCCATTAAATGTTATTAGGCAAGCAAAGTACATTGAGTTAATTTAGTATTTTCTTGTAATTCAATCTCTGCAGTCTTTCTGTCTCTCCCTCCCACCTCATTATATGCTGTTATGCTTATCTTAAATTTCTAACAGACACTATTTTTCTCATGTCTCAGTAGTTCAGCATTTGCTGATGGGATTCACCTCTTCATTTTAAATTGTGCCTTATCACCACCCTCTACCTTGACATGTAGAGAATAAACATACAGCGGGCAGAGCTCTTGCCTGAAAAAACCTAGAGGCACCTAGGTGGCTTAGTGGATTGAATACCAGGCCTAGAGCCAGAAAGGTCCAAGTTCAAATCTGGCCTCAGAAACTTACTAGTTGTGCAGTCCTGGACAAGCCACTTAAACTATCTGCCACAGTTTCCTCATCTGTAAAATAGGGATAATAATACTTCTCTTCCAGATTATGGGAATCATCGAAGACAATAACCGTAAAATGCTTTTTAAAGTCTAAAGTTTTATATAAATGTTAGCCATTTTATTATTATTGCAGTTGTTATAGCAGCCAGGATTCCTCTCTCTCAGCAACCTGGCTGTAATGCACACTGCACAAAGAAGTGATAAGGGACTGAAAATTATGCATACTCTTTTCCCCAAAGACAGCCTGCTCACTTCCTCTATCTACAAGAAGACCGACATTCCTTGAAGATGAGGGACAGTTTCATTTATCTTTACATCCCCAGCACATTGCTGATAAAAGGTGTTTAATGAATAACGTCTGCTGAATTATACTGTTTGTTCAGACAGAAAACTCCTCTTAAAGAAAAGCTGAGAAAAGACCCATTGAACAGGCAGTGTGGTGCAGTAAACAGAGTGCTGGAATTGGGAGCCAGTAAGACCTGGGTTCAAATCCCATACTTGACACTTCTTAGCTATGTTTCTTCATCTGCAAAATGGGGGTTGAGTACAGTGGCCTCCAAAGTCATTGGCAGCTCTAAATTTATGACTCCATGAATACAAAATTGCAAAAGGTTACCATTATTAGTCTACGTCAGCATAAAATCCATCAAGAAAGGATACAGTTTTCATCTCCTTGTCGATTTTTGGGGGGACCAGGCATATTCAACAAGACCAGCTGGGCATGTTGGGATTTGTTGAGGACAACTCCATTAAGTTTCACTGCTGTATGCATCCTCCTGACGTTGGACTGGTTTCTAGTGTGTGAGAGGAAATGAAGCATTTAACACTACCATGCCTTATCTTATTCACTTAAAAACCAACCATTTCTCAAGAAATCCTATTTTTCCCATACTGTTGACAGTATTATTTTCCATTGCTTAGAGAGGGTATGAATGCGATAGAAATCAACTAATTCAACAGACTTTTTCTGCCCATTGAAAGAGGAACAGAGTAGCTACAAAATTATTTCTTAAAACTTCTATTCCACAGATATGCTACAGAAATGGGAAGAGGCTATACCCAACTTCCTCATTTCAAAACAAAACCTGGGACCTTAATGGCAAATCATGTTTATCTTGAAAATATACCTGTGCAATATTAAGGCAACAGATAACACTTTTACTATACATGTTTAACGTGCATTGCAAATCAAGCATTTCGTTGATGTCTTTGGTGCCTACGTGTGTGACCATGAGGAAATTATAACTTCCATGATTTGTAGATTCCTCATATGTAAAATAAAAGCGCTGATGTCTCTGAGGTTCCTTCCAGCTCAAAATCTTTGATCCCATGATTTTAGCTGAGATTTTTAAAAAAATATATTTTTCAGGATAAACATTTGAAATCAGACACAAAACTTTTTCTCCTTAATAATGGCCAGTAGTTAGCATTTATATAGTGCCTTAAGGTTTGCAAATCACTTGTCTTTTTCATCTTAACAAGCAAACTTTAGGACATGAGAGGAAAAAAAGCTCCAAATTTAATTAAGCTTGATTTTAAAATGAATGACACACCTCTGTTTGATGCTATTACAATGCTTAATTATTTAAATTATTAATGGATAGTCACTGCTTTTTTAGATTAAAGTAAGAACCCATGATCAACCAGTTTTTCCACCAGAAATACTCATTAGAGTGATCCCTTCATGCTAGTAGGTCCTCAATTAATCCTGGGTAGAGGTCATTCCCAAGACATCGTGCAGTGTTGCTGTTTGTCCTTTGTTCTCAAAGAGGACTATATGCCACCTGGGTGGCGATGCCAGCACATGCAAGTGAACTGGATTTAAGTGAGGGAGGGCTGTGCAAAGTCATTTCTCCTCTGGAGCCATCTGGGATCAATGGCAAGATACAGAACAAGATGACTGCAGATGGCCCTGAATGCATTGGGAGACCTTGGCCTTTTGAAGCTAAGGGTTTTTTGGGTTGTTTTTTTTAAAACACATCTCAGTTGGAGGCAATGCCCACTCAGTGATTAAGGCTAGGTAAGAAATGGAAGCAGAGAATGGCCTCCTTTATCTATTTAAAAAAAAGGGGCGGGGGGGGGGGGGACCAAAAATAGAAACAACTGCTATTTACATTCAGTGTGAGCTAATCAGGGCCCAAACAATGACCAATTGGGGCTTGGCCTGGGATCCAATGACCATCAATGAGGGCCAGAATGATATGGGTTTAAGGCATGGTCCTTAAGAAAAAAATCTAGCCTGTAAATCCCAAGGTATCTTTTGAGGTTTCAACGATCGAGGTTTCAATGATCAAAATGTACATTCCTCTGGGCAGAGCACCCACAGGAAAGGGGTCTGATACCCTATGTGGATAGAGAGAAGGACAAGGAAGGAAGGAGCTCATTGCCCAACTGGCCAGTTCCAATTGGGTCCCCAGTGGGGCAGCTCCTCCTACTCATAATGGGAAAGAGGACTAGTCTTCAAAACAGAGGTCCTAAGGACAAATCTCAGTTCTAATACTTGTCAGCAGATCACAATGACTTTGAACTTCAATTTTCTCATTTATGAAATGATGACTTCACTTGTACCTCAAACCTTCTTCATTATAAAACCCAAGTCAATCATGAAAAAACAGGTCACACCATCACTATCTAGCATTATTTCTAGATCCCAGGAAATCAATATAAGTTGTTTTTTCCCCCCTACTGGTCTTCCTTAATTCAACATTCCTGTCATATTATCACCTATTGAGATCTTATAAGGAGAAAAAACAAAACTATAACTTACCACCTAAGTAAAAACATCAGAACAGAGGGAATGACAATTGTCATTATACATAAAGATAAAAAAACTAACCAGTGTGAAAGTCACTGATGCCATTACCAGTCAACTCAAGAACTCTTCTGGAAGATTGAACACTAAACAATCCAAGGCACGTATACTTATACATATCACATTAGGACACTCTAATATAGTTATTAAATACACAGCTGCATGCACATTAACTACAAAACTATTATCTAATGAACAGAAAACAAGATACATGTTTAGATTAAGAGAATGCCTATATCCTGCAAGGTTTGGATAACAAAAGCCACATCGAAAATTAAAAAAAAAAAAAGGCCAACCCACAAGGGTTTGCAACGCAAGCTTGGCAATATGCATTTACAGTACATGTCTCCATTCAACTAATTTTTCTTAAACTCCAATTATCAGGAATAGGATTATGAATGTGTTTTTTTAATCCAGCCAATTTAGTCAAAATGAATTGGGGGGAGGGGGGGGTAGAGATGGATGTTGTCTGCATATATAGTTCAAGATTGTAAAGGTAAGAATTATGAGCTGTTTATCTGGATAACAATCATATATGGGAAATAGCTAGCATTTATATAGTGCTTTAAACTCTGCACTCAAGAGTCCATCAGTTCTTTATCTGGATGTGGATAGCACTTTCCTTTGTGACTCCTTTGTACTTGTCTTGGATCATTGCAATGTTGAGAAAAGCTGGCGGACGGGCTCGCACATGTGTGTGTGTGCGTGTGTGCACATGCACATATTATTTCATGTATGAGTTTAAGAATCAAGGAACATTAGAAGTTAAGTGACTTGACCAAGGTCACTATCTTCCCAGGTAATGGCATAGAAACAAGTCTAAGGCCTAGGTTCCCTGATGCTTATGGTCCAGTGCTATTTGTACTGTAATATGTATGGGTAGAATATACATCTAATTTTTCAAGCAGAGAACAAAACCAACCCTCTCCCTATTATGACACTGTATAAAGTAAACGGAATGATAATTGCATTAGACTAGGACCTGGTTTTAGTTCTGGCTAGTGAACAAAGGTCACTCACAATTCGTAATATTTCTCTTCTGGCTAGAAAACATCAATTTCATACAAAGGACATCAGAAACACTAAACAGGTAGTTAAAAAAAAAAATGTACAATAAATCCTTTGGAAGGCCAGACCCTTTGGAAAATTGCAAGCTTGGAAAATAAAACTGCAAGTTTGGAATCTTTAAGGTTATCTCTGTATGCCAAAGAACCATTTCGAAAAGATCATTTTTGAAGGTTCAAATAGGAAACAGTTATCTCTCAACTATTTACTTCTTTTGAAGGCCTGTTTTTTCTCTCCAAGGCACTCAAGGATATAGGGCCCCTTCAACATCCCATGCCAATTCAATAAATAGTACCTTTTTAAAAGATGTGTCTCAAAGATTATAATACACCATAAATATACATTAAATCTAGATAACAATCATATACAGGAAATAGCTAGCATTTATATAGTGCTTTAAAGTTTGGACTCAGAGTCCATCAGTTCTTTATTTGGATGTGGATAGCACTTTCCTTTGTGACTCCTTTGTACTTGTCGTGGATCATTGCAATGCTGAGAAAAGCTGAGTTCAAATCTGACCTCAGACACATAACACTTACTAGCTGTGTGACCCTGGGCAAGTCACTTAACCTCACTGCCTAGCCAAAAAAAAAAAAGGGAGACAAAAAAGGAGTATTATAAAGGTCCTTATTTGACAACAGAAGAATTACCCTTTATCAGCACAAGAAAAGATCAGCTACATAAGAAAAGGATGATCACTACAGCAAATGGAGAGATGAGATCTGACAAGCAGAGAGTTAATACATGTACATTACAGGTAAATGATGAAATAACCAAGAATATTTTGAACCAGTTATTGGCCTGAAGAGAAAACTGATGAAAATGACAGATAAAAGAGATGATAGTCACCTTTGTTGGTATTTTAATTTTCAAGCACCACTGTTCTAACATGAGTGAATCAAAGGCATCAATAATAACAATGGGATTTTTTTTTAATCCAGAAAAGACAAGACTTTAATAAGGATATATTTCTATAACAAATGGTGATAAACTGATTTGCAGCCATGGCTGACATAACAAAAATAGGTTGAGGGGATGAAGGAATTCAGAATCTGAAGTTCAGATTCCCAATCTCAAAAGGAAACTTACTTCTAAAATTCAAAGAATTATGAGAAAAAAGGAAGAAAAGTCTGAAGCACCATTCTCACCAATATTATTGTGGTCATTAGCCTAGAGCTCTTTCTAATCCTCTCTGCTGGACATCATTCACATGCTTTTCCCGACTCTTGCTTCCTTCACTCATCTCCTGGGAATAGGTGTTTATTCTCTTTGCCAAGGCAAAGCCCTCTACGTGCACAAGTGATCCTACTGCCATTCTGTCTCCTCCAGCAGATATCCACCCTCTACCATCACTCATTTCCAATCTTTCCCCAGCTATTAGTTGGCCCCCTGTTGCTAACAATTCCATTCCCCAAAACTCCTCATTTGATCCATTCAGCACTGCTAGTTAAATATTCTGCATCTCTCCTCCTTTTGTGGCTAAACTCCCCTTGAGAAGGCTTTCTAAAATAGTTGCCTCTACTTCCTTTTGCTCAATCTCCTAATGATCTCCTAAATGTCAAGTTTAATGGGCTTTTGTCAATTTTCATCCTTCTTGGCTGTTCTTCAGCTTCTGATATTGTCCATCACTTTCATCTCATTGATATTCACTTCTCTCTAGGTTTTGATGATGCTACTCTCTCTTGGGTCTCTTCTTACTCATTGGATTTCTCCTTCATCAGATCCAAGTTCTATCTGTTAACTGTAGGTATCACCTATGGGTCTGTCCTAGATCCTCTTGTCTTCTATTTGCTTAGTGATCTTATCTCTACCCAAGATCTACTTATCTAACCCTCTCTCCTATCCTCAAGACTGCATCTCCAACTTAGTCTTGGATACCTCTAACTGGATATTCAAAACTGAACTTACTATCTTCCCCTAAACCTTCCCTCCTTTGCTAATTTCCCTACTACTGTTGAGTACACCACCACTGTCCAGGCACCCAGGCTCATAACCTAGCAATCATATGATTTCTCACTCTTCTTAACCCCCGAATCTGTTGCCAAGTCCAATCGATTTTACCTTCATAAGATCTCTCGTGTATATACCCCCCCTTCTTTCCTGACACAGCCACCACCCTGGTGCACGCCTTCATCATCTCATGCTTGGACTACTGAAAAGGCCTCCTGGCTTGCCTCAAGACTTTCTCCACTTTTAGTTCATCCTCCATTTAGCTGCTAAATTGATCTTCTTCTAAAAGTGCAGGTCTAACCATGTCATCTCCTTAATTCAATCAATTCCAGTGGCTCCCTACTGCCAACAGGATGAAATACAAAATCCTGTGACATTCAAAGCCCTTCAAAACCTAGCTCCCTTTCCATACCTTACTCCCCCTCCCCACATATTCTGCTATTGAATAACCCCAGCTTCCTTGCTGTTCCTCAAACTCCAAATTCTCTCCCTCCTCACCTTCATCCCCGGCTCCCTTCAAGTTTCGGCTAAAACCCTTATTGATACAAGAAGCCTTTCCCAATCCCCCTCAATGCTGCTACCTTCGTTTTGTTAATTATCTCCCATTTATCCTGCACATAGTTGCTTGCATGTTGTCTCTCCTCTAATAGATTCTGATCTCCTTGAGAGCAGGGACTATTTTTTGCCTTTCTCTGAATTCCCAGTGCTTAGCTCAGTGCTTGTTGAAAATTAAGTGTTAAAAAATGCTTAATGACTATTAATAGTATCAAGAAAGGTGGAATGACCATAATCAGATGGAATAAATAAGTGTGATGAAATGAATAAGGGATCATGGCCTTGATTGTGTTCACACTCTCATTTTTAAATTTCAATTTTCTCTTTGGCAAACATAATTTACAGAAAATTCTGTATAGAATATAGTTCTTAAAATGTGTTTACATAGTGGAGTTTGCACAAAGCAAAAGGGAAGCAAAGGGGGAATCAGCTCACCCTATACAAAATTATTTATCTCCCACTAAGTTGAGGGATACATGTCATAAATTTGCCAGCCATATTTGTTTTTACAAGGCCAAGAGGAGTTTAAAATACAGGTGGTAGAATTTACTTTCACTTGGGTCCTATTCTGCCAAATTTGCAGAAGTTATCAAGGTGAAAGCATACTCAAACTTGTTTGTAACATTAACTTTGAGCCAAGTACTCAAGTCCACAAACTTTTTCCCAATTAGCTAATGGGGAAACTGGAAAAGGATTTCTGACAAATTACATAGGAAGAACATGTTATTTCCAAAATGTTCAGACCATTGTTAAGAGGTACTTAAAATGAATAGACTTGGATAGAAATAAATTGCTCATCTTAAAAAATTTTGTAACTACTCAAATTAATTTGGATTATTTTGAAATAAAAATGGTTTCAAATGAAAGCTACTTCCCTGAAATGTAGCTAATTTAAAAAATCAAGTAGTGCTAATACATCCCTTATATTTTGGGATCATTAGACGATAGCTGATGAATAGACAGCCAAAACGTTCCCCTTCCGAGGTGTAAGACTTCAGAAAAACAAAGATTTTCAGGTGCATCAAGGGTTTTTATTTATTTTAAATATTGGTCCTGGCACATTTTAGGAAGGATATGCCATCTGATGGACTGTCTATCTGATGAACTATCTGATGAATTCCCTTCATTCCAATTTTTTTTTGAATATATTCAACAAAAACATAAATTATTATTTAATGGACCAAAAGTTACCATCCATGATAATTTGGTATGCCATTTCTAAGCAGTGGGGCGAAGTTGCACTTCATTAGTATATTAAATCTTAACCTTAAGGGTGTACTGCTATAGCTTAAAGGAAAAAGTAATCCAGAAAATGTTATGGAATGAAGTTGAACACTTTTTCAGGTGCTGTATTCAACTGTAACCAAAACATTAAAAAAAATTAGGGGAGCAGACAGGTCAAGAAAGAGGACCTATTATAGCTGGGAAATGGATAAACAAATTGTACTAGGTAAATGGAATGGAATATTGTACTTGGAGAAACAACGGCTAGAAGAAGTATGAGAAGACTCTTATGAAACGATTCAAAGTGAAGTAAGCAGAGCAAGGAAAATAAGAAACAGAGTAAGAGCTATGGAAGTCAAAGTAGGAAGAAGAACAACAAACCTGAATGTTGTATAATTATCAATCAAGCTTGGTCAAGGAGAGATGAGAAAATGCACCTCTTTACCCTTCTCTGCAGAAGTGGGGAACTATAGAAGCGGAATACTGCATATACTGTCAGATTCACGTTAGTATTGCTAACATTTTTTCTTTTTTTGTGTAATTCCTTGTAATAAGACATAGTTTGCTGGGGGCAGGGTCAGGAAAGAAAGAAAGTATATCAATATTAAAAACAATAAGGAAAGTGAAAGGCTTAAGTAGAAGCAAGGTGATTGTTTTCATAGAGGAAAATTCCCCAGCAAAGTATGGTAGTGAACCCATTTACCATTCCACTAAGTATGGGAAGAAGAAAGAATGAAAACACAAGGCATTTATGCCACAGGTGAAAAATTTACCATAGTCACATGGTTTCCTTAGCCTAACTCACTTTTCATATGCAGAAAAATCTGTGATAGGTTTTTACAGCGCCATTTTATAAACCATCTGATTTAGTCATTTCCTATTCTTGGTAATGTATATGACTGACTAGATCATAAAATAACTTCAAATCACCAACTGCTTCTTCCCTCACCCCAGGCATTCTTAGCACACCTGAAGTTGGGATCTACAGCACTGATTAAATAAGGATTTGGAAAAACATCCTTCTACCCCTCATGGAGGAAAGCCACCTGGGGGACCAAACCTTTGACAAAAGTTTTGCAATTTTCCATCCAGGTGATAAATTTATATATACTTATTAAGAACAAAACTTTAGGGGTGGGAGAAAAGCAAAACATCAAAAGCCCAAACTTGCAGGAGACATTGTGCCAGTCACATTCACATGCTTCAACACAGGGGTCAGGTATATATTGTAACTCATGGAAGGGGCTTTTGATGAAGGAGACATGCAATGTAAAACACTAGAAAACCAGGAAACAACCTAAAATAAATCAAATGCAACTTACAGATTTC
Source organism: Vombatus ursinus (assembly GCF_900497805.2). Taxonomy (NCBI): domain Eukaryota; kingdom Metazoa; phylum Chordata; class Mammalia; order Diprotodontia; family Vombatidae; genus Vombatus; species Vombatus ursinus. The sequence continues at coordinate 46,164,112 of NW_020954569.1, read as the reverse complement.
CCCATTCTCTACATGGAAAGGAAACAAATATATAAAACATTGTTACTTCAGGTACAAACACATTACATTTTCAAAACAATTCCCTGGGGCTCAAGTCTGTGGGAACTCAGGTTAAGTAAGTGAAACACTTTCTTAAGAGAAAATGGCTTACCTTCCTGAGGGGAATAATTCTTACTGCTAGGGCAAAATTCTATGCCCCTTCTCACCGCCCCCCCCCCCCTTTTGACAATAAAGTGCTTCCTTTTGCTAGGATAACCCTGAACCTTTCCTGTTGATAAACCACGTCACAGAGAACCTGGCATTTAGACATCTAAAAGTGCTGGGGTGAGCAGGAAACCAGCTCTGAGACTCCCACTTTCCACCCACAGGTGGACTGACTCATAAGGAAATCACCTCTTTTCTCATAAACTTATTTAAAATATTACTTTTCATTGTTTCAGATCCCAGTTCATCACGAAGGGATATGAGGTCAAAATAGCAATTTAGTGCTAATTCCACGTAACCAAAAGTTTACTTTTCTAGACATGAGGCTGTCTGCATACAAAAATGAAGAATAATGGTTTGGAAGGTAACGGACCAACAGGCAATAATAAGAAATTAAGCCTTATTTCTAGGAGACGGCTAGCATGTATTTCTCTGATTTGCTCTGGTTGTATTTGAAGGGGGAAAAGACATCCCTTCATATCTTTCAGGTCTTTGTGCAAAATTAGAACTTTGGGGAAAACAAAATAAGTAGATACTTGATTCTTTGCTTCCCATCATTTACAGAAAACAGCTTAGCCCAGTGCTTGACACATAGTAGGCACTTAATGTTTATTAAATTGAATAAGGAGCATTTTGTTCTCCAGGCTAACTAGAATTTTCCGTACTGCCTGAGTACCACCAATAGTCAAAGGGCATCTCATCTTTCTTTTTATGTTATTTTTGCTAAATAAAGTAGGGAATTTACCCAAAAGGTCAATACAGCTACTCACGGTTTCAAAGTGAAAATGTCTCGGAATCCAGCTACATTTGGGTCTTTGTTTTTATGTTTTTCAGAGGCCAGTTTTTCCTTAGTCCAGGTCATCTGAACCTTCTCTGGTGCAGCTACTGCTTTGGTCCTGGCCACCGCTGCAGTGTTTCTGTCATGTATTAACTGAGCCTTGGGGGTGGGGGGAGGACAAAACAGCAAAAAAAGGAGAGGTTTGTTTACAGTTCAGCATTTTCGGAATATTTGCACAAAATCAAAGAAGCATCAACAGTTTTATAAAACTAAATAATGGTTGAAAACAGCTTGAGGAATCAAAGCTTGGCATGATTGTGAAGAGGCCCTAGTCTTCAGAATGCTCCCCGCTTTATTTTCATCACCTCTCTCTCTCCCTTCCCTCCTTTCTTCCAAACAGATGGCATGGGTCCTGATGTTATTATCAAGGCCCTTCCATTCAGGCTGACCCTCGCCAGTCTGTAGGCAGTGCCCAAGCTCTAAAATACTATCTATTCTCACATCAATCAAAATTTACTCTATCCATAATAACTTGATTAACACTATAGGTTCAATCACTTCAGGATGGCTAATAGTGTAAGTGTAAACCCTTAAGAATATCTGCCTTTTCTGAGGATACATAAACACACAAATGCCTTTAACCAAAATTATGCCTTTCTCCTCTCATCTTGCCTTTTTTTTTTTTTCTTAAGGCAGATGGGGTTAAGTGACTTGCCTGGGGTCACACAGCTAGTTAAGTGTCAAGTGTTTGGTCTGAGGCCAGATTTAAACTCAAGTCCTCCTGACTTCTGGGCCAGTGCTCTATCCACTGTGCCACCCAGCTGCCCCAGATTATGCCTTTCTAATGGCACTGTAGCAGTGAAACCATTTTTTGGGGGGTTGGAAGAGAATCCGTGAAGGAGACAGGGGCATTCCTAGGACCTCTTCATGCCATATTGTCTACTGATAAAAGACAGTCAGCCTTGCTATAGATACATCAACAACAGCTGGGGTAGCAAGAGGCTAGCGGGAGAACACAAATGGTCTACCAAAACACACAACAGGTAAGACACACATAGTATTGTGTACCACCTGAATAGCATTAAAAATAAACCTTTTTAATGCAACATCTAACAAGGCAAATCAAGGTAAAATTAAATATGAAAGCAGGAAGCTTCTTCCTTTTCACAGGCATAGGAAGAGTGAGCTTTGATAGTGATCCTTTCTTTTCTTCCCATCTCAATCCCCTTCCTACCACCTACCCATGGGCTAATAAGAGGTTTATAAGTATCTGTAACTCAGTTTCCCTTTCTGCAAAACAGGAATGAAACAAAACATTTGCCTGACCCCCAGAGGGATCTTATAGAGATTAATTAATGCTTACAAAAGGCTTTGAAGGTAAAAAGCTAAATGTTATTATTACATTTAATTACTGAATAGGTTCTTAAATACATTAATTTTGATCACGGCTTGAAAAAGATTTAGAAGGGTTTGGAATAGTATATTCCATCTAAGAAGACATGAGATTGGGCTGTCCACAGCATGCAGCAACTCTGCACAACCAAAGTCTAACGCCACCAATGAGGGAGAGGAGGAACTTTTGTGGTGTTTGGGAATGGGGCTAGGCTAGCACTAATTTCAAAGTCTGCTCTATCAGTAAAAGAATTTGGATGTAATTCTCCCCCATTCCCTTCTCTATCAAACACCAAAACAACAGGAACAAAAAGAAATGCCAAATTTCAAATCACTCCTTTTTTCCAGATTCCTACAGCTCTACTCCGCTCCCCATGATTTGTTTCTGAGAGGCCTTAAATTTACAAAAACAGGTAGGATTAGTAATAGTCTTTCCTCTCAAGGAAATTATTCATGTTTTCAGCAGTTACCTTCATTTTTAAACTTCGACTAAAAATGCAGGCGTGATGGTAAACAAATCTGACCACTATTCAAATACTAGTTCAATGAGTACTCATTTAGTCTGATGTTATAGAGGCCTCCTACAAGAAATAGGATAAAATTAAGTTGGTCCAGTTGGAAGTAAGCTGATTAAACTAATCCAGCAAAGATATGTATGACTAACGAGTCTGTGCTATTTCCCCAAAGCTTTTCTTGTTGAATCTCTAAAGGAAACTTGGTAGGACAGGAAAGAACAGAGGTTTTAGACCTGTGATTTCAATCCTAAAGTATTCCTAGATAAGAAAATTCATTCTTAATAACACAGGTGGCACCTTCTCTTTAACAACTGTCAAGAGCAGTGAGAGGTCAACACAGACTTCGTGCCAAAGGCAGGATAGGAAGCCAGATCCTCCTGGCGCTGGAGGTCACTTCTCTAGTCAATCTTGCTGCCTCTCTTTCTCAGAATTCTTCGATGCATAACTGAGATAGCAAGAGCAAAGGGGTGAGGGGAGGGAAGAAGAGAGATGTTAAGAGAAAGGCTAATTTGTAGCTCCTGGACAATGCTCTGCCCCAGTTCATCAGGGATCCAACATCTATCAAACGAATTGCAGCAGAGCCAAACAGGCTGGCCTGACTTAAGCCAAGCATACTCTAGGATGTCAGCACACAGGCCGGTACATTTTGACATTAAATTTTATTTTCTTACGTTAGGCCGTGAAGGTTAGTCTTCATAGCTCGTTGATCTTGTAGCACAGATGTTGGCTCACAATTATTTTAAAATGAAGGGAACACTGTTTACAAGGCAAAGAAGCTGGAATCCTCCTGGAGGAAGCCACAGCTAGGTAACTCAGTGAATTGCATTCAGCCTACTCTGATGAGTAGCTTGTATGGGCATAGTTTAACACATTTTTACAATTCAGTTTTACAAACAATATCTGTCTCAAAAGTCTTGCTGCATACAAAGACTTTTGGGATACTCTGCAATATAACATTAATTCAGTGTCAAGTGCCAAACTGACAGTATTGTGGGGGAATCCCACAATTCTTCCTTACGATAAATACTGATATAATCCCTCTGGTTTCTGACCACAACAGTGGCAAAAGAAGTCTGTGGCTGTTTTAAAGTGCACGCAGCTAAATCAGAAGATATACTCATCAAGAGTAGGAAAATCATTAAGCTATTTCTGAAAATACATTATATTCAAATGCACTGGAAAATAAACTCCAAGAAATTCAAATCCAATTCAAATCACAGCCCCCTAAAAAAGCTATAGCAGGAATAATGACAAAATATTTTCCATTCTGCAGCAACTTGACACACAAGATCTACCAAATAAATGTTAAAATATAAATAAAATGGTACAGAAGGGGGGGGGGAACTTTCAGCAGTTATAATTAAAGCTTTTGATTTCGTATGACTATTTCAAATGAAATCAAGAAATTATATCTGCACCCAGTGAGAAGAACAAAGTCACAATGCTACATAAATGGGCATATTCCTGTTTGTACAGGAAAAACACTTAAAGTGCCATATTTTATATTTTATATTTTAATTGGCAATTGAAAGTAGAATGGCTTATTTCATTCTTTCATCATGATAAAACAGACAAAAACATCAACAGAAACTGAAAAACAGATTTCTTGGGTGAACCTCAGGGTGTGGAAGGAGAGTCAACTAAGTGACGTCAGATTGAGGTGTATGTTAAGATGCTTTTTGTTGTTGTTCAGTCAGTTGTGTCGGACTCTTTTGACTCTATCTGAGGTCTTCTTGGCAAAGATACTGGAGTAGTTTGCCATTTGCTTCTCCAGCTCATTTTACAGATGAGGAAATTGAGGCAAACGGGGTTAAGTGACTCACCCAGGGTCACACAACTGGTAAGTGTCTGAGGCTGGATCTGAACTGTTACTGATTCCTGGGGCTCAATGGATACACTGAGCCAACTAGCTGCCCAATAAGATGTTATTAAATGGAAAAAGAATGGACTCTATTTTTGCAGTGACCTAAGAAATGACAAAGGCATTAGCAGAAATCCAGATCCAATTTGTTTTGACAAATCAAAGTTTCACACTACTTCCCACATCAAAATGATGTCAAGTTGCTCACAGTCACAAAAGTCTTACACCAGTCTTCTGGTTTACCATGTAACATGGTGATTCATGGCACACCATGATCTCAGGAAACTCAAACTTGCAGGTGATTGAAGAGCAAAAGAATGATGTGGGGTAGGTGTAAATAGGGAATAACCTGCTACTGATGAAGTCTTAGGGGCCAATATTGTGGGGACAAACATCAGGGACATGTGACTGGCAAGGATGGGTCAGTCACAAGGCAGATGTAAAGACAAAAATAACCTACATGAGAATCCACAAAAGGCCAAAGCATTGGAAGAAGTTCCATAGGGTAGATCTTTGATGATGGAGTCATGCAAAGACATAATCTATTGCTTACTACTGCATAGTATGAGAAAGCTTGGATTGCTTTAGTTCTACATTGGTGGAAGTGTCCACAGGAATAAGATTAAGGAGCCAAAGAATCAAATCGAATCATCTTAGTCCTAGTTTTTCAAGACCACCCTCTTGAATTGACTATTTCTCTGATGAAAAAAATCTTATTTCCAACTTATTTGTGAAAGCTTGAAATTTACTATGTCTAAAATTGAAATTTATTGTCCAACAGGTTCCTAGGAAAGGAGTTTCATCTTCATTTTAAACCAATATGCCAATTAGCAGCCCTATCCTCTTCCCACCAAAGGTATAATAAAGCTGAAAGCACAAATGAAGAGTGTCTTTATTTAAATCGGTACTGTGCATCAGTTGAAGAGATAACCCTTTCTAGTCTCAAGAAAAATAGAAAAACAAGAAATCCAATAAGTAAGTGGACGTGTTTTGCTTAGCATAGACTCCCAAAATATACACCATCACATACAAATAAAAACACAGATTTCATTCCAAAGCTGAATGGAAATAAATAAATATATTATCTACAGCAGAGTTCCTTTGTATTTGGAGAGAATCTTGATTCATCACTGACAACTCATCATTTAATAAAGGAGCTCTGAAAAAAATACTGTATGATATTTTTTTTCTATGGCTTGAGAGTTTTAGTCTGAGAAGCTTGAAGTAAATGTGTATAACGAGATTCCTAGTAAATTAAAGGGAACAACAGCAAGGAATCTTGGAAGAATGCTGAATGGAAGACAGCATGATGGGGCATTTCTAAAAGCTACATTCTAATCTTAACTTTCATGAGTTGACTGGGTGACCTTAGGAAACTCACTCAACCTCTCTGTCTCAGTTTCCTTATCTGAGAAAACAAAGTCTGCAATATTTCACAAGGTTATGAGAGGATTGATTAAGCAAATACAAGTGGAGGCTGTTTGAAAAGTAAAGAGTACTACATCATCCATGTACAAATAATAAGATCCTGGAGCTTCTAAACAAATAGTTTTATTTGCAATATAGCAGTATAATAACTTTCAAATATAAAATGTGTGTGGGACAGTGGAATGAGAGACTGATCTGAAAGATGGAAGATCTGGGTTTTGGTGGATGTCTTTCAACTTCTCGGTTCCTCAGTTTCCACATCCGTAAAAATTAGGGGGCTGTGGAAGACCTCTAAAGGATCCCTTCCAGAGATGGATTTATGAGCCTATGAAGTTTTTTTTCCCCTAAATTATAAATGTACCAAGGCAAAATCCAGACAGAAGTCTCAAGAGGTGGTAAGGAAAAACACCAGTCTATAAATTATCAGTCTGTACAATAGAAGAGTCCACAGAAGATGGATGTCTGAATTAAATATACTCTCTTGCAGTTTAACAAGAAAATGGTAAAGACCACCCTGAAGAGTAAATAAAGACAACTAACTTTAAGAAAAATTTCAGATGCTGAGATTGTTGAATTCGCTGATACTTTTCGCTGAGTCTGGTTTTGAAAAATACAATAACACTCAGTCACCATAATCCAGAATGCACAGCTGTGGCACTTTAAGTGTTGGGATTAGGATGGAATGTGTAACCAGTACAACTTTAAACTACCTCTTCCTCTTGACTGTCATTAGGCAGCAGGGCCTGTACATCCTGACCAATGGATTGGAGGCTAGAGCGGCTCTTCCTTCTGATAGAGCATCGAGACTCATTAGAGAGGCTCTGAATCTGGGACATCAAGGTCACCAGGTACAAGCACACAAAAGGAAAAAAAATTATTACTCGTAAGGCAATCTGTTCATATTTTAAAAGTACTATTATTATATTACTAGAATAATAATCATTACTACTACTGCTACTCCTACTGCTGCTGCTTCAATGACTGACATAATATGGAAGTTTTCTTCACTTAGGAAAAAAGTACTTTGGAGTAACTGGCTATATTCACATAAAACTCTTAAGACCCCCAAAAATATAATGAGTAAAAACCACAAAAACTATTTCATTTTATCATGTTCCTTTTTCTACCTTACAAAAAACTACTAGTAACATTGAACTGGGGCAAATTGGATGTTAAATCATATGTGCAAACTTGTCTACTGAGCCTTAGACACAGGACACAATCAACCACACAAGTTTTTACTGAACATTCACTGTACTTGGTGCTGAAGGAAAAGATGTGGTCTCTGCTCTCTAAGAGCTTACAAATCTAATCGTGGTTTTTATTAATTTGCAATTTTTTGAAATGTAAATGCACTGTGTTCTGTAAGCCTCTGTAAGGAAGCTGAAGTCTTGCATAAGGTGCTGTGTGCCCCATGAGCTTCTTTTGCCAATTCTAAACAGGCAACATTACATCCCTGAGTCAAGAGTGAAGTGGAAAGTAATTATCGCTAGCATCAGCTGCCCAATTTTTCCACCCACATCCAGGTAAAAGATTATACAGATTATGTACCACTAACATTTTGCTTCTACTAAGGAAGGGCAGGGATCTGAAACATAACACTTCCAAGTCTATGGGATTTCAAGTAAATGACATACCCTTTTCAGAAACAGAAATACATCAGCTATCAAGTGAATATGAGGGAATCCTCTGGTGGGAACCAGATAACAGGGTAGGGGACAAACACATTCCCTTCTTTCTCATTTTTGAACTTATGTTAAGGGGACCAGATTCATCTTCCGTATCTCAGGATGTTCCTCCAGATGATAGTGTTTTGGTAAAGGGGGGCCCTAACAATGGGAAAAATCAAATCTGGTTTTAACAACTGGGTAGAGTAGCTGTAGGAACATTTGCTCATTCATTCAATAAGTATGTAATAAGCATATTTATTAAGTAATAAGTAAGTAATAAGCACACTTATTAGTAAGCAGTAAGTACAAGGCAGTGTGCTAGGGACCTAAGAGCTCTGGAAGTATAAGGCTTTGTAGGAAAATATCCAAAATACGTGGGCTAGGGACGGAGCCAAGACGGAGGTGTAAAAGCAGTGACTACATGGGCCAGAGAGGTTCTGCCTAACAAGTGTTAGGTCACAGTGGTTGGCTTCAACATATGCAATTAGAACTCTTTTTTGTAGAAGGTTAGCTTTTCCCTTTCCAAATTATATTAATGAGCAAATTAGTCTCATAGGATGCATGGGCCAGGATGTTACACTAGCTTCTGTGTGATCTACCTTAAGGTGGCTGTGATAAAGCTATGATAAAGGGTAGACATGAAAGCAAAGGGTGGAAACATGTTGAGGAGGAGGGATAAAAGGAAGACTATGGTCCTATCAGGTGGCTCCCTTCTCCTCACTGTATCAGAATACAAGGGTATTTGTTACATATACCTCTTTCTTACTGAGGACACCTTCCCTGACCTTCACCTTGACACCTTTGAATGGAAAAGCATGGCAGAAAAGGCCCTTCAAGCCATCTGCTGTTTTCTAAAGCTTGGGGTTAGAGAAGGGAATGAGGATTATGGGGAAAGAGAAAAGATGTATTAGAAAGATATGTGTGGTGCCCTAGAGAAGGTACCATGCACTTCCACATCCTCTGACTAGTAACAAATAAATCTCTTTAGGGGAATTAAATGGCTGTAGACTACAGTGGATGGTAGGACCATACTATAGTCCTACACCTTGATAGGGAGCTTTCAGCTTTTCAGACATTGGTATAACTTACTAAGGTTTTCAAAGTGTTCAACATTCATTATCTCATTTGATCCTTACAACAAATCCTGTGAGGCAGCAGCTTTATTAGCCCCATTTCACAGATAAGGAGACTGAGGCAGAGAGTCTAAGTAACTTGTCTACAATCATATAGTTATTAAATATGTGGGGGAGGAGGGAAAGGGGAAGGGAGATAAGAATAGGTCTTCCTAATTCCAAGGCCAATGCCCTATCTACTTCCTCGTTGAGGGCAGGGTCCATTTGATTTTATCTTCCTATCCCTCCAGTGTTTTGCATATAGTTGTCACTTTAATAAAGCTGATGATAAAGTTATTTAATACCTCTTTGGTGAATTCAGCTACAGTAGAGCCAAAGCTGTTAAGACATCTGCTTAAGCTCTCCATTGTTTTATTCTGTGCCTGGCCACAATAATCCGGTTTCCTTTCTCAAGGAGTTGGAAGAAGACAATGAGATAAGCTGGGGGGGGGGGGGGGGAAGCAGCTGTGGTGCACCAAATTATAGCAGATGTGATGGAGTGACTTAAGTCTGGGAATCTGCAAAGTCCTCAGTTTATAGAGAAAAGTGAGGATAAACTTTACCCTATCTACCTATCTACTTTTTTCTTTTTTGGAAAGAACTTTAAGAAAACACATGTTCTCCTTATTATGGAGAGGTGAACAAAGCTTCCATTTTCAGGACCAGAAAAGCAACACAACCTAAGGGTTGGCTGAGACTTCAGTCTTCTGGTGGAAAACAGCTTGAAAGCTACCAAATGCACTTTACTCTCTTTTTGCGTTTTGAGACTGGGTTTCCTCATTCTCTCCAGACTGGTTGCAAGTTCACCAGCCACTGATCCCCCTGCTGACTGGCACAAAGCTTTGGCTTCTTTCATCTCTGACCTGAGTAGGTTTATCCTTCCTGCTCTCAAGGATGCACCATCATGGTGGCAAATGTAGGGTGGCCACCCAATCGACTTCAGCCCTAATGAATGTCAGAATTCCCCAAATTGGTATCCACCAGTCTCAGCCTCCCCCATTAGCAGGGATTGCAGGTGTGAACCACAACACCCAGCTGCAGTTCATTTTCAAATGAAAAATACTTGAAAGCAGTAAAGACAAGAAAGTGATATGCAACTAGTAATAAAATCATGCAGTAGCAAGTAGGAGGCTGTTTTTTTAAAATGAACCCTAACCCTGTTCCCCCAACAATTCTAACTCCAGTTGAGCCATTTGTACAGGAGAAGAGTGAAAGCTACCGACTTAATTACTAACTCCAATTACCATGTGGTTGGTTGGTTAAGTGCCCATATCAAAGCAGACAAGAAGCCATGACAACAAGCTTTTGATAGGTCCAAGAGAAATCAGTCTTGCCTTTCCAAGTTTAACAATTATTACCCACTTACCTATATCGTGTGCCTCTCTGTAACCCTCTGTATAGAGGGTTATGCCCATTCTAAATAGCTATTCCTTGCAATAACATTTGGAATAAAAGGTTATTCATTATTATACACACTCTATCAACAGGAACCAATCTTAACACAAAAAAATCTATAATGGGAAATTATTTTTTCCAATTTCCTCATTTATAGAGATGAGAAGCACCAATGAGAATTTTCAGACATGAACCTTGAGGCAATCAATGCCTGTGCATGACATCAGCAGGTTTATTACTGCAGTCATCAGAAGCTGGGCTCAGGAAGCTGTCTAGGGAATTCTTTAAAAAAAAAAAAAAAAGACACACTTCTGTCCCCTCCTCTTGATCTCCGACTTTACAGGTAAGCATAGTGCCTGGTACATAATAAGCACTTCATAAATTGCTTGATGACTGCCCAAAGTTCAAGAGGGGAAAAAAAAGAAAAGAAAGAAATCTCAAGATGAAATGGTCACCAGCTGCCATGAAATTTTAGGCAAGTCATGTTCAATGTTTCTCAAGCAAATGGAGGTGAGAATCTCCCAGACTAACATGACTGTGGAGGGGGCAAACGCCTCTTTACAGAATGAAGAAATCATAGGGAAAAGTAACAGAGGAAAACTACAAAAGGTGTGTCACAGTAGAAAGAACCTTAGTTTGGGAGTAAGAAGACCTAGGTTTGAGTTATCACTGTACCTACCAGCTATGTCACCTTGGCTAAGGTGCTTCTGTGGAATCTGGCCCCAGAAGATGGAACTAGAAACAATGAATGGGTATAAATTGCAAAGAGGAGAATTTACACTTGGGGTAAGGAAAAATTCACCAACAATTAAAGGGTAACAGGGATGGGGACCAGATGTCATGTAATAATAATAATGATAACTATAATAATGATACATCTCCCAAGTGAGGAAACTCCTCTTACAAATGGAGGTAAACACAATTCTAGGTGCCCCAAAATGGAAAGAACTGCTTAACAAAGGCTAGAATAACCACTTGCTGGGGATGATGTAGAAGGGATTCATGGTCAGCTATGAGCTGGACTAGATGGTCTTTGATATTTCTCCCAGCTCAGATTCTGCAACTGTTTCCTCATCTATAGCTGGACGAAATGATCTCTCACAAGGCTTTTTTGTGTTAAAACTCTTCAACTATGATGGCAGGTGATGGATAAAGTTACCAACTCAACAGGAGAATTACTGCATTATTTAACAGGATAAGAGGTGATGATCCTATAAAGACATTGTTACAGGTGTCAGCATATGAGCACAAGGACAGCATGACTGTGACCAGATAAATTTAGTAGGTGGATTACTGCACACCATCTTATAACTCATGCACAGCTTTAAACAAGCTCCTTTCTAGGACTCAGGAACTTCAGTGATGCCTCCATTTATGCAATTACATTTTTGGTCAGGAGGTAAGGGTATCACCTGGGAGGGGAGTGGCATCACCCTTCAGCCATAACTGTCTAACCCAGAGGTGGGATACCTGCTGCCTCAAGGCCACATAGCCTTCCAAGTCCTCAAGTGCAGCCTTTTGACTGAATCCAAACTTCACAGAACTTAATAAAAGGAATTGTTTGTAAAACTTGGACTCAGTCAAAAGGCCATATGTGGCCTTGAGACCACAGCTTTCCCATCCCTGGTCTATCCTATATGCTACAAAAGTTTGCTTTATATGGCAGTTTATTGCAGCTGAATGAGAGTGAATGCTTTAAATTTCAATTTAATTGAAATGTAATAACTTGCTCTCTTCTACAAGGACAGGCAAACCAATTTTAGTTCTCTCCTTTCCACTCTCTGATGTAATCCTGTGGGAAAGGCTCTGGCTCATTCACTAATGTTTACATAACTGAAGGAGAAATTTTTCAATGAGGTCTTTTTGAAGCTTCAGATATTCTTCACAAGTGATATTTCAGACAGTATATGGTCATTTGGATTTAAATTTTTTGGGTTCCCCACCCCTGTTCTGTTTTAAAATGAAAAGCTGATTGATACTCATGGAGTAAACTCCAAGTGATTTATGGATACCTTGCTAAAGGTGGCAGTGCCCGAAAATAATTTCTGTGAAACATATTGATTTAGATATTTAAAAAATTACGTATTTAAAGTCATTGAGATCTGGAGAGCTTTAGAATACTGGATGTTAAAATCAAACTTGCTGTTTCATAGCAGAAAATTACAATCCTGTATGAAGAAGATAGGCCTAAAATTAGAAAAGTTAGAACATACATACACCTCTACAAACAACTAAAAAATTGTTACATATCAAAAAATTTAAGTTGTAAAAATAAAGATGACAACTTGATTTGGGAAAATGCTACAAGATTAAGAGTAATATTAGCTCAGCATGCTAAAAGATGAAATGTCTTCATAATTACATTGCAGTTATGGAAAAAAAAAGGTTCTTTTAAAAGTTAGGCTTAGAACATACCTACAAAAGGTTTACTACTCAGTAACACTCCAAAAACATTAGTAACACTGGACACTGATAAATAACAAAGTGCTTTTTGCAGACTTACAATCACACGTAAAAGCCCCAAGACTGTTTACCTCTCTTTCTCTTTCAGTCTTAGAGAGCTGCATCTGCTTCAACATCTGGGATCTCTGCTCCATCAATAATGTTTTTTCATAGGTAAAAGCTGAAATATCATTTTCAACCTACAAGATCAAGAAATAAAGCAAATATAATGTTTTATAAATAAAAAGTTCTCATTTGTGACAATGACATTTTCCATGAAAAATATTCCTATAGAATATTACCCTATCTCACTTGTTTTTCAGAAGGTGACTTAAAAAGTAGGGGGAGGAACCCTTATACTGTGACTGCCCACATTCTTTCATCCCTTTCCATAGCTTCCCTATTGGCACTGGTGGCCCCTCAGAAATGGATTCAAAAGGATTGAAAGGCACCAGTATGGGCAGGTCTAAAGTGTTCTCTCCTCTCCTCTAATACAACACCCTAAAGAGGCCAACTAGATCGATACATGAAGTCTAGGTAACCAAGTCCAAATGTAACCAGCTCTAGCCAAATGGAATTTTGGCCCGGAGTGCCAACATGGAAAAGATGAGAAGGAAGTGGAGGGAGGGAAGAAGAGGGGAGAAGAAGGAAGAAGGGGGGAGAGGGAGAAGGGGGGAGAGAGAGAGAGAGAGAGAGAGAGTGCCCCTCCCAGCCCAGTTTCTGACTTTCTGGACTTCAAAATCACAGCTGCTGTCACATCCTAGAATTTCTGAAATATTCTAATAAAAAATGGTCACTTCTGTCAGGGTAACTGACTACTCTCATAACATTTCTACATGGAGACAGAAATCAAAGTGATATAAAAAGTCAGACAAGCCTTCTCTTGGTGCTGCCTTCTAAATCCCAGGTGGAGTTAAAGACATGGGAATTTCTAGTGTCTTCTTATGGAGTGAGAGGATTCCTACAGCCCTGATGCCTTTCAAATTGGCAGACCTGATGTTGGAAAGTCATATATATGTTCACAAATACACCGAAGAGGTGTTTTTCAAGTGCCTCCAGAAAAATAAAGCTCTCCAATGGAAAGGCAAAGAAAGTCTAGCTTACCATTTCAACAACCTCGACCTCAGCACTGATTCGTAGATGGTACAAAAACATCTGAAGATCTTTCTTCATTTGAATGCTGTTGTCATCCATTTGAGCTACAGTAAAGATGCGCATTCTGCACTTTCTCCACACCTATCAAGAGCAAGAAAAGATACTTAAGGATTTATTTTTTAAACACAATTATGAAGATGCACATATACATAAGTGTGAATATATACAACACAGTAGAACAATTTCTTTGCTCTCCAGCTTAAAGCAATGAAGGCGAGACACTATAGTTTCATGGGTGCCATTTTTACAACTTCCTGCAAAAGGTCTTCCTTGAATCCTCTATTAGTGCACTCCTTCTAAACTTAGTAATTCTATTTACTTTGTACATATTTTTGTATGTACTTATATGTTCACATGCTTCCTTCCAGTAGAATATAAGCTCTATAATGGCAGGATGTGTTTCATATTCTCTTTTTTGTATCCCTAATACCTAGCACAGTGCCTACCACATAACAGGCTGAAATGCTTGCTGAAATGAAAACAATCAACTTATCTAGTAAATCTACCCAAGACACAAAACTGAATGCCCAACACCAAAAGGCAGAATAGGATCAACTGTGGAATAATCCATAATTCTCCTAACCTTGTGCTGGCGAAGCAGAAATGGCAGCAGCATTAGCATGCCACCATCGTGGACAATCCACCACACGTCTATGTGCCCTTCCTTAAAGCGCTCTTGGTTTTGGGGGAATGTGTCAATATTTTTAGCCACCAACAAAGCTTGCTGTGCCGCAGTGGTGTCTCGGATGGTATCTGTAGGAAAAAAGAGAAGATTCATTCAGCAGACATGTACACTAGTGAAGAGCTGAGGCAATGAGTTAAAAATCCATGACAATATACTACATCTTAAACCTGAAAGGTTCCTTTTAGCAAATGGACTGCCAACTGTCAACAGAAAACCACCTCCACTCTGAAGATGGAGAAGGTCAACATTCTCCAGGCTATATCTTTTGGCAGAATTTACAAGGAAAGGAAAAAAAAAAAAAGAAAAGAAAAGCCCAAAGGCGTTCAAGAAGCCATTCCTTTTATAAACTGGATGGCAAGTCAGAGCCAAATGAGCTCAGAGGCATTCATTAGCATTTACATCCCATATGCATTGCTTCCAATTATCTTAAGATTTCAAAGAACACCTTGGTGGTGTGCATTCGTGGAAATGAAATGGTAGGAAGAGGCAATAAGCCATACAAACCAACAAAATTCTTCCATGAGAAGGGGTTATCGGATTGTTTCCATGACTCTGGCCATGCCATAAGTACAGTGTTGTGCTTCATGCCACCCAAACCAGCAGACTGAATTAAGTGGGACATTCCATCTCTCAAGCTGGAAGAGACCACCAACTGGCAGAATCCCTTGGTCTTTTCTGTTCCCATCAGGGACCGAATGTTCTAATAAAAATTAAAAAATGCAATATCACTTGCAATGAAAAGAAAAATAAAGTCAGTATCTAAGGCATAGATTCAACATAGCAATAAGGATGGGCATAACACTATGGTGGTAGTTTCTTTTCCCAAACATTGAATTATTTATTTTGAGTGCCCCTTCCCCCCCCAATCATTTTTGTGGTGGTGTTAAAGAATAAATTGATAAAAGGCCAAATGATAAAAGTTTAAGACAGTTCTCAAAAGAAGAGCTGAAAATACTGGTGACCATATAAATGGATGTTCCATATCACTAAGGAAAAAAAAAACTCAAATCCAAACAACTCTGGAGTTTCAGCTCACATCCCAAATGGCAAAGACGATAAAAGAAAACAGGGAAAGCTGGAGCAGCTTCGGATATAAAGGAACACTAACACAGTTAGTAGAGCTATGGTTCTAATGGTTCTACCATTCTAGAAAGGAATCTGGAATTATGTCTAAAATAATATTAAAACATCCTTATGCCTTGACCCAGAGATGCTAATGCTAGACTCATACCTAAGGAGATTAAAGACAGAAAGGTCCCAGATACAACAAAATATTCAAAATAATATTTTGTATTAGCAAAGACTTGGAGACAAAGTAGATGTTCACTGATTGGCAATGGCTAAGCAAAATGGGATACAAAAAAATTACTTCACTATAAGAAACATAATCATATGAATTCAGAGAAACTTGGGAAGATATTTGTGAATCAATTCAAGTAAGAAAAACAAAGAAAACATATACAACTACACCAAAACCCCCTAAAACTTAAAGATACATGACAGTAAATAAGCTTGGTCCCAAAGAAGATATGAAAAACACACTTCTCATCCTTTGCAGAAGTGGGGAACTAGCAGGTGGAACACCAGATATACTGTCAGATTTGTTTGATGTGTTTTTTGCCAAACTACCTTTTCCTTTCCTTTGAAAAAAAATTCTTTCCTGTAAGGCATGACTCACTGGGTAAGGGCAGTAAGGAATGTATATATTTGGAAATGAAAGTGATGTGGGAAAAATTACTAACATTTTTTATTTAAAAGAATGAACAGATGAATAGATAATTAATGCAATCAGCGACCAATCCTCTAAATTCTAAAATAATGTCATTAAATTGGCCATGGAGCTTTTCCTTGGTTCCTACAAATACTGTCAGCATAGCACTGTGAAAAGAACATTGGGTTTGAAATCAGAAGAAATCTGGAGATGTGTGTTCAACTCCCAAACCTGCTACCTTCTGCTTGTGTGATCCGAAAGAACCAAGTCCAGAAAAGTTAAGACCTGGCTATCTATAAACTGAGAAAGGAGTCTACATGACAGTTCTAAGGTCTCTTCTAGCTTTAAATGTAAAACAATCCTGTGTGAAGGACAAACAGCATTATGCCATTTTAATTGAGGTGGTTGACACAGGGTATACCTTGTCAATCATGTAGTATGATTCTAAACTGCAATTACAGAGATAAAGCCAGTATTGCAGGTTATAGACAACTAAATGTAGATAACTAAATTCTTTTCCATTTTAATATGAAGACACACAATCACAAACCTCCCTGTTATTTCATCTGGATGGCTTTTTCTCACTTTGCTATATACATGTGGTTAGTTTAAAGCTTGGTCATAATGTTTCACGTCCGGCAGCCCTTTCTGAAATACTTGTTAGGTATTTTATGAGGTTCAAAAATAAAATACCAGGCAAATGATACATGGCACACCAGACAAAACAACCGTGGTGGTGTTTCTTTTTATTGTTCCCACGTGCAGCAGGACACCATTCGGCCTTTCAAAGATAAGTGCAAACCGCATTTATAGAATTCAATGAATTTTAGCTCAAAAACTACATTTAGTTTTGGGAAATTCATACCATTTTGCATATTTTAGTAAGAGTTTTTCCACTTTCTAATGATCGTGCAGAAGACTGTATTAAATAAGACCTAACAGTTGCTGGGTTTCCAAGATAGTGAAATAAAGATAGGTAATTGTAATTCTTTTGGGGTTGGGTTACTGTTATGAATTCAGAATGAGTATCTAAACTGGGGAAGGGTAGGAATCCTCTAAAATTAGATTGATAAGCTTACTGTGATTAATTTGGAAGATATCACCTCTTCCTTTATATACCTATGAGAATAAAAAATGGAACATGTGGAAATAGCATGCCTGTGCAATCAGATTAAGGAAACCCTCAGAGTTAAATCCTATCTGGAAATGAAATATTCTGAATGCTTACCTGCTTCAGCTGCAACTGGGAAAAAGATATCCCTAGATATCCACAATGAAGATGGCTTTTAAAAACAGAGTCCAGGATATTTCTGGCTCATTTTTAACATCACCTTTATTTCCTTATAAGAATAAAAAATAAAGCGGGGCGGGGGGGATATTCAGCAAAACAACACAAACTTGAGATTGACAATCACTGTTTCAGTCTCCCAACTCAGCAAATAAAGGAGGGAGGCTCATTGTGTTGATAATTTCAACTAGCATCATTTAAGGATGTTTGAAGGGCAGCTTCTATTTACAAAGGTAATCACAGCCCAGTAGACAAATAACTGTTCACATTCTCTTGCCACCTTGCCTCCCACTTAATTCAAATGAATACTCAGGGATGAAAGACTCCACTTTGTTCCTTGTTCCCTTCACACTAAATACAATGATCTTTCTAGTTACATAGTTATATATAGTTATACACAGCAACAGCAGCATCCCCTATTAAGAAGTTATTTTGATGGCAGATATGTGATATGTCTATTATAAAAATATTTCTTTGCATAACAGTTATTACCCTGTCCACATGATGGTACATGGATCCTAACAGGTTCAGCTACATCCTGTGTTCCAGACATCACCACTGGGGGCTTTTTCCCCCCTCATGCGGCTTGTTCAACAAAGCCTCCTGCCAAAAATTCCCTCATCTTACTATGACAAGCATTCTTATTTCTTTGTAATCAAACCCTAAACATCCCTCCCTCTGCCATACCAAGGGAAATGGCTCTAACATACAAAAAACACACTTAGAGGAGGGATCTACTCCAAATCATACTGCTATGACACAGAAGAAATATGGCACATTGAGGGTTTGGACTTACAACACCTGGGTTTATCTCAAATAAAGAATTATTTTATGGTAGATGTGTCATGTGTCCATTATAAAAGTGTTTCTTTGAATACATCTTTTACCCTGTCCACACGATGGCACATGGATTCTAACAGATTCAGTTACACCCAGTGTTTTAGACACCACCACTGGGGGCTTTTTGTCCAATGCTGCTTTTTCAAAAATGCTTGTTGTCAAAATTCCCTAGTGTTATTCTATACAAGCATTCCTACCTTCCTTGCAATAAAACCTGTCCATACCCTACACGAAGGCAAGATCTATAATTTATAAAAAGCAGTTTGAGAAAGAATCTACTCCAATACAATAGATACAGTAGAAAAAGAGAACATTGAGGTTTTAGATTCAGAATACCTAGGCTGAATGTTATATAATGTCATATAATTAGGGTAGGACTACATGAAATTCAAGGCCCCTTTCTAGTTCTAAACCTATGCTCTTACGTTATTTTATTCCTTGAGAGTTTACAATTTACCACACTTAGGAGGGGAGGGAAGGATAGTAGAACGGGACACAGAGATACAAAGAAATATACGTTCTCAGTTTGTCATCTAGTTGGTGAACATAAGGAAAATTTTAAAACAAAATGTTTCACAAGGGAGGAAAGGAGAAAAAAATTTGGAACTCAAATTCTTATAAAAGTGAATATTTAAAACTATCTTTCCATGTAATTGGAAAAAATACAATACTATTAAGTGGGGGGGGGGGGGAGAGAGAGAGTACATGGTTAATTGTTGAACAAATGAGAGAGATGGTAAGTGCTATTAAGTGGCCAGCACAGGATAGGAACATTTCACCGAATGAGAGATTCCCGCTAAACTTTGAAAGACGACTAGGTTCTTTAAGCAGTCATAGAGGTTAGTCGAGGGTCATCCAGGGAAGTAGCAACAGCAAAGAAAAGGAAGGCACCAAATAAATTTAGGGCAGGGGTCCTCAAATCTTTGGTGTGATGGACCCCTCTGGTAGTCTGGTCACACCTTTGTATGGACCCCCCCTCACATGTTGTTAAGTACACAAAATGCATAGGATTACAAAAGAAACCAATTACGTTGAAATACAGTCATCAAAATATTAAAAGCAAAACGACAAAAACCAAGTTCACTGATCTTTCTATAAAGGACAGCAAGCAGTTGGGTCTAGCTAGCGCAGAAGGTCCAAGAAAGTGGGAAACACTGGAAAAGCAGGTAGGAGCTTCATTCTAGTATCCTAGAAGGTAGAGGTCTCAATCTATTCTTATCCTTCATGCTACAGACTAGCATAACTTCAGCTCTTATTCCTATAAAGTCAACATCTGTCAATACAAAAAATAAAATTCTCTTCCCTGCTGTTTCTCCAGGTACTCTCACACCACTTATTCCACAATGCCTTCTGAAACCCTGGATGAGTTTGCTCTGCTAATCTGTTCTCTATCCTGGATCTCTTCATTTGGAACTCTTCCCACTTTCTTAGTATAATGGAAACTTGGCTCCCCCAAGAAAACATTATACCCCTGATTACATAGATGCTCCACTACTGAGAATGCTTCTCATCCCCGCTTCCGCCCCCAACTTCCACCCCAACACTGAGTCAATAGGAGGGACAGGTGTGTCCTTTGCTCCTCCATGCTATTTCCAGATAATCCCTTTGCCAGAACCAAGCAGCCTCTCCTCTTCTGAAATCTGTTCCATCTGCCGTTACTGCCAATCCTACGTTCCTTCCTTTTCCAACAAGTGAGTACCTGACTCAGTCTTCTTATGCCATTCCATGCCCTCCTACTGGGGACTTTGATGTTATGAGTATAAGTTGGTATGCCTAAAACAGTAGGGCTTCCTAGTTAAACTAGCTCCTAAACCCCCTTGACTTATCCTCATTTCACCTGTCACTGAAGGATGACAATCCTCTTGCAAGGAAACACAGTTGCATTTTCTTCAAGAAGGACAAACAACAACAACAGCACTCCACGCCTGTCTTCAACAGTTGAAAATCATTTATCTAAAATGCGTTCAGAAGGACAAGCTAAGCCTGACCTTACAGAAATTAGCCCCTGTGTGTCCTAGCAGGTGCTTAGCACACATCTGCTAATATGCTTACCCTATAAACAATGATGTGTTCATCAAGCTGACACATCTTTCCTGCCTCAAATTTATTGTGTTTAGAAAAAAAAGATCACCTTTTTTCCTTAGGTGAGAACCTTGTAACAATATCGGTTTTCCTATGTCAGTAAGCCCCAATGAGGGATTTGAGGAGTGGGAAACCTGCAGACTCACTTTGCAATGACTTCCAAAAAAATCAAGTTTTAAGAAAAATAAAATCATCAAGAGACACTTTCCCTATTGTCTTCCAACTGTTTCACATCCAGAAGAGCCTCCCTACACAAAAAGAGGGCTGATTTTTGTGAGTGACGGAAAGAAAGTGACATCGTACAAATTGGTTCTTTATCTAACCACATAATTCAATCTAGTTACCTTAATTAATCTTAAGTTTAAACTTTAAATGGCTAGAAAATTTTGACTCAAAAGTTCATGAGGGCACAAACCTGTCTGACTGCAAATTAGGCTTAATGGTAAATAATGAAAGAAGAGAATGTTGACCCCCTTCCCCAACCCCACAAAAACAAACAACAAAACAAAAAAAAAACCACAAAAAAAACACAAAAAAAAACATACAAGCCCTAAGGAAAAACTCTATTCTGTCTGTCTGTCTGTCTGTCTCTCTCAGCTACTGTTCCTATTGTCCTTCATGGCCACAACAGGATGAGAATACAGCAGAACAGATTAATAATAAGTATTAATATTGTTCCTGTTATAAATGATATTTGTATTGTTATACTGTCGTTTAATCACTTCAGTCACATCCAACTCTTCATGATCCCATTTGGAATTTTCTTGGCAAAGATACTGGAGTGGTTCGCCATTTCCTTCTCCAGCTCATTTTACAGATGAAGAAACTGAGGCAAACTGGATTAAGTGACTCGCCCAGGGTCCCACAGCTATTAAGTATCTGAAGCCACATTTGAACTCAGGTCCTCCTGACTCTAGGCCCAGCACTCTATCCACAGCTAACATTTATATAGCTCTTACTATGTGCCAGGGACTGTTCTAGGACCTTTATATTATCTCATTTGATCCTTACAACAACCCTGGGAGGTAGGTGCTATTATTAACCCCATTTTGCAGATGAGGAAACTGAAGCAAATAAAAGCTAAATGATTTGCCCGAGGTCACACATCTAGTGATTGTCTGTACCTAGACACATAGATGGATTTGAACTCAGGTCTTCCCGATTCCAGGCCTAGTGCTTTGCCCACTGTGATACCTAGCTGCCTCTTATTTTAACTTTAATTAAATATCTATTTGATATAAATAAAACTATAACTTAAATTTAAATAAATTATAATTTAAATTAATAAAATAGACTTTAAAGAGCAAATGGATAGAGAATTGTTGCCAGGAATTGGCTACTCCCTTCATTTGGCATCTTCCACTAAGTCTTTAGAACCAAAATTAGACTTTAGCCAATACTTGTATATTTACCTTTGATTATGCATACGTTTACTTATGACACAAATTTTTTTGTTTAAATTTGAAGCTGCCTTCTATTTAGCCGGCTTCCCAGGCAGACACTCCCTTCTATAAATTAGTATAAGATCAATGAATTCAAACTCATTACCTGTTAGCACAAACTGAATAGAGGTTAATGTCTGCCAACCAAGTAATTACTGCATTCCATAGAATCCAAAGGATAGGCATTATCTACTCCCATCTATTACTGTGCGGAGTCAATAGACAGATGTCCCAAGATTGTATGAATGGAAGTTTCAGCATCATATCAAAATTATTCCAGCTCCACAAGATTTTGTGTGTGTGTGTGTGTGTACATACACATACATATAAATACATACACATATGCTACAACCTTCTTAAGGAGAACACATTATGTGCAGATCTCATTGGAGACTTCGGCACAGTAATTCTCTACAGAATAATTCCAAATTTCAGTAACTCAGTTAACTTTCATATGTTTAAAACTGTGGAATTTATTCCAGATTATGCAGGTTTCTCATATAAAAAGAAAAATCAGGGAATCAAGAGAACAAAACCAAGTAGTCAGTGATAGGGTCACTTTTCCAGAAACCTGAAGCAATACCAACATCAGAATTAATGTACATGGAGATCAACAGTCTAACAGAGGTTCCTGGATTCAGATCAGAAGACAACAAATACTCCCAACTTCTAATTTAAACTCCATTCAAAGTTAAGTGTGAGTGAAGAAAATTACTCCTCCTCCTGCCCCTGCTGTTCTCAGTAAGAAAGATAACAATAAAAACTTTATGCTCTTAAAGTGCTTCATGTAAATATCACCTTATGTGAACCTCCCAATAAATCTGGTATTGAAAACTGAATCACAGTCAGCTTCCACAAAAGCCGAGTCAAGCAATTAACTTTCCTGTGCTCAGTAAGCAGTCAGCATTAGGGGCCGGACAGCAGCCCAAGTCTTCATGACTCCAAATCTAGTTCTCTATTCACTGTGCCATATTGCCTAAGAGACATCTGAGGTTTCTCAACCCTGTCAGCTGAAATTACAGCCCCGATGTCCTAAATATTAGAACACACTGTAATGGGAGACATTTCTATTTTGGAGAAGAAATGTTTTTAAGGTGCTACAATATGATCATTAAAAGAAACCAAGATGATATGGTTGTTATTTCTGCTTTTGGACTCAAAAAACCACTGGTAAATTTATGTATGCTAATAAAGATGCATACTACATTCAATTAAAAATTAAATGCTAGACGATGAAATCTTAATTCAAATACTGCTGCGCTTCTGAAACGACACACTGAATTTTCTAACTATTAAACTGTTGGCTTATACCATTTGTTCCTATTTGGCCCTAGATAACCAAGAAAAATGCCTTGGATGGAGGGAGAAGGGAGGATGGGTGGGTGTATACCTCTTCAGCTCTCCGGGCTTCTTGGTGTTTATCCAAGTATGTTCCTTCCAGGACAGAGCCCACAATTGTTAACCCTTTACCAGCCTTCAACTGGCTAGTGAATGAGAGTAACCTTGGATGCTTTACACACTGTTCTGAATCCAAATTCAGCAGCACCAGAACTTGAGGTCTGCAGGATAAAACAAAATTAATAATAAAAAGAAGGAAAAATAAGTGACAGTAAATTGACAGATAAAAATACACGATTTGTTCAATAACTGATCTAGATAGACCAGTAGTTCAAGACTGCTGTTTGCTGGTTTGTAGCACCCTCTGCTGGACAAAAGTACTTACAGTTGTATCCAAATTAAAGTGGAGAATAATTAGTAGGAGAAAGACTATCAATACTGAATCCATACTGTATTCTTGTGTAATACAAACATAAGAACTCAAGTTATTTTTCCCCACCCTGCCCTTTGGTGGACGTGGGAGGTCCACAAGTGTTACATGCTGCATGTGTTTTTGAGTGTTTTCAATGTGTTGATCAGTGGTGCTGAAGTTTTTTTTTCCCCTCCCTAAAAATTGTCATTTAGTCGTTTCAGTCATGTCCAACTCTTCAAGACCCCATTTGGGGTGTTCTTGACAAGGATACTGGAGTGATTTTTGCCATTTCCTTCTCCAGCTCATTTTACAGATGAGGAAACTGAGGCAAATAGGGTTAAGTGACCTGCCCAGGGTCAAACAACTACTAAGTTGCTTAAGGCTGAATTTAAGCTCAGGTCCTCCTGATTCCAGAGCCGATGACCTATCCACTGCACCACCCAGCTGCCTCTCCAGGTCTCTGATTATCCCCCAAATGTCAAAGACCAATATTATCTGTATTCTATATTGGTTATACTTCTCCAAATATGGTGACAATTTTCGACATGAGCCATCCCTGAACCTCAAAAACATCACTCCTCTTCAGATCTCACCAAGACTTTGTTTTGTAATTCACTGATGTACTTTAGCTTTCTGTGTGGGTATCTAGTCTCCTTTACTGACTGTGAGCAAGGAATTTTTTCTCCTAAACTTTATCTTCCCCAGAATGTGGTACAGTATTCTGCACACAGTGAGTGCTTAATAAACATCTCTTCAAACATGTCATATTCTATTTCATTAAAACAGGATTTTTATTTCACTTAGCAACCAGATTCTTATGGGAACTCAGTGCTATACTTCTAAAAAAAATTTTTCATTTTAAAGACACATATTACATTGAATAACAATTTAAAAGGCTAGAAATCAAAACCATAATTATTTAATTCCTGCTGAGCTCCTGACTCAACACACTAAAATTTCAGCCTACTGAGTAATGCATTGACTTAGCTTCAGATAGACACCACAATATGGGGGTGAACAAGAAGGTGTTCCTCAAGACAGAGGGATCATGGGAAACTTACCTCCAGTTTTTAGTGTGGGGTGGGCCATGTTCTACCCGTAGTAATGCATAACGAGCAGCATTCAAAGATAAACCTCTTATCCCATCGCCCCATTCTTTCTCAGCTCTTAAAAGGAAAAATAAAAAAATCCACTTTGAACCAGCTAACAATCAATATATGGATCGATGTGCTGATTTTTTTTCCTCTTAAAAAAATATTATTTGTCATATGGCATGGCTCTCCAGGAGGAGGGAAAAGGAGGGTTACATGGGATACTACAGTTATGTAAGAAACAGAAAACACCAATAAAAAAATCATTTGAAAAAAAAAAAAAAACAGCCGACAGTGATTAGGCCATTATATTAAAATTTAATAACCTGAGCCAGAACATTTTAATCACTGTGCTAGCTTAACAGCATACCACAAAAAACTCCTATTAATGAATGGAGTATGTGTCAAACACACTGTCAAAAACTTCATTACCAAAAGTAAACCTACGTTCTAAGATGGAATGAGGTGCAGGTGTATGCATGTAATCACACACAATTATGTACTAATTAAACTAAGGCCAAATGTCCATATGGGCAGTAATAAGGGAAACATGCATGCATGCATACACACATATAATTATACACATAAAGAGAAATTAATACATATAATAGGTAAAGAGAATTTGGGAGGGGGGGAGAAAACATTAGCATATGGAAGGCTGAAAGTTAGGAAAGTTAAAAAAGGTGGCCTTTAGAGAAATTTGGAGATTGTGAGAGGTGGAGTTAGAATGGAGTGCATTCTAGGCATGGTGGACAGCCAATGCAGAGATAGGGAGATAGGAGATGGAATGTGGGAAGGGGAAAAATGTGTTATAAGGCTGGAAAGACATATTGCCCCCAGGTTGTGAAGGGCTTTAAATGCCTAACAGCAAAGTTGACATTTGATTTTCCATTAAGTAGCTCAGAACACTTCATGGGGTTGGCCCAATTTTCTATCAAACAAGATGATGAAAAATAAAAACCACTCAGGAAAGGTTTCTTGTCTGTTGTTTTTAGACAAATGTGGCTGCAGATACTTGAACATGAGAGCTGTATGTCATACATATCATCAGATAGGTACTGTGTCAAAATACACCCAAATTTGAGCCTCACTCCACACACACACACACACACACACACACACACACACACACACACACCCCCTGTCCCCTCCGCCCCCAATTGCATATAGCTCTTGGGGGTTTTTGTTTTATTTTTGTTTTGTACAGCTCAAGAACAAAGAATGGTTTACATCTTAAAATAAAGTTTTATTGCATTTAAAAATGTAAAAAACATCTTAGCTCATGGGCCAAAATGTACCAAAAAAGGCAGTGAATTGGACTTCCCCTTGGGGAAGGGGTTTGCCATTTAGTTTAATCAACCAAAAATTGTATAGTTCAGTTATATATAAGTTCTATAGCTCAGAAAAAGAAAAGGGGGAGACTCTTGGTTTCAACATAGGCATGCATATGCACATAAACAACGCCTACAACTGATGCTGATACATGCAACTTAGATATACGTTCATTTGAAATTTCCCATGGTTTCTGAGCACTTGTCCTCTCTTTTCCATGACTGCTAAGTTCATTAATTCATAATAAGAACTCTAGAAATAAAAACTACAAGAGAAAAACAGACCCACTTACCCTCTGTATTCAATGTACTTGTAGATACAGCCTGCAATAAGCATGGCAAACAAAGCATAGTACCAAGAACAAATGAACATCAAGGCAAGACACAAGCTCATTCCAAGGAAGGAAAGAGTCCTATGGAGACCAAAAAAAGGAAAGAATTTTATTTAAAAATTATAAAACAGAATTATTTTCCCCCATCAATATACTTCATTAAGTGATACTTCACTAATACTTCCAATTCTTATACTTCTAATTCTAATACTTCTAATGGAGTGCATTCTAGGCATGGGGACCCAATGCAGAGATAGGGAGATAGGAGATGGAATGTGGGGAAGGGGAATAAGGCTGGAAAGGTATATTGCCCCCAGGTTGTGAAGGGCTTTACATGCCTAACAGCAAAGTTGACATTTGATTTAGCAATAAGTAGCTCAGAACACTTCACAATTTTGCATGGCAATATTTCTAATACTTCACTAAGCAGATAAATTCACTAAGAATGGGAAAATAATAGAACCAAATCACTGTGTTCCAATATTAAAGGTAAAAGGGCAAAGCTGGTAAGTTGGCTAAAGGTAGAAAGTTATTTTACCTGACAGATTTGTGAATTAGTAGCCCTCTCTTGAGCTAATATGGCACAAATTACAAAAATGCACAATCTCTGTTTTCAAAGATATAAAGCTTTGATATTAATATATCTATGATATAAAAAGACAATGACAAGACTTAGGCATGAATTCCATTAAAGAAACTAAAGGGTTAATTAAAATGTTGCTTTGGGTGTCCAGGTTTGAAGTCAGCAAATATATGACTATGTGAGAGATACATATGACATGTGATTAGGCAGTGGCATCACGGATGGAGAGCTAATTTTGGAGTCAAGAAGATCAAGGTTCATGTCTAGCCTCTGACCCATTCTAGCAGCCTGACCCTGGATGATTCAAGTAACCTCTCACAGCTCTGGGCAACCAGAGGTACCACTGTATACTAGCATTTTCAACAGGAGCTACCTTACACCAATAAAGTCACAGATTTGATTAAAAAGAACCAATATCGGGGCAGCTAGGTGGTGCAATGGATAGAACACCGGCCCTGGAGTCAGGAGGACCTGAATTCAAATCCAGCCTCAGAAACATAACACTTACTAGCTGTGCGACCTTAGGCAAGTCACTTAACCCCAACTGCCTCACCAAAAAAAAATAAAATAAAATAAACCAATATCAAGAGTTATGCAACATATAACCTCAAAGTACTTAAGACCTAACGAACAGAGGATACCTTTATCCACCAGGCACTCCACTAACAACTGAAAATGCTCTGTGAGCCTATCATATGATCTGCAGAAATAAACACAGTATTAACTTACCAATGATAAAACTTGAAACGAGGACGCCAATTTGGGGTACGCAGAAGAGTCTGTACAGCACACGCCAAATTGACAAACATGTAGCACATGAGGAAAAACCTGAGGAGCAGAAAGTATAAAAGATCACATCAATGTTGCACAAACATCACAATCTTGGAAGGTTGCAGAGAGACCAGAGAGCAGGAGGGATTTGGCTAATTATCCTTGGCCAATGAAAGCTAAGTAAGTGTAGGAAAAATAAAGGCCTCCTGACCCAACCTAGTTCAAGAAAATGGCAAATAGTGGTTATCCAAAATGTAAGCTGTTCTCATGAACAAGCCATCAATGAGCTCCCTAAGGAAAAACCTCCAGGTCCAAATGGATTCACAAGTGAATTCTGCCAAACATTTAAAGAACTAATTCTAATGTTATATAAACTATTTGGAAAAATAGGTAAAGAAGGAGTCCTACCAAATTCCTTCTACGACACAAAAATGGTTTTGATACCTAAACCAAAAAAACAAAAACAAAGAACAGAGAAAGGAAACTATAGACAAATTTCCCTAAAGAATGGATGTAAAAAATTTAAATAAAATACCAGCAAGGAGATTAATACAATATATCACAAAGACCAGATATTATGACCAAGTGGAATTTATATCAGGAATGAAGAGCTGGTTCAATCTTAGGAAAATGATAACCATACTTTTGACCACATCAATAACAAAAACAAAAATCATGATTTATATGCATTTATAGATGCAGAAAAAAACTTTTCAGAAAAATCTACTCATTCCTATTAAAAATGGTAGAAAGTAGAGGAATAAAAGGAACTTTCTTTAAAATGATAAGTAGTTCTTATCTAAAACCAAGTACAAGGATTATTTGTAATGGGGATAAAGTAGAAGACTTCCCAATAAAATCAGGAGTGAAACAAGAATGCCCATTACCACTACTACTATTCAATATTGTACTAGAAATATTAGCTACAGCAAGATGACAGGAAAAAGAAATCAAAATAATTTAGGACAATGAGGAAAAAGTTTTCATCACAAAAATTACTGGGAAAATTGGAAAGCATTTTGATAAAAACTAGGTACAGACCAACATCTCACACCGAATATCAAGATAAGGTCAAAATGGGTACACAAGGTTTTATGGTTTCATACTTAAACATAAAAGGCTTATGATAATTCATAAGCAAATTAGGGAGCGTGGAAAATTTTAACTGTCAAATAGATGGATAAAGGAAGAGTTTATGACCAAACAAGAAACAGAGAGAATCACAGGAAATTATTATATTAAATTAAAAAGGTTTTGCAAACAAAACCACTACAGCCAAGAGGAGAAGAAAAGCAGGAAACCAGTAAAAGAATTTTATAGCAAGGTTCTCTAATAAAGGCCTCATTTCTCAAATATTTAGGGAACTGAATCAAATTTATAAAAATAAGAGCCATTACCCAATCGATAAATGGTCAAAGGATATGCAAGGCAGTTTTCATAATACATCAAAGCTATCTATAGTCACATGAAAAAAAATGCTCTGAATCACTACTGATTAGAGAAGTACAAATTAAAACAACTCCGAGGTACCACATCACACCCATTACATTTGCTAACATGATAGAAAAGGAAAAATGACAAATACTAGAGGGGATGCAGAAAAATTGAGACACTATTGCACTGTTGGTGGAGTTGTAAACTGACCCAACCACTGTAGAGAACAACTTGGAACTATTCCCAAAGGGCTATAAAACAGCAATACCACTACTAGGTCTGTATCCCAAAGAGATCATAGGAAAAGGACCTATATATACAAAAATATAGCAGCTCTTTTGTAGTAGCAAAAACTTGGGAACTGAAAAGATACCCACCAATTGTGGAATGGCTAAACAAGTTGATATGATTGTGATGGAATACTACTGTACCATAACAAAAGAAGAGCAGGATGGCTTCAGAAAAATCTGGGAAATCTTAGATGAACTCCTGCAAAGTGAAATGAGCAGAACCAAGATAACACTGTAACAGCATCAGAATCAACTATGAAAGCTACTCTGACCAAGATAATGATCCAAGACAACTGTGAAGGACTCATGATGAAAAATGCTATCCACCTCCAAAGAAAGAATTTTTTTTTTTTTAAAGTGAGGCAATTGGGGTTAAGTGACTTGCCCAAGGTCACACAGCTAGTACGGGTCAATTGTTTGGTCTGAGGCCAGATTTCAACTCAGGTCCTCTTGACTTCAGGGCCAGTGCTCTATCCACTGCGCCACCTAGCTGCCCTCAAAGAGAGAATTATTGATGAAGTCTTCGTGGAGACTGAAGTATACCGTTTTCATTCCTTTATTTTTCTTGCTTTTTTTTTTCAACATTGCTAATATGGAAATATATATTGCATGATTTCACAACTGTAACTGATATCACATTGGCTGCCTTCTCAATTGGTGGGGGACTGAAGAGAGGGAGAGAATTCGGGAAAAATGATTAAAAAAAAACTTTCTGTGTATTCGAGTTTCATTGCAGCCTTCTCTAGTGTAGGGGAGATAGGAGAGGAGGGGATAAATAAAATAAAAGGTACACAGCAGAGAAAAGAAAACCTACAAGGAAGCAAAGAAAAGCTGGGCTGCTTTGAAAGCAAATATAGTATTTATTACATAAGTTTTTATGAAATGGGAACTTTTTTTATTTAATACTCGTATGTTTTGCTGTATATATGGAAATATTTTCTTTTTGTATTTAAGTTTAAGTTGAATTTCAAAAATTTTTGAAAAAACTGTATTTTCTTATTAAAGTATTCTAAAAGGTTTTAATTACATTAATGACAACTCAACTCTGTGAATTATGATTCTCAGTCTTGTTCTAAAAACCACTATATTACTTATATCCATGGCAAATGGTAAAATTGATTTCCATTCCTATCAAATAGAAGGCATGGAAAAGTTTACTGAAAATCGAAGGGTAAAATGACCACAAAGGTCAGGAACCCTTCACCCTGAGTTTGCCTAATAAACTCATGCATTCTGCGAGCATTTACTACCAAATCTTTTTTGGCAAATCTCTCTTCAGTGCTTACCTATCTCATGGGCTCAGGCCTTTTATTTCCTGCTGCCAACAAGCAATCTTTACGTGGACAAGCTATCACCTCTATTATAACAGATCCAAAACCTGTTCACTTTGAAAGAGCATCTTCTTTCAAGGTTCAACATTTCCATTCACAGTAACCCACGTCACCTGGTCCTCCAGGCTTACCTTTGATTCCTCAAGAGTCTGGATTTTCCCGTATCTTGAGATACCAGGTCTTGTTGTGATTCTTCTACAAAGACTCTCAGATCCACGGCTACTTTGACTGCCATCACTCTAGTCCGTACACAATAACCTAATTGCTCTCAATCTCACCCCCTTTCTCATCCTTTCTGCACACTCAGGTGACTTATCTAAAGTCTTCCATCATGATCTCTCCTACCCCACAACTTAACTATCTTGCATAGTTAAGATCCATTCAGGTTCCATTCATTCCTTTTTCTCCACTTCTACTTTTCTTGCCTTCTAACTCTCCCAATCCAAATGCTACTCTTCAAGAGGCAACAGCTGAAGCGAATAACCTCAGCACAGGACTGCCATGATCCACACTCCATGTTCTATGGCCACGATCCACACCATATGTTGTTACCACCTCTGTGGCACAGCAGAAACTAGACAATGTCAAGTTAGGGGACCCAGGTTCAAATCCCAATTCCGTAGCTACGACCATGGGTAAGTCCTTTTACTGGTCTGGACCTCATTTCTTCATCTGTAAAACTGCAGTGGGGTAGGGCTAGATCACCTCTAAATCCCCTTCTACCCTATAGATATGATCCTAAGATGATGTATTGTATATTTCATATATTTGTATAATATTTTTGTACAATATATATTATATATATTATATATTTAGGATTTTTTTTACCCTACTCTACATTACTGCATGTTCTCAGTTAGTCTGTGAGTTCTGTGGCCTGAGAGACCATCTTCTTTATATCTTCACAACACTCCAAATGTTCATATGGACTCTTTGTGCCCAACCTGTGGAAGATCCTTCCAAGCTCATTGTGGTGTCATCAGCCACAGTTGGACACTGTACCTTGACCTCCAACACAGTGATGTCATTTTGTCCCCTTTTGGGGAAGGACAACAACTAGCACTGTGCTAACATAAAACTATCAGGCACTTAAAACACATATTGATTTGGCTGTAAGGAATTCTCAAATGTATTTTTTAAGATGCTAAATTTTTGAAAACCAGAATATCTATTACTAAAGAAGAAAAAGAATTAGGGAGTAGAAGAATGAAGAAGAATAAAGAGAGAAGTACTTTAAAAGTCAAAGAAATGGAATTTACTCAAACAATATTTACTATATTTCCATCTTGAGAAGTGTACTTACATTGAAAGAATTGGTGCTACGCTGTCCAAGGAAGCAATTAGGATTCCTATTTCACAGATGAGAGCAGTGAGGAGTAAGGCCCATGTGGGTTCCCCATTTGCTTTTCCATGACCAAACACCTAATTAAAGTAAAGAGCATAAATGTAGTTATTTTTGAGTCTATTTTGCCGCAGAGGTATGACAAACGTCCACATTCTAATAAACAAAAGTTTGGGTTTTTTGTTTTTTTTTTTACAGTTAGGGCTGAAACAAAAAGGCATGCTCAGCTCTCTTTGTGCATATAACTTTTTCTACAGTTTTGTTATGTGTGAGGGAGAAAAACTACAAATAATAAATTTTCCCAAAATGTCAACAAAAAAGACCAAACAACTCGAAAAGGAACCAAATGTTAAGAGCTAAACTGCTTAGCTGCTTCTGAGAAGAAATGTTCAATAAAAATAAGAAAAAGCTATCCTCAAGAACTCTGCATTTGTCTTCAAAGATGAATAACCCTGGAAGGAACAGAACTAGTAGTCCTAAAAATTATTTTGGTTGGAACGATGATCAATGTGTATTTTCTTGCCTGCTAATTAATGTACTGAGCTCAAATCTGCAAAGCAAAAAGGGGACAAGGGTCAGGAATTGGCCTTCAAGGGCCGCAAAACACATCAATTGGACAGAAACATTCCTCATGGCCAAGCACCAACTGCTTGAATCCAAAAATAATTCTGCAATGTATATACATCCAGCTGGTGGCATCAGTCAGCCATTTGTGGAAGGATTTTGTTGTTGTTAATTTCCTCCTCTTGAAATACACTCCTTTACATTGCTGCCTCAATGCCTTATTAGTGCAAAATGATAACCTTGGGTTCCTCAAGACCGTGTGGATAGAATGTAAAATCCTAGCTCTGCAGTCTCTGCAGTTAGTGCTAGTGCTGAACTGCTAAGTTCAGAAATCAGCAGCATCAGGCTGACCACAAGGTGGTGATTTGGGGGAGTCCAATAAATCAATTAGGGACAGCTAGATGGTGCAGTGGATAGCAACACCAGACCTAGAGTCAGGAAGATCTAAGTTCAAAGCCGGCCTCAGACATTTACTAGCTGTGTGGCCCTGGACAAGTCACTTAACCCCTATTTGCCTTAGTTCCTCATCTGTAAAATGGAGACACACTGGAGAAGGAAATGGCAAACGTTATCTTTGGGAAGAAAACTGCACAGATATAGTCCATAGAGTCACAGAGAGTCAGATACGACTGAACAACAAAAACAAAAATAACAATAAATTAATTTGGACTTAACCTGAGGCCTGGAAGGATTAAAATGTGCATCATTTGAGGGAGTACCTACTCTAATGAACTAATAGATCCATAAAGTGCCTAATGGAAAATAGTATGCTATAAACATCTGCTAAAAGATGAAAGTTTTGTTATTGTCACCTAAATTTCTTTTAGCAGAAATTCTAATGCCAATATTTGGCTACTGGGGAAAGAATACTCAGCAAGCAGGAAAAATTTATTGGTTCACATAAATTATAAAATCTCAAATTCAGAAAACTGACAAAATATTCTGGTCATTTTTTAAAAAATCATTTAAAGCTAAACACATTAATGGTACTTTTCATTGAAAGTGAAAGGTAAGACAATATTTAGTTGGAAGAAAAACAATTCCAAGTAGAAGTGACACTTGAGGCTGTTTTAGTGATGAAGATAAAAACAAAATATTCAGGGGAGTTTTTTTTTAGTTATTTAAAGAATATGATTCAAAACCAGGAGTTTTTTCTTTTGCATTGGTCAACTCCATCTGAAGTATCATGCTCAATTTTGTGTACTGTCCTATAAAAGGGACACTTACATGCAGTATATCCAAAAGGATCGCAAAGATGGCAAGGGATATCAAAACACATCATCACAAAATGTCTGAGTAAACAAACAACAGATGTTTAGCTTGGAGGAAACAAGACAGGAGTTCTCAAATATTTTAAGGTCTGCCATGTTGAAGAGGGTATGGCTTACTTTCTGTAGCCTCAAGGAGTAAAAGAAAGGCCAATGAATATAAGCTATACCAAGCCAAAGGCCTCTTTACGAGCTTTCTAACAATGACTCTGCCACAGCTGCCTCTAAAGACATTAGTCTTTAATTATTAAATTATGTTATTAATTAATTAACAAAAGAATTCTATTTCTTTGCTTTCTATTCTAAGACCATTCTCTGAATCTTATAATTCTATGAGATGATTCAGGTTAATAACCACATAACCTAAGAAGTACAAGGAGTTTTCAGGGAGAGAGAAAACTGACTATTAAGAACTGAACTATATAACTTTTTTCTGACTAACTGAAATAATTTCACTATAAGTAATCAGTATAAATGATAAAATGATCAAGGTCTTTTAGTTGTTGCTCATCCTTCATTCTTGAAGAGGGCAATGACATCAGGAGAGTGATGTCTTGACTTGCAAGTGCATTGGATTTAAGTGAGGCAGAGCCATGCAAAGTCATCAGTCCCACTCTCTCCTCTAGAGTCACATGAGTCAAGACAACTGGTGATGGCCCAGAACGCAGTGGGAGACCTTGTCTTTTATAAGCTAAAGTCTTTCCCAGGTCTCAGTCTGTCTGAAGCAACATTCATTCAGTGATTTAAGGCCAGGTAAGAAATGAGGCAAAAGCTGGCCTCTTTTACCTACTCAAAAAAAAAAAAAAATCAACCTGGGAGGGGGAAGAACTTTTGTCCACAAGAGAAACAACTGCTATCTACACTCATCCAGAGCCAACAAAACCCAAACAATGAGCCAGTGAGGCTTGGGCTACAACCTATTATTGGCCAATCAATGATAAAATGATCAAAATCTTTTGTTAAATCCATTCTGTAAGCCATCTTTACAGAAGACATAAGCGATCACTAGCAGCTTTCTTTAAAACTGAATTCACTACCCACACTACATGATTTCCTTCAGAGGCAAGTTATGCCTTTAAAGAAGACATCTATTTTCCCTGTAGCGTTCATCTAGTACACCTGATGGACATCAGCACGGTTGTCAGGGCTACATTTCATGTGATAGCATGGTTATTACTGTTTCTTTCCCTAAGTACCAATCCATCATTTCAGAAGAACAATGTGGTTATGTCTCCCTGAATAGAAAAGAAGCTCCCCAAGGGCAGGAACTGTTTCATTTTTGTCTCTATGCCACTAATACTTAGTATAGTGCCTGGAACATAGTTGATGCTTAATAAATGCTTGCTAACTGCCATGCCCAAGTTAGTGAGAAAAGTCTTAAAAAAAAATCTGTCCTCACCTGAAGGAAAGGCACAATCTCATCTCTTGCAATAGCCTGCAGGAGCCTAGGTGCACCAGTTAAACTCTGCAGGCCAGCCCCACAGGTGGAGAAAAAGGAGCCAATGACAATGACCCAGGGAGATGGCCAGGCCAGCATGCCAATCACAAGATTTCCTTTCAGGGCTTCTCCAAACCTTGAAAGGAGGAAAGGATGAGGCTGAGTATTAGCAGTGACACGTTTCTGATTTACTAAAACACAATTTTCACCTTTGTTTTTTGATCATTTTGCAAAAAGAAAACTATAGCTAATAATGTGGACATGATTCAGCACTTTTGGTTCAAATGAAGCAATTATTTTAAAGTGACTTAAGGTGCTATCTCTACAAAAGAAGACTATTCAAATTAAACTCTCTTATGGAAGTGGGTGCATATATATGTGCATGTGTGTGTATAATATACTGTATATTATACACATATGCAGAGTATTATTCTGTATATTACACACAATAAAATACACTGTGTTATCTTATATATACTGTATATTATACACAAACGCAAAATATAATACAATATATCATATTATGTATATATAGTATGATGTATAATATATCATGATATATCATAACATATTACTGTATATACATAACAATATGTATATACAGAACATACAGTACATTATATATGCACATACAAGTATATAGGCTAATGTTGTGGGTATATGACATTTTAACTACAATTTTAAATAAAAAGTGCAACAAAGGTTTTCAATCTCCTATTTAAATGCTGCTTTGCTTGGTGAAATCAAAGTTTGCATATCAGAAACTAAAAATTAAAATGAACATACTTATCTCTCAAAATTACACCTTCTATACAGGCTCCAAAAAGGACAATGCAAGACAAATCTATTTTGGTAAGTTAAGGGACAATAAGTCTACAAAAATACAGAAATAAGCTTAAGAACTAAGGAAACTATGGAGAAGGGGGAGCTGGCTATACAGCTAGACACTGCCAAAGAGATCCCTACAGCATAATAGAATATCATGGGCTCAAAAGATTATTAAATGCTTAGACTGTATCTCCAACACCCCCCCCAAAAGCAAGAACTAATCTTTAATAATTTCTGTGTGTTAAAATTTTATGTTTTCCCCCCCAATTTATTCAATAACTTTCTGCTATGTTACAAATAATTCTATTTGCTCCAAATACTTAGAAAAACAACAATTATGGTCACAGGCTTGAGAAATTCTTCTGGAAAAAGAAATCCATATTCTGATTCTGATCAGTACAGTGGTTAGGAAAGAAATTATCAGTGAAGAGAATCGAGATGTGAAATTTGACATTCCACAAAAGAAGACCAGAACAGAGCCACCTAACATCTTAATGTCTTTGCCCAAAGGATACAGATAAAAGATGTGGTTGCGATTGCCAAAATTGTTCCAGTAGGGATGGATTTCTGCGCATCCCTCAAATCACCAGATCGGTTTGAACCCGCCATAATACCTAAAACAGACAAAACTAGTTATTTTCTTCTATCTTATAAACTGTGAGAGATATGCAAACTTTTAAGTTGAAATTAAGGGTCCATAGAAATGCCTTGCTTATTCAGAGGTCAAACTCACCCACATAAAAACATAACTTCAATCTGCCATCTGCAAAACCAGTGAACTCAAGCCAGGCTGGTTATTCTTTGGGCCCTTACCCCATTCCGATTTTTTTTTCTCTTGTTTAACATATAATTTCACCAATTCTGACTATCCATCTTCCCCATCCACTGCTAGATGCAATAAGCAAACAGGTTGTCAAAGGGAGGTAAAGCCTCCCATCTCAGAAATAAATTATCAAGGAACAACAAAATAAAAGGTTAAACAATGTTCAAGATCTACTAAGTAGAGAAAGAAATACAGACATTTTTGTATTATTTTTAATATATTTTATTTTTTCCCCAATTACATGTTAAAACAATTTTTTTAATATTTGGGTTTTTAATTTTGAGTTCCAAATTCTATCCCTTCCTCTTTCCTTGCCCTCCTCCGTCCCTGAGATGTTAACAATGAGATATAAGTTATACATGTGCAACCACATAAAACATTTCCATATTTAGACTATATTTTTTAAAAGAACTTCTAACAAAATGGCTTTGATTCTATGAAGTGGTGAAGCATACAACTGGCAAAGTAGAATTAAGGTAAGCTTCCTAGTAACATGGACAAAAATTACGCTATTAAAATACCACACTTTTAAAAGAAATATAATAATCCTCTTCTCTCATTTAATTTTCAATATCAATACTCAGTCACAGCTGCCTTTGTATCCCCTCCACATCAAGGGGGTTAGGCATGTGGCATCCTCGTGGTCTAGAAAATTTGTGTAAAACTTTTTGGCCCTCCCTTCGTGCCAGAGAAGAAGCCCGAATTATTATGATATTAAAAGACAAAATATGTTGATATTATATGATACTATACATATATTTTATCTATTTCTGAGTTTCTAAACTTTTTGTCTTGTCTGCCGGACTTCACATAAAGTCTGTGGCTTCCACCAAACTCCCCAAAAAATTCCATTAAATTTCTTATGCCAACCTCAGATATATCAAAACCATGATGGGGAAATTCACAATGTGGAAGGGATAACTGTACTCACTTCTGTGCCAGAACATTATCTCAAATCTCAACAATCCCTTAACTGATCAGTGGGAATGATCTTACTAAGCTTTAGGCCTTCTTCTTTATAATCTGAATGGCCCAAGGAAAGGAATTCTTGGTAAGGAGTTCAAGCAAGGGTTAACTGATGCTACCTAAAACATCACTTCTGGAAATAAATATCCTGTCTAGTTCCATAAAGAGCAAAGAACAACCAAAGGGTCATTGCAGAACTCTAACCATTTTTTATGCTTAGATAAAGTAGCAAAGAACACATCAAAGGAGAGGTTCTCAACCAGGCATGGTCCATGAACTTAAAAAAAAAAAAGTAAAACCATATTTTGAGAAATATATTGCAACATAATTGGTTCCCCTTATAAACATATGTATTTTGTTTTATTTATCTAAGCACATTATTAGAGAAGGGGTCCATAAGACAAAAAGGGCTCAATAGCCCTGTACCAGAGAAAAGAGGCATAACCTCAAATGATAATGGGCAGATGGCAGGAGGGATAAGGAGGTCTGGGTGAGAAGGATGATGTTAGCTTCTTGTTTTAACTAAGTACAATTGTTTCTGTGTTGCTTAAGGGCTTCAAGTGCTGGTAGCACCTCTAAATTTTAGTTCCATAAGACAACCCTCCCCCCTTTGCCCTGACCTAGTTATACCCCCTAGAATATCATTTGTACCAAACTGATCCTGTTTCTTCCTGAACTCCAAGTGAACATAACTGGCCTTAAAAACAGTACAATAGTCTCTAGGGCCAAAGGAAAATAAGTAAGTGCAATAAGGCCT
Organism: Vombatus ursinus; assembly: GCF_900497805.2. Lineage (NCBI taxonomy): Eukaryota > Metazoa > Chordata > Mammalia > Diprotodontia > Vombatidae > Vombatus > Vombatus ursinus. The sequence goes on along the minus strand of NW_020954569.1, from coordinate 46,125,213 downwards.
TCTTTGGTCCAACTTATGCTTACCCTAACACAAAACCTGGTTAAGATCTTAAGGTAAAAATTAAACAAAATATACATTTCAAGGAAAGAGGCACTGACAATAAAGAGGCTTCTTAGTAGTATCTATGTGTATGTATATCTGCATTATATCTATCTGTGAGTAAATACATGTATGTACATATATAGCATATGCATATATATACATGTGCGTGTATATAAATGTGTGTACATACTTGTCATATTTTTAAGTTCCACATCTTTATTCCTCTATTAACCCAACATGTTTTTGTGCAACATGAGAGAAACATCTTGTATTTCCTAATTAAGCGTTGAATAATGCAGATGGCTTTTGGGAAGATGTTAGCTCTCGCCACTTGAAAAAGCTTCCTTTTCGCTTAGAATTAAGAGCTTCCTTTCTTCAGTTTGCAATAACCAAGTAGAACTTGCCTGGATCAGTGGTATTCATCTTTGTTCCAAGGCTCTAGGTTATTCTTTCTGTCCTGATGACAACAGGATGGAATGTTGCCAGACACAAGACATATAAAGCTCCTCCAACTACAATAACATAAAGACAGGGCTCAAGCCTGCGTACTTCTTGGCCAGGCTGAGGATCAAGTGGAACATGGCGGCAGCTGGGTAGCTCTGGGACTTAGCAGCTCACCTGAAGCTCCTTAAACATATTTTTACGTGACCAATGGCAGTGACACCTTATCACAAGAGTAGAAGTTTCACTATTCCACTCAGAGAAAAGGAAACATTTGCATGGTGACAAAGGCAGGCAGAAAAGGCCAGGCAAAATTCCAGACTATCATTTGGAGACTATCATTTCACTGGATTTAGTTACTATTCATCTAATCTGACCCTTTTATGGAAGATAAGATGTATTCAAAGCTACTAAATCTCTCTCTACATGCAGTCATGCTCGGGTATCAAATGAGGATTATGACACAAACCTGAGGATCTGGAACAACTGCGTGGCTGGGATGAATGTTACCAAGATAGCATCCTGTCCTATTTACAACCCCCTTTGCTGCCTCCAAGTAGAAGCATTACGACCACTGGTTTACCTAAACTGGTCTTTTAGGAAATCAGTGATACTCTTTGACAAGAGGGAAATGAGCTCTGGTTGTCTAGCAGCTTTTAAAAACAAAAAGCAACATACATAAAGATAATTAGCTTTCCAATCTCACATGGACACTGAGGGGCATGAAGGATCATTCACCAGAAGCAGGTACTGACAGATTGAACTCAAGCAGATCCCTCATTTAAAAGCTGAGCTATTCTTGCAGCATTACACTAGCCTGTGATGAAAAACAAGTCTCCAAATATGCCCTTTCAATTCCCATGAAACAAAAACTGGGAGGTCTAAAATAAGTGCTTTTCACGCATAAACTATATCTGACTGCTTAGTGTCTCAGGGGAGACAGGGGAGGGCAGGGAGGGAAAGAGAGACAGAATCTAGAACTCAAAACTTCAAACAAAAATGTCAATACAAAATACAAGAAAGAAATATTGAATAAAAAAAAACCACTTTTTAGGTATTTAGGTGTTGAAAAATTTTAATATGGGTATTTAAAAATTTAGGTATTTAAAAAATATTTTTAAAAATTTAGGTATTTAAAAAATAAAAAGTAAAGTAAGTGCTTTACTATTTACAGTATTCCATCATGGGCCCTTAATACTCCAGGCAACTCAAATACTATAAATTATGGAGATTTGTATTAGTGGTGGGTCCCTGCCAGAGCTCCCAAAATATCCTCTAAAAACCTACAACACCATTTATAATACAGTTGACTTTGTTTTAAATAAAACTGATAAAGATTTTGGAATGAAAAATACTAGCTTTTAACTAGACAGTGTAAAGACCATAAAAGAATTTACTGTCTATAATTATCAATGACTTCAGATGACAACAGAGTCCTAAAAATAGGAGGCTGTAATGGGAATACAGGAAAAAGGGCTGAAAGGGATTTTGGTGGTCATCTGTTCCAATTCTCTCATTTTGTAGATGAGGAGATTAAGGTTCAAAAATTAAGTAATATCACAGGACCATTAAGTGGAGACCTGGAGGGAACTTTAGAGGCCATTCAGTCCAACTTCTCTACTCTCACAACAGCCCTTCCTCCCAATCCTTTCCCCCAAAAAAGGCAAAAAAGAAAAAAAACAACAACAGAAAGCCTCCAAATGAAAGAATGTGTTACCTGTCACAGATGGGAAATAAATTCCTACCAACATCGTAAAGTAGGTCATGATGTCTGTCAATACATAAGGTAGGCCACTAGTTTTTGTTTCCTCTGGCACAGGAAATGAAGGCATATCTTTCTTTTCTACATACGCTCCCTTATCTGCATAAGCACTCCACAGATTTTCTGTAAACAGGAAAAAAAAAAAAGATATTTGTGCTCTCTTATAAAATGTGATTCTTATGACTTGGAACTCAGTTATGGCCTTGAAGGAATCACCTGGACTTGACTATGACAAGCCTTTGGTAGTACAAAATTAAGCAAGACATTCTACAAGTAAGAGAATAGGGGTTAAAAAAAAAGCTCCTAAAATTCTTTTTTTTTTAAATACAGAGAACTGATTTCTGAGAAGTCAACTTAAAATAGTTCTTATACAATCCCATCAATAAAATCAATGCCTGGTCTTGCACTAAATATTTCAGTGAAAATATTCCCCCACTCTAGTAGTCTCACTGTCTACAACACATCAATTTTAGATTCATCTACTTGGCTTTCAAGCCCCTTCCTATACTGGGTCCTATTTTATTGTCTAATTTTACAGACACGGAAGCTGAGACCCAAAAAATAAAACCTTCCAAGCCACAAGCTACCCCTGGCCCAGTGCTCTTCTTACTAGACTTAGGAGACTGGTCTAAAAAGCTTTATTCATGTTGTTTCCTCCTCACCTAGAATGCCCTACTCCAACCATATTAAATCCTACTCTGCTTTCAAGCCCTCCATATTTTCCATGAAGGCTGTCCCTATTTTGCTTCAAAGAATTGATCATATGATGGTATATAGTTCTGTAGAGCTCTTCAACTACTTCATTTGTTCCCATGCTTAAGCACACTCTTCTATAATATCAGATATAATATCAAATGCAGGCTCATAGATTTTGAGCTGGAAGGGACCTTGATGTGGTGGACAGAGTCAGGAAGAGCTGAGTTCAAATCCCACTTCAGACACAGCTGTGAATTTTAACCTCTATGTCTGTTTTTTCATATGTAAAATAAGTAGTCCATTGGCCTCTAGGGTTTGATTCAAAACAATACATACTCAATTGATGGAACACTAATATGAAACATGGCAGTATTCAATTTAAATATAGGATGTGTATTTAAGAAATGAGGTTTCAGAGCAGCTAGGTGGCGCAGTGGATAGAGCACCAGCCCTGGAGTCAGGAGGACCTGAGTTCAGATTTGGCTTCAGACACATAACACTCACTAGCTGTGTGACTCTGGGCAAGTCACTTAACCCCAACTGCCTCACCAAAAAAAAAAAAAAAAAAAAAAAAAGGATTTCTATCTAATTCTCCATTTTAAACCTTGATGAGGTTACTAGCTTATCTCATTGGAAGAAAAAAGGTAACGCAGAAAAACCAGAAGGGATGGTTGTATTCCTATCGTCAATGCTATTTTATCTACCTTCCTTCTTCCTTTCTATCCATCATTCCTTCCTTTCCTTCTCCAAATAGAGTTTAATTCAAATTTTTTTTTAACTTACTTAGTATGACACCACTGGAAATCCCTGGAATTCCCTGAATTTCAGTCACATTATTTTGGTGAAAGTAATCATCACAGGTGGCATTAAGCACAGAGCTGTTGCAGAAGAGTCCCCAGAGGCGCGTTGCTACCGTTTCATTATTTATGATGTGAACTTTAGCACAGACATCAAAGTCTCGATTTGATAACGTGCGGTTCCCAAGAAGACAAACCCTAAACAGAATGAAAGTCAATTAGAAGAACATACGATAGATCCTGTCTCCTTTCCTCTATTGGCCAAAACCATAGGGAATGCATCACATAGCAAATTTCAACATGAGATCCCCCTCCCCTCTCTCTCATACACATACATACATACACACACGCACACACACACGCACACACACACAAAAAGAACTTATCTTTAAATTCTCATATCTAGGTGACCCTAAGTCAGGCCCGCACCACATGCAACCCACCAAAGCATCCTGCGGACAGTATATTGTACAGACCTGTTTTACGTCCTCTACATTTTCTGTGAGCCCCCCTAAATCTTCTGGCAAGTCACAAGCCGTGCACAGGCTGTATGCTATGCAAGCCTACCCTAAGTGCAATGAAATTTGAAAAGAAATTCTGTAAGAAGAGAAAAGCCATTGCTACATCTGAGGAGCCTGGGAGGCATGGTGGATAAAACATTGAACTTGGAGGCAAGGAGACTTAGGTTCAAATCTAGCCTCAGATACTTGCTTGTTGTATGACTCTGGGCAAATCACCCATCAGCTATTTACTTCAGTTTCCCCAAATATAAAATGAGGATAACCAGTTTTTGTGAAGATCAAATGAGATATTTGTAAAGTGCTTAGCACAGTGCATGGCACACAAGGTGCTATTTAAATGCTTGTTCCCTTTCGTCTCTTCCCTGCTTCCTGAATATACTTTAAAGCTTTAATATGGATTAATGGGATAACCTTTTTTAATCAGCAGTTACTCAGTATTACTGCCCTGTTTATTCTTTAGTGTTTTTTGGTTTAAGCCTGTGATTTTTGTCAAAATGGGGCAATTCACTATGGGGAAAGAAATTCTTTCCATCAATTGTAGATGCCTGTTACTACAGTAGCTATTTAATGCCTGATGAATTGTTTGCTGACTTTATGAAAAACTCAAATATTTCTCTCTCTACACAAACATCTTTCTAAACAAAAACTAGTTTTCTCCATTCTGTTTAAAAAAAAAAAGAAAGAAAGAAAACAAAAAAACCTTCTGTCATTCCCCAGACCTATTACACTATTGACCTGTATGGCCCTTACTTAGCCCCCTGGACACTGTCACTGCCACAGCCCCACATATCTACAGCATATTCCTACATTTAACTTATGGATCGCAGGTCCTTACAGAGAATACCAAGGTGCAAATTAAAATGATACCATCATCAGCTTAAATCAGTAATTCTAGTGAACAAAGAATGTTGACCTGAAAATCCAGAAAATCTCTTCTCTAGAGATTATCAAGACAGCAATGAATCTCACTTACCACTGTTGATCACAACTACTCTGAGAAATCACTTTACCCAACTATAATGTGTTACTCAGTTGTTTTTCAGTTATGTCTGACTCTTTGTGACCCCAGTTGGGATTTTCTTGGCAAAGAGACCGCAGTGGTTTGCCATTTCCTTCTCTAGGTCTTTTTAGAGATGAGGAAACTGAGGCAAACAGGGTTAAGGGACTTCCCCAAGGTCACTTAACTAGTAAGGTCTAAGGCCAGATCTGAACCCAGGAAGATGAGTCTTCTTGACTCTAGGACTGGCACTGTAACACCCAACTGCCCCCAAATATAATTTAGCAATACATTAAACTGAAGTGTAATTTTTAACTGGATTAATGAAATTAAACTTGATCAACATAATAAAAAAGATATCTAACTATAAAAAATATCAATAGTTATATATAACTATATAGTTACATAAGTTATATATAACTATAAAAAATATCAATCTAAAAAAAGTCCTAGTGAAACTTTTATTTATTGACTGATGGATTGGCAGCATCTGGAGCTATGCTAATACTGATCGTGGATGACCACATACATTAACAGCAGCAATGGAAGATTAAAGCTAGGCAATGTTAAGAGAGAAAATAAGTTTAAGGTCTCAGACTTCAGGGTTTGTGTAAAGACATCAATTGAAAAAAGCCATTCTTTGAGTGCTTCAGAGGCTAGGTAGTGCAACGGATAGAGCTCTGGATCTGGAGTCAGAAGGACCTTTTTTTTTTTAAATCCAGCCTCAGACACTTACTTGACAAGTCATTTAACTTCAGCCTGCCTTGATTTCCCCAACTGTAAAATAGGGATACTAATAGCACCTATCTCAAAAGGGCTGTTACGAGAATCAATTAAGTCAGATAGTAGATTAAGAAAAGAATGCTCCAAAAAACATCAGAGTGAAGTAATACGTGATATGTGGATTAAATAGTCTTCAAACCCTAACAAGGCCATTCACACTTGGTTCTTTAAGGACAAATAGTCCTCATCCTTTTAAGACATCAAAACAAAATAATGGCAAAAGATAACTCCTTCAACTCTCTTTTGTTTACAACAAATATCATAAATAAAAACCACAATGATAACGAATCCAAGGTACATAACTGATTGGAAAAAAACGTTGGGAGTAGGGGAGAACGTCACTGAAGGAATCCCTTCTCTTCCCCCCCCCCCAAAAAAAAACCCCTGCATACCTGACCACATACACGTCAATCAACACAAGAAGGTTCATGGAAGATTGCACACACTCGCACGTGTGCAAGAACAATGAAAAATTTCCAGAAGCAGGTAGGACTGGACCACATCACACATCAAGTAATTAAGATCTCACTCTAACTACTCAACAGTGTGCTACACTTCCAGCAAGGATAAGGGCATCTTACGGAATGTCCGGGGGATCAAAAGCAGTCTTGATGACACCAGCATAGATGGCAAGAATCGAGAGGATCACACAGGCCAGAAATACCAGGGCAAGCTTGTTGACGTATTTTACGCCGACAAACACCACCATGGCCATCAAAGCAAGTGTACACGTCCCATAAACTCGCATATTGTTGAGCATGGCTCTACTTTCTCCTTCAATGTCTTCAGCATGAAATACAGCAGCACTAGGAGAAATATAAGTCTGCAGGAAGGAAAAAAACACATTCACGTGAAATTTCTTGGAAGTACACATTTTTCTCCCCTTTCAAAAGATAAAGTTTTTCAATCTTTGTAAGTTGGACACACCCCAAACATGCAAATTTTCAGGGTGGGGTGGGGGTGTCTATGACCTTAATTTCATCAATTAAGTTTTCTAAACAAAAAGCTGGTCAAAAAAAAAATTAGAGGGGAAAAAAGGGGGAAGGAAGCTATACCTAACAGTCTTTTCTGACCCTCAAATTCCCATCTATTAAAAAAATCCACTCATCTCTAATTTCTACCTGGTGACAGTTTATCCATCCCTAAAGAATCAATTCCAGGGGCAGCTAGGTGGCTCAGTGGATAGAGCTCTGGCCTTGGAGTCAGGAGAACCTGAGTTCAAATTCAGCCTCAGATACATAACACTTACTAGTTGTGTGACCCCGGCCAAGTCACTTAATCCCGACTGCCTTACCAAAAAGAAAAAAAATCAACTCCAACGCTACCTCCACCATGAAACTTTCTCCGATCTTAATCCCTCTCCATCAGTAAATAATCTCTCCCTCATTTGTATAGTATTTTGTATTTCATTCAGGCATGTATGGTCTCATCTGCATATTTCATCATCCCCACTAGGCTGTTGCAGTGACATTTACCCCTACCCTACATCTTCCCTGTATGTACATAAAGCATTTATTAAGTTTTTCCCATGCGCCCAGCATGGCACTACCACAATATATCAGACACAGTAGGTAACTGGGAATATGATGGTAGGCTTAACAGAAATTCACAATCTTAAGTCCTATCAAAGAGACCTCCAGAACGTCCCTTACCTCTATCATCTTCACTCCCTCACACAGTTACCACCCTAAATTCAGACCCTTGCCAACCTTTTTCATGGACTATTTTAAGAGGCTTCTTGCTTCCAGTCTTCACCCCTTCCCATTTCTTCCTCTACTCATAGTAGATAAAATAGTCTAAGGCTCAGGCCTGGGCATATTACTCTCTGCTCAAAGCTTCCTACTGTCCTTACCAAGATAAAATACACAGGACCTCCACAATGTGGCTCCAAACTATTTTCTTCCCCCAGCCTAAATCTCCTATCATTCCCCTTCATGTACTCTTCAATTCTAAGCCAGCTGGGCTACGCGTAATTCTCTAAATTAGATATTCCACGTAATGTCTCAGCTGATGTGAACAAGCCACCCCAATGCCAAAAAATGCATTTCTTCCTCCTTATCTCCGCCTCTCTGAAAGCTTCCCTCAGCTCATACACCACCTGCCCTATGATACCTTCCCTGATTCTAAACCCTGCCCTCCCCAATCTATTAATGAATGATCTCTCTCCTTCCTCATATTATCTTATTACAAGGAGGGGAACTGTACATTTGTGACTTAATTATAATAATTAATACTTATCTTAATAGAATAACCCCAGTGGTGGTAGTAGTAGTAGCAGTAGTAGCTAAGTGCATTATAATTATTATCTCATTTGATCCTCACAACAACCCTGAGAGGTAGGTGTTATTATTATCCCCATTTACAGATGAAGAAACTGAGGCAAACAAAGGTCCAGTGATTTGCCAAGGGTAACACAGCTAGTAATTATGATGCCACATTTGAACTCAGGTGTTCCGGACTCCAGGTTTGGCACTGTTATCCCTGGTAGCCAGTATGGAAGGGGGTGGGGGTGTGTGTGTGTGTGTGTGTGTGTGTCTGTGTGTGAATTCCCATTTATAGATGAGAAAACTGAGTTTCAGAGATACCAGATTACACAGTGAAGATAAGGCTAATGACCCTGACACAGAGCTCAACCAACTGGCCATGACAGGAAATCTAACTCTCTCTTAAGATGAAGCTATCAAAGATATAGCCAAGACTATCTCAAGCACCCATATACTGGGGTACACTAGCTACATTTTGTTGTTTCTGTAAAGCTGCTGTAGAGTATATGTCCCTATATGGGTGGGAATGATGATAGGAATTCTGAAAGGAATTTGCTTCCATGTCTTTGTACTGACTGTCCTACATACCTGGAATTCACTGTGGGCTTATCTCCAACCTTTTCAAAACTGTCCTATGTGGGTGAGTTTCCTTCTGTTCTCTTCTGTGCATTTTAAAAATGTTTCAATGGTCTTCTTCTTTTTTTCCTGGCATCACTACTGCTAAAAAGTATTTCTCTCCCAATCCCCCACCCAATGAAAACAGGGGTTTAAAAACACTCATAATTAAACAAAGCTAACAAAATTAATCCACTCAGTGGTCATGTCCCAGAATGTGTACCTTATTCTGTGCCTTGAGTCCATCATCTTGCTGTTAAGGGGTGAGTGACATGTCTCATTGTAAGAATGACCTTAATTTTACATGTCTATTGGCTCATTAGCTATATATGAGAGCTGAATTTTGCCTTCCACTGACAAGTTAAATGACTGCCTTTTACTTGGAGCCTGAAATTTAACACTCACTCTCTACCAGTGACTTAGTCTTGAGTCACCGAATTTCTGGGCTAGAAGGGCTTCTATTTTCATCTACTTCCACTTTATAGATGAAGAAACTGAGATCTGGGGAGGAAAAGGACTTGCCCAAGGTCACACAGGTAATATGGAATAAATCCAGGATTGTAACTCAGATCTTCTTATTAAATTTAGTGCCTTTTCTGCTAACAGATGTTGCTTCAGATTTAGCAATTTTTATTAACATCTTACCAACAGCCACACATGGACAATAAATTAATCCAACAGGTGCAGCTAGGTGGCGCTAGTGGCGCAGAGCACCAGCCCTGAAGTCAAGAGGACCTGAGTTCAAATATGGCCTCAGACCAACACTTGACACTTACTAGCTCTGTCACCCTGGGCAAGTCACTTAACCCCAATTGCCTAAAAACTGGAAAAAAAAAATCCAACAACGCTAACTTTTTTTTAAAGAATTTTTTTTTGGGGGGGGTGGCAATTGGGGTTAAGCAACGTTCCTAGGGTCACACAGCTAGTAAGCATCTAAGGCTGGATTTGAACTCAAGTCCTCCTGACTCCAGAGCCAGTACTCTATTGGTGTCATATAATGGTCGCCCCTATATATGGCATTTTGAAAGATAAATCCTATACCCATACATTTTGTTGGTTATTGGTGTATTCAAGTGTTCTAATCATTAACCTTTAAGTCTACTAAGTCATCGTGGTATGTATGGAAGCAAAACTGAGTTTCCCAACACTATGAGAATAGAACCCAAACTTGAACAGATCTTAATAAGCTAGCAAAGTTTGTAAGCTTAGGCCCCAGTGACAGATGGTAAAACTGTTTTCCAAGTACTAACCTAGCTAAGTCCAAGAGGGTTTACCACTTAAGGATAATGACGTTTCTGGCCATAGTAACTAAAGCCCCAGACAAGTATGATTTGTGTCTGTGGAAGAAGGACCTGCATTAACAAAGTCATAGAATGAAGTTTTGAAGTAGTCCCTCTTAACTTCCAAAACATTTTATGCAATTTTAAGGCATTTTTTAGACATTAAAACATTCTATCCTATACAACGCTTTCCAGTTTAGCTTATACTATTTTGTGTGGGTGTGTGAGAGAGAGTGAGAGAG